>NC_057801.1:468953234-469297864 GCF_018294505.1 Triticum aestivum
CTTCAGTTAGCAACAGTAGCGAAGGAATCGCTCCATCGGGTTCAGTTAACAGCCATCGATCGATCGCTCGGGTTCATTAACGTGTAGCCTGCAGTGCAATCGCTCGGGTTCAGTTAGAGCCCAACGCCTCGCTCGGCTTCAGTTAGAGCCAATGCCTCGCACACACGTGCGTACGTACGAGAGAAACGCGCATCAGTATCCCACCGTAACCGGCAACTCCTCTAAATTTTCCTCCCCCTCGCTTCTACCACGGTTTTTTCCGTCATGGACGGCCCAAAGAATGTCATGCAGCTGCGTCTCCGGCCCGCCCAGGACGAAAAGCCCATTTTCTGTCATGATTTTTTGTCATAGAAGTAGGAGCCCACCACATCTATGATGATACCGGGTTTTGTCACAATTATCGTCATAGAAGTGTCATATGTATGACAGAAAAAAAAATCGGCCCAAAATGTCACGGATGTGTCTTTTTTTTGTAGTGAAAGTCATCAAATTCATCTAAGCTGGGCTATGAAATTTAGTAGAGGGGAATTCAACTTTATCATATCTATAGAGAGAATTTACCATTACTACCTGTGTCGGGTTATCAAGACAATATGGTTCTTCAGGCGGTATATTAAGACCATGTATTTCTTTAATAGGAGGTAAATTCTTAACATCTTCAGCTTTAATACCTTTTTCTTTCACTGATTTCTTTGCCTCTTGCATATCTTCAGGACTGAGAAATAAAACACCTCTCTTCTTCGGAGTGGGTTTAGGAATAGGCTCAGGAGTTGGCTCAATTGGTTCAGGAATTACTTCAGGAATTGGCTCGGGAAGAGTCCAATTATTTTCATTAGTCAACATATTATTCAATAATATTTCAGCTTCGTCGACTGTTCTTTCCCTAAAAACACAACCAGCACAACTATCCAAGTAGTCCTTGGCAGCATCGGTTAGTCCATTATAAAAGATATCAAGTATTTCATTTTTCTTAAGAGGATGATCAGGCAAAGCATTAAGTAACCAGAGAAGCCTCCCCCAAGCTTATGGGAGACTCTCTTCTTTGATTTGCACAAAATTATATATTTCCCGCAAGGCAGCTTGTTTCTTATAAGCAGGGAAATATTTAGCAGAGAAGTAATAAATCATATCCTGGGGACTACGCACACAACCAGGAGCAAGAGAATTATGCCAAGTCTTAGCATCACCCTTTAATGAGAACGGAAATATCTTAAGGATATATAAATAGCGAGACTTCTCATCATGAGTAAACAGGGTAGCTATATCATTCAACTTGGTAAGATGTGCCACAACAGTTTTAGATTCAAGGCCATAAAAAGGATCAGATTCAACTAAAGTAATAATCTCAGGATGAACAGAGAATTCATAATCCTTATCAGTAACACAGATAGGTGAAGTAGCAAAAGCAGGATCGGGTTTCATTCTAGCATTAAGAGACTGCTGCTTCCATTTAGCTAATAATTTCTTAAGATCATATCTATCATTACAAGCAAAGATTTTCCTAGCAGCTTCTTCATTCGTAACATAACCCTTGGGAACAACAGGCAATACATAATCATTGGGAGAACCTTCATCATCACTATCATCAATAACAACATCTTCAATATTTTCATTCCCCCTAACTCTAGCAAGTTGTTCATCAAGAAATTCACCTAATGGCAAAGTAGTTTCATCATGCATAGCAGAAGTGGCATCATCAATTACATGCGACGTATCAGATTTCATAGCAGTAGCAGGTTTAGGTGTCGCAAGCCTACTAATAACGGAAGGAGAATCTAGTGCAAGGCTAGATGGCAGTTCCTTACCTCCCCTCGTAGTTGAGGGAAAAATAGAAGTTCGGTCGTCTTTCAAATTCTTCATAGTGATCAATAGATATAAATCCCAAGTGACTCAAAGAATAGAGCTATGCTCTCTGGCAACGGCGCCAGAAAATAGTCTTGATAACCCACACGTGTAGGGGATCGCAACAGCTTTCGAGGGTAAAGTATTCAACCCAAATTTATTGATTCGACACAAGGGGAGCCAAAGAATATTCTTGAGTATTAGTAGTTGAGTTGTCAATTCAACCACACATGGATAACTTAGTATCTGCAGCAATGTAAATAGTAGCAAAAGTGGTATGACAATAGAGGTAACAGTAGTAAAAGTAAAGATAATTGTTTTTTGGTTTTTGTAGTAGTTGTAACAGTAGCAACGGAAAAGTAAATAAGCGAAGACCAATATGTGAAAAGCTCGTAGGCAATGGATCAATGATGGATAATTATGCCGGATGCGATTCCTCATGTAATAGCTATAACATAGGGTGACACAGAACTAGCTCTAGTTCATCAATGTAATGTAGGCATGTATTCCGTAAATAGTCATACGTGCTTATGGAAAAGAACTTGCATGACATCTTTTGTCCTACCCTCCTGTGGCAGCGGGGTCCTAGCGGAAACTAAGGGATATTAAGGCCTCCTTTTAATAGAGAACCGGAACAAAGCATTAGCACATAGTGAATACATGAACTCCTCAAACTACAGTCATCACCGAGAAGTATCCTGATTATTGTCACTTCGGGGTTGTCGGATCATAACACATAATAGGTGACTATAGACTTGCAAGATAGGATCAAGAACACACATATATTCATGAAAACATAATAGGTTCAGATCTGAAATCATGGCACTCGGGCCCTAGTGACAAGCATTAAGCATAGCAAAGTCATCGCAACATCAATCTTAGAACATAGTGGATACTAGGGATCAAACCCTAACAAAACTAACTTGATTACATGGTGGATCTCATCCAACCCATCACCGTCCAGCAAGCCTACGATGGAATTACTCACGCACAGCGGTGAGCATCATGAAATTGGTGATGGAGGATGGTTGATGATGACGATGGCGACGAATCCCCCTCTCCGGAGCCCAGAACGGACTCTAGATCAGCCCTCCCGAGAGAGGTTAGGGCTTGGCGGCAGCTCCGTGTCGTAAAACGCGATGAAACTTTCTCTCTAATTTTTTCTCCCCGAACGTGAATATATGGAGTTGGAGTTGAGGTCGGTGGAGGTCCAAGGGGCCCACGAGATACCCCATGTCTCATGGACAGCCTGTGGGCCCCCTGGTATTGATTCTTCCGCCAGAAATTCTTATTAATTCCAAAAAGTGCCTTCGTGGATTTCCAGGACATTCCGAGAACTTTTCTTCTCTACACATAAAACAACATCATGGCAGTTCTGATGAAAACAGCGTCAGTCCGGGTTAGTTTCAATCAAATTGTGCAAGTTAGAGTCCAAAACAAGGGCAAAAGTGTTTCGAAAAGTAGATACGTTGGAGACGTATCACGCCTCCACCATGCCTTAGCTGATATCCCGACGCTGCCATCCATTACAAGAGATCGACCTCTCTCATCCATGGCTTCGGACCGGGATCCTTGCATCCCATCCTCTCGCTTCATCCCCGCCGTCGTCCACCTTGCCGATGCCGCTCCTTTGACCGTCTCGTCCATCACGCCGTGCCGCCACCGTCTACCCTCCTAGATCTGCTTCCACGCCTCCGACAGCCATCGCTACCACAGCACCGTCAAATTCTCAGCAGATGCGTACACGGAGCCGCACCAGAGGCTGTAGCGACAAGGCCTCAAACAGTCTGATCTCTGTGCATCAGTCTCATCCCGGGATCGGTAATGCTGACACGCACAATACTCGAAGGATTTATAACAGAGTAGCAATCACACACTTATTACATCGAATGTCTCAAAAGAGAAGTTATTACAATAAATATGGCTTAAGGCCATCAAATAACGATAACAATGGAAGGCTTGGAAGATAAGCGAGTCCATCAACTCCAACGGCATCACTGAGTATAAGACCACGACCTAAGGCACCTTACTCGTCATCTGAAAAGTCTGCAACATGAACATTGCAGCCCGAAAACGGGTCAGCACATGGAATGTGCTGGCAATGTAACAGATAGAGAGTAATGAACAGAATAATGCTATCACTACATGCATATATGGCTGGTAGAAAGCTCTATGGTTACAGTTTTGCATAAAGCCAATTTTTCCCTACAACAAAGGAATAAATTTTTATTTAACTATCATGGTGGTTGTTAAACACTGAGAAGGTTCACCCAACTCAATCCCAATTAAGCATCAATATTAAACCCAACAAATTAACTTAAGTAACATGATGAGATTCACATGATAATCCAAGTACTAGATACTCAAAACGTCCATAACCGGAGACACGGCTAACCATGATTAGTTTATACACTCTGTAGAGGTTTGCGCACTTTTCCCCACAAGACTCGATCTCCTCCACTTGATTTCTCGCACTACATGGTGTTTGAGAAATGGATGACCGAGACACAGTCTTTTAGAAGCATTAACTCTTTACTCTGGGTAGACAATAATAACCTACATCCCCTACATCTTCTAGTCTACCACTGAAAGAGGTCACACAACATACTCAACTATGCTAGAGCCCATAGTAGCTTGCGGCTGCACACGGAAGTTTCTAGCATGAATAATCTCATGATCTCTTTGAGCCTGGGTGGCGATCCACAGGAGAATCACACGGTACCCCGGGATTTCCAAAAAAATACAGGCAACACTAGGTTTCCCAGGTGCCTCAATCCACCCAGATGTGAATTTAAGTTGCCACCTTAAGTAAACCATTAAATAACAATCTCACATCCGTCATGGATACACTCACCCAATCCACGTCTACTACCATAGCATAGCAATATAAGCAAACGTAGAAGTAACTCCCAAAGGTTAGATAATAAAGCAGGTAATAGGTACTACCTCATCTACTTCCCAAAACCCACATATTAATCACATCCTAACCATGTAATTGTTTCAGGATTGATCTAATGCAATAAAACTGGGTAGTAAAGAGGTATGATCAAAGTGTTACCTGCCTTGCTGATGATCCGTGAAACCTAGAGACTCGTAGTAGCAAGCGGCGCACTCCGGGTACTCTACCGCAAACAAACAAGCATACAATAAGCACTCGTCTAATGCATAGGTAAAACTCAAATAAGAGATCTAACCAGAAAGTTCAACTTAAGAACTTCGGTTTGCAAAAAAGAATCAAATCAAACGATGCAACGAAAGTCAAACGGCGAAAGAAAACAAGCTTCGTTTACTAATCTGGACCTAAGTCAAATTTTACAGTAGCAACAACTTGTTTGAGTTGGTTAAACGGAAAGAGGGTTTCCAGACAAAACTCTAGGCGCTTGAATCGCCTGATTCCGATAAACGAGCGAAAAGTTATACTAGAACGAAAATCGGATCAGAAATCTCGATCAGAAATAATCGCGAAAAATCCGAGAAAAAGAAAAACGGACGAACAGGCTAACGAACGAACGTTCGCCGTCTGCGGCTAAACTACGAAAATCGTTCGTTAAAACGAATATACGGATGAACGTCCGCTAAATAAACTAAACCGGAAAAAAATAAAACCAATCTATATAAAAAAAATAAACGGGGTTCCTAAAAAAACCGACGGTTTTCTCTCGAAAATCGCGGCGGCGGCGACGACTACCTCCGGCGGGTCAACGGGCAGCAGCGGCGGGTGAACGGGCAGCGGCGGCGGGTCAACGGGCGGCGGCGGCGGTCGGCTTCGGCGGGGCGGCGGCGATCGGCGTCGGCGGCGGCTAGCGGCGGCTAGGGTTAGGGCGGCGGGGTGGGCTGGGCTGGGGTAGCTCGGGGGCGCACTATTTAAAGGGGCCGGCCGGGTGGAGTCCTGGCCGAATACGGCCCGAGGTCGGTTTCGTTTTTTTTAATATTGGGACGTGCAAAAAAAGAAAGAAAAGAAATACTAAACGGACTCCAAAAATCGAGAAATTAATTTTCCCCGTCCTCTAAAAATAAGTCGGACAAGATGAACATTTATTTGGGGCCCAAATGCAATTTTGAAAAGCACGCATTTTTCCTAAATCAATAAAATAGCGACAAAACTCCAAAATAAAATCTTATTTGATTTTAATATTAAATCCTCAATATTTCTTTATTTTGGGAAAGTCACTTTATTCCCTCTCTCTTATTTTTATAAATGAAATATTTGAAGATAAAATAATCAAAATCAAATGATCCCTTTTCTAAATTTGAGAAAAACTCAAATAAGAAAATAACGAAATTCCCAACTCTCTCCGCTGGTCCTTGAGTTGCGTGAAATTTCTAGGATCAAACCAAAATGCAAAAAATATGATATGCAAAGATGATCTAATGTATAAAATTCCAAATTGAAAATTTGGGATGTTACAGAGGCGGTACTCTTTCGTATCTGCTTAACTTGTTTATCACAGCAAGAAAATAGATCACCATTGCTTTACTCTGATTTCTTGTCTTGGTTGCGAAGTTGCCTTTGTCCGGTTTGCACCTTCAGATCCTCCATGGCACGCTCAACACTATACTCCCAATGCTTATGGTTTTCCCCTTTTATGTTCTACACTAGTTAAATCACAATAGACTAAAATTCAAAATTGGGTCAGTCAATTTTTTAGAGCTCGCCGGAGTTCGCCGGTGCAAATGAAGGGGCTTGGAAGGTTGTGGGGCCTCGCCGAATGAAGAAAACTCAACACGGGTGGGGGTTGGGGCGGGGTGGGGGTGGGGGTGGCGGAGGAACACAGGCGGTGGGGGCCTGTGGTCCGGCCGCCGGCCCGTGCGGTGTTCTGTATGGGAAGAATCAGAGACAAGGAAGAAGAAGGGTTAGGAGACGTAGGATCTTCATCCAACCGCCTGAAATGGTCGAGAGACAGCTGGGAGTTGCATTCTTAATGCGCTCTGGTTCATCATGTGTGGGCACTGTGCAACCAACATTTTATTATCCAAAATCTGCTTGCTCTTCTTTACCATGTTCCTCTTCCGTTCTTCTTTAATATGTAATCTCTCCGTTCCTAAATACAAGTCTTTGTATAGATTCCACCATGGACTACATATGGAGCAAAATGAGTAAATCTACACTCTAAAATGTATCTTGATACATCTGTATGTGATCCATAGTGGAAATCTCTACCAAGACTTATATTTTGGAACAGAGGGAGTATGATAGTAGTACAGTATGTTCCTTGTACTGAAGATGAGTAGGGACATTTGCAGTGTAGAGGTCTATACGGTCGGTTGTGATGGACACTTTGAGCCTCTTTGATTCGTAGGATTTTGTAAACATAGGAATAGGATTTGTAGTGACCTGCCCACTTGAATCCTATAAGAATAGCAAGGAAATGCAGGGAGTTGTGTCGCCTTTGAGAGTTACACTGATATTAATAGTACCGCACCTTCAGTTGAAGAGAGCTGGTATCCGAAGCCCTTCTAGCCGTACTGGCAGTACTAGCACATATATTCCAGCAAGTTCCACTTTACTGATTTTACTCTGATGCTTACGGTTTTCCCCGTTATATCTACACTATGATCTGTGTAGCTGCTTTGTGTCGCACTAGCAGCAGTCCACCTTGAAGTTAAACACTGCAATGACTTACAAAATTGGCACCAAGGCATTGAGTGCCATTCTGGATGCAATGAAACTCATACGCTCCCCACCTGTTGATTCTTGTTCAGAATATGATCCTAATGACTATTCTAACCTCGAGGAGTCAAAGGCAGATGGCCTGTCCTCTTCACCCATCAAGGTGCATGTTCTAATTTGGCAAGGATTTATTGATTGTGGGGTATCTTGCATATGTTGTCTTGCATTTCTTCTACTTTGTTGCACCGCCATCTGCTTAGTTTACTCATCATATATGTTGAGATGTCATGCCCATCCATTATCAATACATAGTCCATCTGTCATCATACCATGTTTTTCCACTCAAATGTTGTTCTTGTGCATCAGACATCAAAAAGGAAGAGGGTGATTGCCGAACCTGAAGGAGCACCAGCAATGTCCTTGAAAAATGTGGTGGTGCTGGAGAAATCAGATAGCACCCCACTTATATTGGTTGTACCCATACTTCACTGGCCACACCACTAGCCCCACCACACAGGACCTGTAGTCCAGCAAAAGGTATATCGATTTCATTTGCCATAGCACCAGCGGTACTGTCGGTGTCAAAACTGGCAGATCTCGGGTAGGGGGTCCCGAACTGTGCGTCTAGGCGGATGGTAACAGGAGACAAGGGACACGATGTTTTTACCCAGGTTTGGGCCCTCTCGATGGAGGTAAAACCCTACTCCTGCTTGATTAATATTGATGATATGGGTAGTACAAGAGTAGATCTACCACGAGATCAAAGAGGCTAAACCCTAGAAGCTAACCTATGGTATGATTGTTGTTCGTCCTACGGACTAAAACCCTCTTTTTTATATAAGCACCGAAGAGGGTTAGGGTTACACAGAGTCGGTTCCAATGATAGGAGATCTACATATCCGTATCGCCAAGCTTGCCTTCCACGCCAAGGAAAGTCCCATCCGGACACGGGACGAAGTCTTCAATCTTGTATCTTTATAGTCCAGGAGTCCGGCCAAAGGCTATAGTCCGGCCATCCGGACACCCCCTAATCCAGGACTCCCTCAGTAGCCCCTGAACCAGGCTTCAAAGACAACGAGTCCGGCGCGCATATTGTCTTCGGCATTGCAAGGCGGGTTCCTCCTCCGAATACTTCATAGAAGATTTTGAACACAAGGATAGTGTCCGGCTCTGAAAAATAAGTTCCACATACCACCATAGAGAGAATAACATTTACACAAGTTCAATCTGCTAATGTATTTCGTGGCGTGACATCACAGCACGACCAAGCCTTTATTCGAATCGTTTTTACTGTCCCACCTCAGCGCGTTTAGCGAGGCAGTTTCCTTGGAACGTCTTGTCAAAGCAGAGATCGTATCCCCTTATTCCCGGATTCTCATCAATACGAGCGTGGGTAACCCAATCGTGCCCGTTGGCACGTCTCCCCTATCGAAGGCGAGTCCCGAACGGTCACGGGGAAGGCTCTTAGTATTCAACCCATTTATAAAGAGACCAAGGCTCCACTCCTTTCTTTCAATCTCAATCGAATCCGCCCCTCGCCTCGAGTTCCAACACCCAAAGCTTCAGATTCAGGTGCTTCGGACCCTCGATGATGTCCGGCTCTGACCTGCAAGGCCGGTGGATGCCTTCCTCCATTACGGAAGAAGACGTGCTAAAGCTAAGAGATGCCAGGTATCTAACCGGCAAAATTTCGCATAGGCTGCCGGCCCAAGGGCAGGTTATTCCCACTCCCAAGCTTGGTGAAAGTGTGGTGTTCACGTCTCACTTCCTTCGGGGGCTAAGCTTCCCGACGGACCCCTTCGTGAGGGGGCTCATGTTTTATTACGAGTTGGAATTTCATGACTTGGATCCGGAGTCCATCCTCCACATCTCATCGTTCATTGTCGTATGCGAGCCCTTCCTCCGCATTACCCCTCACTTTGAATTGTGGCTCAAGACCTTCAAAGTGGAGCCGAAGATGATCAAGTGGCAGCAGGCAGAGTGCGGAGGGGCTGTTATAAGCAGGAATGCTGACGCTCCATGGCGCGAGGGCTCTTTTCAAGAGGAGCTCAGCCTATGGCAACAAGAGTGGTTTTATATCACAGCTCCCAGGGGCACCAAATGGGTGGCGCCACCTGCCTTTCGCTCGGGTCCTCCACCGCGTCTGGCGTCATGGGTCAATAAAGGACTTGACTGGGGGCCGTCCAAGGACGTGCCCTTGCTGCAAGGCCGCATTCAAGATCTCCTAGAGAGAGATCACTCTGGTCGTAGTAGCGTAGGTCATGCTGATTCGTCGCATCCTGCCCTGCAGACGTCGCCCCCTCCGCCTGTGGGAATTTAACCCGGAGGGGCCACGAGCTCTCCAACATTTTATGGGCGCGACGCCCGTGGAGATGTACAAGTTTTTCTTCGGATCACAAGCGATGTGTCCGGACTTGACCAAGGACGCAGGTCTGAGCTGCAATCGCCCGGATACTCAAGTAAGTAGCCCAGTGCCCGGACACGCTATCCCATATTTATCATGAATTTGCCCTCAAAAGAGTTGTCCCTTGAACAAGAGTGGATAGCAAAAGCAAAGTTAATCAGGTGTCTGGCCCCCTCCCTGAGACCACGCCGGATCCCGTGTTAACCAGGATGCTGGAGGTTGCACCTTCGGAAGAAGGTGAAGGGGGGGAACAAGGAAGCTACCGCCTCTGCGGAGGAGGCTATCAGGAAAGGAGGGATCGAGAATCCCTCCATCCAGGGGAAGAAGAGGACCACCTCTGAAGACCCGGAGACCATGATCTCAAAGCGGGGGAAGAAATCTTCGTCAGGGGGTCCTGCACCGAGGGATGCCTCAGCCGCATTGTGCCCCCAAGGGGATCAGCCCTCCACCGAGCCGTAAGTAAAAGGGGGAGTTCTTTTTTTTAAAATAAAGGATATCCCTACCCTATTTCTGATGAAGATAACCGAAATTTTACCTTGTAGTTCGGATCTCAGCCCTTCTTAGTAGAGCTCATCATCGGGGGATCTTCGTCCGGAGATGATAGAGAGCGAAACGCCTCCCCCTGCCGTATCGTCTTGCGAGGCGGGCGACCCTGAGGTGTCGTCGCGGAGGGTTTCTCCGAGTCCGGTGGGGCCGGAAGGTAGTCGTATGTCCCCTCAAAGCCCTCCGCATCCGGCCTTCGACAAAGGCCATCGGATGAGTCCGGCACCACCTGGTGTACGGTCGGAGGAGCTGAAGGATCTTCTCGGGCGAGCATCTATCTCAGAAGATCACTGTGCGTTAATGGGTATGGTGATTGAAAGGATTTCATCCGCTGAGAGCGGATTGCATGAAGCCATCAGAAGTTTACTGACAGGTTTTGAGGTACGCAAAATGATGTACCTTCTGACAGTTCCGCATATAAAATGCGCCCTGTGTAGATAGTAGCCCCTGAGGCACGGTGTGTTGTCAAAAAATGACAGCGCGTCGAGGATCATAATCCTAGGTATAATATGTCGCCCTTCCTATGTAGGTGGCGAAGGGTCTGGTGGCTGGCCGGACTGATGAGTTTGCCGAACTAAAGCGGCAACTTGACGTGGCGGATGCCGACATCGCGCTTTTCCATAAGCGACTTGACGAGTCGCAAGGTTGCAATTTCTCCGCGGACACCTGGTAAGGGAGCTTGATGACCGTGCCTTACAACATGTATGCTTGATGCAGATGGTGCCGCTGCCATGGAGAACCTTCAGGCGGAGATCGCCCGAGCTAAGGAGCAGGCCAGAAAGAGTGATGCGGCTGCCTTAAAGGCGGCCAAAGAGCTAAAAGCCGAACAGGCTGCTCACTGCCGAAGCAAGGAGGAAATGGCCGAGATGGCCGTGAAGTTGAAGAATGCTGCCGACCGCTGCCACCTTCTTGAAAAAGAAGATCGAGCGGTACAAGAGGACCTGAAGAAGGCCACTACCGAGGCCAAGGATGCTCGCTCTGCGATGAGAGCTATGAAGGAGGAGCTGCGTCAGGCCGGAGATATCACGGCTGGAAAGCCCTTTCGGTTGCGGAGGAAATTCATGGATCCTAAATATGCTCAGTTGGACCGGGTGAGTGCGGAGGATGCTTATCTGGACTTGGCGGCAAGTGCCGCGGACGCGGCCGAACACTTCCGAGATCAAGAGGATCACGAAATGGAAAAGGTTTTTTGGTCGCAGTTCCATAATGCAGAGCGCCCACTTCCATTAACCGATCACTTGGCCGAATGGGCGGAGCTTAATAGGTTATCCAGACTTGCCATGAAGGATGTCGTGAGTCTTTTGTGGCCGAAGAGGCTCGAGCCGAAGAGTTATTTTGGCTTGGTGCAGTAGTTTCTTGGTGCGGTGCCGCATATCAATGCAATGAGAAGGTCGGCATGCATAGAGGGTGCACGGATGGCTCTTGCCCATGTCAAGACATACTGGGCGGAGATGAAGGTCACCGATGTTGCATCCCAAGATTCAGACAGAAGCCAAGTACCTGTCGAGCACTATTTTCAGGAAGTGCTGCAGGCGCTCGTTTAATAGAGACGCAGTGCTCGAAGGATATTATGTTCGAATAACATGTATTGTTGTGAAACAATGTTTCGATGAAATATAAAATCTTGTTATACTTGTGCCTTCAAGAATTAAGATACCTCCTGTACGGCCGTTAATGTATATGTGTATATAACCTGAAAGATGGCAGTCTTCGGCTTCAGCCCCCATGCATATAATGCGGGGGTGTTTGCAAAAGGTGCGTTTTCACACTTGATCCAACGTCTTGGTCCTATAAAGGAGGTGGTAGCACAGCAAACTAGGCAACCGGACTATAATGCTTTATCACTTTCACTTAGCCATAGGAGTTTGACAGTGGGGCTACTATATAGCCCCTAGGGGCACCGCGCTCATCCGAATTCAGGGCGCGTATGTTCCTGACCGGTAAACGGCCCTTCGTCTATGCGGAGGAATCCTAAAGATTCCGGCAGGTCATCGAGTGGTTGACCAGTCTCACGCTATATCATGACAGTCAGTTTTCGGCTTTCTCTACTGAGGTGCTCGCCTGGACGAACCGGGGCACAATCGCAGTAGTTCTTCTGGTGCCGCGTTAGCCGATAGAGCGGAACGTAAGGCAGCAAAACACAGGAGCCGGGCAAACCCAACATTTGACCAAAGACATGATTCGGAGCTGATGCATATAAGGCCTAACTCGAGACGCCGAACACTCCCTAAGGTATTCGGTCTTTATGAAAACGGGCCGAACAACGCCCTTGGTAATAAGCCCCTGGTGTCCAGGTACGCGCAAAATTCTGACGTGGCCCATGCCAAAACGCCAGCCTCCTCCTTGGTTATAACAAGAAACCAGGGGATGTGTATCAACAAGAGACAGTAAAAAAGGTTTACGCAGGGTCTTAATCTGAAAAGAATCCTTGCAACGGGTCCCTACTGCACATCTGCGCCTGTGTCTCTGTTGTGCAGTATCCTGGACGGGTGTAGCACGGTGTTCATCTGTAAAAGAGAGGAACTTAGTTGAAAAGGATCGTGAGAAAATGTACGTTATATTAAATAAACAAAGTACAATTCAAAAAATGAATAAAATTGAGCTTTATTGTCTCTTGCTGTATATGCGGAGCCCCTTGTGCGGGGGTATGCGGCCGGTAAGCCCTTGTATGTTTACACCGGACTCATCTAACTATGTCCGGGGTCTGAACGACCTGTTTAGGTGCTTGGATTAGTGAAGCCGGTTTAGTGTGTGGCTGTCAAGGCAGTCACACAATCTTCCGCGCTCGAGGAACACTCGGTATTTCCCTTTAAGGAGATGATGCCTCACGGACCGGGCATTTTAAGTGTAAGGGATGCATAATGCGGTATTGCATTAAAGTGGGCGAAAGCTTCACGTCCCAGTAGTGCTTGGTAGCTACTTGTAAATGGGGCGAGGTGGAAGGTTAACTTTTCGCTCCGGAAGTTATCGGGTGAGCCAAACACAACTTCTAGCAGTAGAGAGCCCGTACAATTGGCATATGGGCCTGGCATTACCCCTTGAAAGGAAGTGTTGCTATGTCGAACTTTGCTTGGGTCTATCCCCATGTTGCAGATTGTGTCCTGATATAGCAGGTTTAGATCACTGCCGCCGTCCATTAGGACTTGTGTAAATTGGAGTCCGTCGATTATCGGATCTAATATCAAGGCAGTCCATCCTGCATTCCGGATACTTCTAGAGTAAGCCTGATGGTCGAAGGTGATTCATTTTAACAACCAGTGGCGGGACTCCTCTGGGATAGGCCGTATGGCACGTATCTCTATGGGCGCCATTCTGTTTTTCCCTTTTGTCACGCAAAGTGAGTTTACTGTTTTGATTAGGGGGCAGCTTTTTATGATTCTGTTGTGAGCTTTTGAATCCGGCGTTGACTGTCGTGCTCTTCGGGATGTTTCCCTTGGTCCGATGCTGGTCCTTGCTCCGTCGCGGTTTCCCGTTTCCATCCCTGACTTCGGATGTACTTGGGTCGCTACTGCATCTTGCCAGCCATCTATACTCCCCCGCGCAGAAGCGGGTCATGAGGCTTGTTAATGCGGCCATTGTTCTTGGCTTTTCTTGGCCGAGGTGTCTGGCGAGCCATTCGTCTCGGACGTTGTGTTTGAAAGCTGCTAAGGCTTCGGCATCCGGACAGTCGACTATTTGGTTCTTTTTATAAGGAATCTGTTCCAAAATTTTCGGGCTGACTCTCCGGGTTGTTGAGTTATGTGACTTAAATCGTCTGCATCCGGAGGTCGGACATAGGTCCCTTGAAAATTTTCCTGAAAAGCATCCTCGAGCTCTTCCCAACTTCCAATGGTGTTTTTAGGGAGGCTTTTGAGCCAATGCCTGGCTGTCCCTTTGAGCTTGAGGGGTAAGTATTTTATGGCGTGGAGGTCATCTCCTCTAGCCATGTGTATGTGGAGGATGTAGTCCTCGATCCAGACTCCAGGGTTTGTTGTTCCGTCGTATGCCTCTATGTTTACGGGTGTCGGTGCCAAAACCGGCGGATCTCGGGTAGGGGGTCCCGAACTATGCGTCTAGGCGGATGGTAACAGGAGACAAGGGACACGATGTTTTACCCAGGTTCGGGCCCTCTTGATGGAGGTAAAACCCTACGTCCTGCTTGATTAATATTGATGATGTGTGTTACAAGAGTGGATCTACCACGAGATCAAGGAGGCTAAACCCTAGAAGCTAGCCTATGGTATGATTGTTGTTTGTCCTATGGACTAAAGCCATCCGGTTTATATAGACACCGGAGAGTTCTAGGGTTACATAGAGTCGGTTACAATGGTAGGAGATCTACATATCCGTATCGCCAAGCTTGCCTTCCACGCCAAGGAAAGTCCCATCCGGACACGGGACAAAGTCTTCAATCTTCTATCTTCATAGTCTTCGAGTCCGGCCGATGATGATAGTTCGGCTATCCGGACACCCCCTAGTCCAGGACTCCCTCAGTAGCCCCCGAACCAGGCTTCAGCGACGACGAGTCCGGCGCGTATATTGTCTTCGGCGTTGCAAGGCGGGTTCTCCTTCAAACTTCATGTTCCTGCTGAATAGTGTCCGGCTTCTTTATAAATTTTGCGCTCCTTGGCTTCTACGCCCAATAATGGCCTTCTTCCACGTGTCGTATAAATGCGAAAAGCTACGGTATTTTTACATTTTTTCCCCTAACCATGCGAACGAGCCGCCTATAAGAGAGGCGAGGATCTAGATCCAACTCACACCATCCTCCTTCCGCAAGTACTCATCGAAGCGCCTCTGACAAAAATCCATTCTATCATGGATAGTCGACGCGGCTCCTCCTCTCGCGCTCCCATCCCTAAGCCAGGAGATTGGGGGAGATGCTCAGTTCCACACAGCGAGCTAGTGGCGCTCCAAACCGAGGGATATCTTCCCCCAGCCTTCATGGTTCCGGTTCGAGCCGGACTGGCCACCTTCAGGGGTGGAAAGCAGGCGGAGAGCGTCCCCAACCCTTCCAAAGAAGAGCGGGTATGCTTCGTCCCTTATCTAATAAGGGGACTCGGATTTCCCATACACCCGTTTCTCCGGGGGCTCCTGGAGTTCTACGGACTCCAGCTTCACCACCTCACACCTGCCTCCATTTTGCACATCACGGGCTTTGTAGCTCTTTGCGAGCTGTTCTTGGGCATCGAGCCCCATTTTGCACTATGGAAGAGATTGTTTTGCCTCGTACCCCGTTCTCATGAGGGGTCGATATATCAAGTGGGCGGAGCCGAAATATGGCGCATCGCCGGGACCGGATATCTATCCGGCACCCCGAAGAAGGCGTCCGAAGACTGGCCTTCGAAATGGTTCTACATGGAGGACGCCCCTCTGCCGGATCCAGTTCGGATCGGCCTCCCGGAGTTCAGCAATGCTCCCTTGAAGAAACGCCTGAGTTGGCGCCCGCGGAGCCCTCAACAGGAGGATGATGGGAGCGTCCATTATCTAATGGGCCGGATTAGGTTACTGGCCCACTCTAGATTGACCATGATTGGAATCATGGGCACGTGCATTATGCAAGGGGTGCAGCCGCTCCAATATAGGGGCCACCCTATGTGGGATTTCAACGGGGAAGATGACGCCACCCGTCATGGCCGCAGAGGGTCGGGCTCGGCAGCCGATCTGGTAAAGATCCTGTCCGGCTTGTACAAGGGGGAGGAGGAGGACTTCCTCCGCACGAGTCCATTGAATGGATTCTCCATGAATAACCCTCGGAGTTGGGTAAGTGGACGTTTATCTACCCGATCCATACTTCCAAAGTCAAGTATTTTACTTTATGATTTCGACGCAGGAGCTGCGCCGGGATGTGGAGGGCATACAAAGCCTAACTCCACAGCCCGAGGATCCGGAACGATCCCTTGATCTGGCCTCCGAAGAGGATCCGGACATAAAGGTGGAGCTGATTGACGGGGTGTTCCACCAACTTAGCATGAACAATGCTCTAGTCGCCATTACGGCTGACTACCTCGGTTTGTTTCCGGCCTCCCAGGTGACTACGACCAAGGTCTTGACACCACCATTTGATCCATGCTCAATTCTGACCATCCTATACTGATGGTGCATCGCAGGAGGTGCCTTTAAGGCGGGAAGCCGAACCCGCGGCGGCTGACCAGCAAGGGTCAGTTCGGCCCAGCAGGCGGAAGAGGAGTGCGACGCGAATCAAAACGTCGCCGCAACGGTACGGCGCACCACTGTTTTAAGCGAGGGATCCCTAGGAGGTATATTAATGCTCATAACTTTTCCAGGAGAAAGAGCGCTCGCTGAACAGTGTCCGGAGAGGTTGCCAATCAAGCCTCCGCCAGCCATGCTCCAACGCGTGGTCCGGAAGGGGAGGCGAATACAAGGCATGAGCCGGATGCTCCTCCGACGGAGGATGCCGATAGGTTGTCCGCCACCCCATCTGAGGTGGAGAGCGCCATGAATCACAGGCGTCGCCGGACAGTTCTTTGTGACGCGTGTTTCTCCCCGGAGGCGTTGAATGCCTTTGATGCGGGAGACGCGCACCTCCGTGCTGCTCAAGATGGTTTAACCAGAGCCACGGAGCAGTATGTGAAGGACATACGGGTAAGTAATTTTAACAGTTATATATGCCAGTAGCCCCCGAGACTTAAAATAGTTAAAATAACTGATTTAAGGATCATTTATTATGCAGGATCTTACGGAGAAGAATACCCACCTATCCCAAGAGCTTCAAGAGTGCAAGGCCCAACTTGAGGCCGCACTAGCCGCCACAGGGGGAGCCACAGAGACACCCGCTGGTAATACATACTTCGAAAAGATAAGTAGTTAACAAAGTGTTGCGTGTGCGTAAATCTGACAATAATATTGCAGAGGGTGCCGGACTAGATCCGGATAGGCAACAGCTACTGCGTCAGATGAAGGCCGGCGAGAGGGTGCTTATGAAGGTGCAGCAGGAGAGGAACAAGCTCCAAGATGCCCACACCCAGCTAGGAGAAGAGCTGAAAGATGTTCGGGCCCCGCTGTCTAGCTCCATGAAGGAGAATCAGCGGCTTCGTCGCGACATTTATAGTAAGTGCTTGAGCAAATTCCTTTGAAAAGAAGAATTCGGCGAGGAAGTCGATTGACAGAAATGTGTCTTTAGGTGTGCTCACAGGTCGCCCTGCGGAGGAAATGCCCGGTTCAACGGGTGACCAACTTCCCGAGCTGGTGCAACTGTTCGAACGTGTTCGGCAGGCGATGAGTGGCGTCGTTCAGGCCTTATGGCCTTCCGTCTCCCTACCTGAGGGCCTTGGAGGGCTTGCTGAGAAGCTTCAGGAAGTACGGCGACGTCTCCGTCTGTGGAAGATATCGGCCTGCCGTCAAGGTGCCAGGGAGGCCTGGGCCATGGTGAAGACGCGGTACCCGAAGGCTGACCCAAACCACATGGCTGAGGTCGGACCTGTGGGGCCTGATGGGAAGGAGATCCCTGTGAGCTTGATGTACAACCAAGTAGAGCTGGCCGCGAAATATTCCCAATAGGACTGTAAATTAGACAGCCTGTTAGACGGGATTGAAGAGGAGTACAATCAGTCAGTTTGACGATGTAATTTTAAAATGACATATAGAATGCCTTCTAGCCGGATTGTAGATCGTTTGTCTTTGCAGACCTTTTCGCTTCAACCTCAGGACCCAATAGTCCGAAGTGTGTCTGAATACCCTTACAGTTATGAAAGAACCGGCGCGTGCATGGAGACAAGGCGTCAGGGTCATAATTGCTTTATCAGACAAGTGCCCAACTAGCTATGTTATATTACATGGTTAGTAACAAACATCTTCTAGGGAGAATAGTTCCATTAAGGGTTCCTTTCCCTGGGAGGCATGCCCTAAAGTGCATGTCCGGACTGCGAAAATAGCAGAAAAAGCATCTGGGGGCAGATAAATAAGTAAGTAGTAAATCATCTTTCAAGTCACCGACTGAATATTCTCTTAAGAACGCTAGCTTTCGGCTTCACCCAGTCTGAGGTACACATCCGGCTGACCCGGCAGTAACAATCGCAGAGGTGCTCCCTTTACCTCCTAGCCAAAGAATCAGGAACGTAGGGGTAAGCACAGGAGCCAGGCAACCCAGCTTGGCCAAAACTTAAGTCATATCGATGCATATAATGATGAATAAAAGGTACATGCCGAAGTATGACACATGTGTTGGGCATGAAGCCCGTATAAATAAGCTTCTGTTAAAGAAGCCCCCAGGTATAATGAGTGCTAGGAGCACATCAAGTGTGTGCGAACAATGCGCAAATCAGCCTATCAAAGGTATTGAAAAAAAAGGTGGGAAGAAAGAGGGGGACAAGAGACAGTGCAAATGTAAAAAGGTGGACGGAGGAGTGAGACGAACTCTGAGTCCGGCGTTAGGCGTAGAATCTTCGGAGACAGGTTGCGTTCCATGGGTTCGGCTCGAGCCGGTTGTCAGATGCGTTACGTAGACGGTATGCTCCACCGGTCAGGACTTGGTCGATGATGAAGGGACCTTCCCACTTGGGCTTAAGTTTGTCCTTTTTCTTGTCCGGCAGGCGTAGAACAAGTTCGCCAACATTATAAGTTTTGGCCCGTACTTCTCTGCTTTGATATCTTCGAGCCTGCTGCTGATAGAATGCGGAACGAGCTTTTGCCATGTCCCGCTCCTCCTCTAAGGCGTCCAAACTGTCCTGCCGATCCAACTCGGCTTCTCTTTCTTCGTACATGCGCACACGAGGTGAGTCATGAATTATATCGCAGGGCAGAACTGCCTCTGCGTCGTTCACCATAAAAAATGGTGTGAATCCGGTAGTGCGGTTTGGCGTGGTCCACAGCCCCCAGAGTACGGAGTCGAGCTCCTCTACCCAGTGCGTGTTAGATTCCTTGAGGGACCGCACTAGTCTGGGTTTGATGCCGCTCATGATTAGACCATTTTCTCGTTCGACTTGACCGTTAGTTTGGGGGTGATAGACTGAAGCGTAGTCGAGCTTGATGCCCATGTTTTTGCACTAGAGTTTAACCTCGTCGGCCATGAAGTTCGTGCCGTTATCAGTGATGATGCTGTGGGGGACACCATAACGGTGTACTACCCCGGATATGAAGTCTATCACGGGTCCGGATTCGGCTGTTTTAACTGGCTTGGCCTCTATCCATTTGGTGAATTTGTCCACCATGACCAATAGGTATTTTTGCTTGTGGGTTCCCCCTTTAAGGGGTCCAACCATATCAAGCCCCCAGACCGCGAATGGCCAGGTGATGGGTATAGTTTTGAGGGTGGTGGGTGGCATGTGGCTTTGATTAGCAAAGAGCTGGCAACCGACGCAGCGTTGGACTAAGTCCTGAGCATCTGCCCGGGCAGTTGGCAAATAAAATCTTGTACGGAAGGCCTTGCCTACAAGGGCCCGGGTTGCGGCGTGGTGCCCACCGAGTCCGGCGTGAATTTCAGCCAGGAGATTTCGCCCTTCCTCTTCGGAGATACACCTTTGAAGGACTCCGGTTGTGCTTTTCTTATAAAGTTCTCCCTCATGGACCTTGTAGGCTTTAGGTCGCCGAACTACGCAGCGGGCCTCATTTTGGTCTTCGGGAAGTTCCTGCCTTATTAAGTAGGCTAGGAATGGTTCCGTCCACGGGGCAATTACTGCCATTATTTCGTGGACTGAAGGTGTTATTTCATTGGCTGAGCCGCCGATTGTGTCAGAATGTTCTGAGTTAGGTGATGCAGCTGGTTCCGGATTGTTATTTCCGGACTCCTCTTCCCATAATACGGATGGCTTAAAGAGCCGTTCCAGGAAGATGTTTGGAGGGACGGTGTCATGTTTTGCGCCGATGCGTGCCAACACGTCTGCTGCCTGGTTATTATCCCGGGCTACATGGTGGAATTCGAGTCCTTCGAACCGAGCTGACATTTTTAGGACGACGTTGCGGTAGGCTGCCATTTTCGGATCTTTGGCGTCAAAGTCTCCATTTACTTGGGATATTGCGAGGTTTGAATCCCCGCGCACCTCTAGGCGTTGAATGCCCATGGAGATTGCCATCCGGAGGCCATGTAGAAGGGCCTCATATTCGGCTGCGTTGTTCGAGTCCATGTACATTATTTGAAGTACATATTGGACTGTGTCTCCAGTTGGGGACATCAAGACGACGCCAGCCCCCAAGCCAGCCAATATTTTGGATCCGTCGAAATGCATGATCCAATTGGAGTACGTGCCGTACTCTTTAGGGAGTTCGGCTTCGGTCCATTCGGCGACGAAGTCAGCCAGAACTTGCGACTTTATAGCTTACCGTGGTTTGTAGGTTATGTCAAACGGTAAGAGCTCAATGGCCCATTTTGCAATCCTGCCCGTTGCATCGCGATTGTTTATAATATCGTTGAGAGGTACTTCAGAGGCCACCGTTATGGAACACTCTTGAAAGTAGTGTCGCAGCTTCTGGGATGCCATGAACACCGCATACGCTATCTTTTGATAATGTGGGTACCGGGACATGCATGGAGTTAAGACAGTGGATACATAGTACACTAGTTTTTGAAGAGGGAATCTGTGCCCTTCTGTTTCTTGTTCGACGACGAGTACCGCGCTGACAACTTGATGTGTTGCTGCAATATATAATAACATAGGTCCGCCCAGGTTGGGCGTGGCCAGGACCGGATTTGTTGCCAGTATGGCCTTGATTTCTTCGAGTCCGGCCGTGGCAGCATCCGTCCATTCGAAGTGTTCGGTGCGCCAGAGGAGGCGATAGAGGGGCAGAGCCTTTTCTCCCAAACAGGAGATGAAGCGACTTAGAGCCGCTACGCATCCAGTTAGTTTTTGTATTTGCTTGAGGTCTCTTGGAATATCCAATTGTGACAGAGCTCGGATCTTGGCTGGGTTTGCTTCAATTCCTCTACCGAATACAATGAAGCCCAAGAGCTTTCCGGCCGGTACTCCGAAGACACATTTTTCCGGGTTGAGCTTAATGTCATATGCTCGGAGGTTGTCGAATGTCACCCTCAAGTCGTCTACTAGAGTTTCGACGTGTTTGGTCTTGACGACCACATCGTCTACGTATGCCTCTACTGTTTTGCCTATCTGGGTAGCCAGACATGTCTGAATCATGCGCTGATATGTTGCGCCGGCGTTTTTGAGTCCGAAGGGCATTGTGTTGAAGCAGAATGGCCCATATGGAGTAATGAATGCCGTTGCGGCCTGGTCTTTTTCCGCCATCTTGATTTAATGGTATCCGGAGTATGCGTCGAGGAAGCACAATGAATCGTGCCATGCGGTAGCATCGATGATTTGGTCGATGCGAGGGAGAGGGAAAGTGTCCTTTGGAAAGGCCTTGTTAAGGTCTTTGAAATCGACGCAAAGTGGCCAGGATTTGTCCTTTTTTGGTACCATTACTAGGTTGGCTAGCCAGTCCGGATATTTTATATCTCTGATGAATCCGGCTTCTAAGAGTTTGGCTAGCTCCTCTCCCATTGCCTGTCTTTTGGGTTCGGAAAATCGCCGAAGAGCTTGTTTGACTGGCTTGAATCCTTTTAGGATATTTAGGTTGTGCTCTGCCAGCCTGCATGGGATTCCTGGCATGTCTGAAGGGTGCCAGGCAAAAATGTCCCAATTTTCCCGAAGGAATTCTAGTAGTGCGGCTTCTACATCAGGATATAATTGTGCCCCAATGGAGGCCGTCTTTGTGGGGTCCGTTGGATGGACCTGAAATTTGACTATTTCGTCTGCTGGTTTAAAAGAGGTGGACTTGGACCTCTTATCGAGTATCACATCGTCCCTATCCACCGTGGAGCGCAGCGCAGTTAGTTCCTCTGCCGCTAGGGCTTTGGATAATGCCTCTAGGGCCAGTGCGGCTGTCTTATTTTCAGCGCGGAGTGTTGTATCTGGATCACTGGCGAGGGTGATTATTCCATTGGGTCCGGGCATTTTGAGCTTCATGTACCCGTAATGGGGTATAGCTTGGAAGATTGTGAATGCCTCTCGCCCTAACAAGGCGTGATATCCGCTGCCGAATGGGGCCACTTGGAACGTGACCTCTTCAGACCTGTAATTGTCCGGCGAGCCGAACACTACATCTAGTGTGATTTTTCCTGTGCAGCGTACTTCTCGACTAGGGATTATTCCCCTGAAGTTATGCTGCTTCGCTCAATGCGGCTCCAGTCAATTTCCATTTTTTGAAGGGTTTCTTCATAGATGAGGTTTAATACGCTGCTGCCATCCATGAGTACCTTGGTAAGACGAAAGCCGTCCACTATCGGACTGAGGACCAATGCGGCTGGTGCTCTAGCTGTTCGGAATTTAGGTTCGTCGCTGGCATTGAAGGTGATAGCTGTGTCACTCCATGGATTTGTTGTTGCTACTTGGTAGACTTCGGCGAGGCTACGGGTTGTTCGTTTCCGCATGTTATTTGATGCGAAAGTCTCGAAGACTGTTAATACCGTACTGGTACTGCTGGGCTGGTTGCCCGGGGCTAAAAAGCCTTCACCACTTTTGGCCACCTGCCGTAATATCCAACATGCTCGAAGGCTATGTGTTGGAGTGGCGCCCTCCGTACTGTGGATTTTGCAGGGTCCGTTGAGCCATCCCTCCAGTACGGTTCCGTACCCTTTAGGGGGTTTTTGCTTTTTGGTTTTTAACCCAGGTGCTTGAATATGACGCACCCTTTTATTTCGGACTGGGGTTGTATTCAGGGCCGGATTGTCCCAAAACCTAGTTTCGGTCTTCCAGGCACTCTCCATCGTGCAGTATTTTTGTACAATGGTCGCTAGGTCGGCGAAGCGTGTAACTTTGCGACGACTGATGGCGTTTATGATTCCCTTGTCCGTGCAATTGTTGCAGAAAATTGAAATCGCGCTTTCTTCATGGCAGTCCTTAATCCTGTTCATAACCAGGAGGAATCTGGCCCAGTAATGATGTACTGTTTCATCGGGCTCTTGCTGTATTTGAGATAGATCGCTTATGTTTGGGTGGGCGGGTGGAATTAAGTTCGGAACCCCGCCCGATCTGAGGCTCAAAGGCCAAGAAGCTTTCGGATTTGGAAGCTTGGTTTGTTGGATGCTTCCCAACAAATCTGGTCCGATGCCTGACTTTAGGTTCAGTATTTGATTGGCGTCCGTCCCTCCGTGGGAATCCGGCATGGAGGGATCGGGAATCCGGACATAGTTGGTTTTTAACATAGAAGAAGAGTCGCCGCATTGTTCCTCTACCACAACAACGTGGTGGGTAACCTGGGGAGAGTTAATTTCTCTCAGATCGGTTTTAAGCCCAATCTGATCGTAGTCAGTAGCGACTCCCAGGGCAGCGATGCGATCTAAGAGCTCGTTTACGGAGGAGAGCTCAATCGGATCTAGCTGCTCGGCGAATTCCGAGCTGACGTGAAGATCGCTTTTAATGACCTGAGAGGTCATTGTCGGAGCGGTGGCCGAACAGGCGGTCATAAGGAAACCGCCTAGCCGGATAGTCTGGCCGGCGGCCAAAGCTCCCTTGACGACGGTGCCGTGTTTAAAGACGGGAAAAGGCATCCTTCCTGATGGTGACGGCACAGAGGAACTCTCAATGAAAGCACCAATGTCGGTGTCAAAACCGGTGGATCTCGGGTAGGGGGTCCCAAACTGTGCGTCTAGGCGGATGGTAACAGGAGACAGGGGACACGATGTTTTACCCAGGTTCGGGCCCTCTTGATGGAGGTAAAACCCTACGCCCTGCTTGATTAATATTGATGATGTGTGTTACAAGAGTGGATCTACCACGAGATCAAGGAGGCTAAACCCTAGAAGCTAGCCTATGGTATGATTGTTGTTCGTCCTATGGACTAAAGCCATCCGGTTTATATAGATACCGGAGAGGGCTAGGGTTACACAGAGTCGGTTACAATGGTAGGAGATCTACATATCCGTATCGCCAAGCTTGCCTTCCACGCCAAGGAAAGTCCCATCCGGACACAGGAGGAAGTCTTCAATCTTCTATCTTCATAGTCTTGGAGTCCGGCCGATGATGATAGTTCGGCTATCCGGACACCCCTTAGTCCAGGACTCCCTCAACGGGCTTGAATCCCGCTGGAAATTCATAATCCAGAACCTCATCGGTAAAACATAGGGGGTGTGCGGCACACCTATATTTAGGTGTGCCGTAATATTCGGATACTTGATGTGTTGCATTGCTTACTAGAGCTTGCTTTCTTGGCCCATAGATAGATCTAACTGGGCCATCTTTTTGATGCGAATCCGTGTGTAGATCGCGGGCCGGCTTGTGTGCGGCGCCGTTTGCCGCTCTATGTATGCCATGGGGTCGTCTATCCGATCGGGTGGTCTCCTTGTTCTTTGATTGCGGGGGCTCTACAGCCTCCTCATCGAATTTGGGCAGTAGTTTTCGCTTTGGGTAGCTCTTTGTTTGGCGACTATCGATGTATTTGTCTGCAGTGTTGAGTACTTTGCTCCATCTGATTCTGAGCGCCGTCCATACCGTCGATGTCTTCGGAGTCGAAGTCGAGCACGTCGTTTAAACTTTCGACAGTGGCTACGAAGTGGGTGGTGGGTGGGCTTCGAATTTCTTCGTCGTCCGCATCCCAACCTTCCTGACCATACTCCGACCAGGGCTCTCCTGATAGAGAGAGAGACTTTAGTGAATTCAGGATGTCGCCAAAGGGCGAGTGCCGAAAGATGTCCGCGGCGGTGAACTCCATGATCGGTGCCCAATCGGATTCGATTGGCAGGGGCGCAGAAGGTTCGGAGTCTGGAGAGGAGTCCGGCACCTTGGAGTCACGGGCTTCGCAAAGGACGGGGTTGGTGTTCGGCTCAATCGTCGTAGAGATTGCAGCCCCCGAGGCGGTGTCCAGCCACCCATCCTCGATCGGCGTAGTCAGCTCCGAGCTAAGGGTCAGAGCGGACACTTGTGCGGCCTCCAGGGCACTGTACGGCGGCAGAGGTAGATCACGCCCATCATGATAGTGCGGCGCGCTGGGCTGTGGCTCGAACCCGTCGAAGATCAAGTCTCCGCGGACGTCAGCCGTATAGTTCAAACTTCCAAATCTGACCTGATGGCAAGGGGCGTAGCTTTCAATCTGCTCCAGGTGGCCAAGCGAATTAGCCCATAGTGCAAAGCCGCCGAATACGAAGATCTGTCCGGGGAGAAAAGTCTCATCCTGGACCGCATCGTTGTTGATGATCGGAGGAGCTATCGGGCCTAAAGATGACGACACAGAGGAACTCTCAATGAAAGCACCAATGTCGGTGTCAAAAACGGCGGATCTCGGGTAGGGGGTCCCGAACTGTGCGTCTAGGCGGATGGTAACAGGAGACAAGGGACACGATGTTTTTACCCAGGTTCGGGCCCTCTCGATGGAAGTAAAACCCTACTCCTTCTTGATTAATATTGATGATATGGGTAGTACAAGAGTAGATCTACCACGAGATCAAAGAGGCTAAACCCTAGAAGCTAGCCTATGGTATGATTGCTGTTCGTCCTACGGACTCAAACCCTCCGGTTTATATAAGCACCGAAGAGGGTTAGGGTTACACAGAGTCGGTTACAATGATAGGAGATCTACATATCCGTATCGCCAAGCTTGCCTTCCACGTCAAGGAAAGTCCCATATGGACACGGGACGAAGTCTTCAATCTTGTATCTTCATAGTCCAGGAGTCCGGCCAAAGGCTATAGTCCGGCCATCCGGACACCCCCTAATCCAGGACTCCCTCAGGTACCACAGAAAAATCCCACTCCAGCAAAAGTACAGCAAGTCCACCGGCCGAAGACCTATCCCAACTGCAGAGACGGCCAATTCCTGCAGATTGGAACCCCATTCCATTTATTCCTAGTTTAAAAGACATGCTTTCAATGTTGTTAGGGACTACGTGCATACATTCCCATCATGGGAAAATTATAGTGAAGACAAACACCATTTTCACATCTTCCTGTCCAACTTACGTGTAAGTGCTATTATTCATGGTTATTATTTTCCTGTTTTCTGCTGATTGAACACATCAATGATTTACATTACATTGTTGTAACTAGGCGAGGGTCAATCTGGATAGTCATGACGAGCAAAGCTTGCTTGTGCTTTTCAAGGAAGCATTGCAACAGTATCGGTGTTACCTGAGGAAATCACACTTTGATGACAAGTCTATAGACGAATTTTCGGTGAAGTCTCCTATGCTAAATTTATAAGACATTGAATGGAAAACCTTGTTATGCACTGGTCTCGTTCCCATGATGAGGTACTGTCTATGAAATCACATGACAATTTGAACTTCTACTTTTCCGCATGTGCCTCACAGATCTTTTTTGCAGGAAATCTCCTCGAAGAAGAATTCCAGTTTGAAAAGAATGACAAGATATCGCAAATATGCTGCCCGCTGCTTTGCTCTTGTTAGTACCTGTTGTCCTGTATCACTGTACTGGCATACATACCTGGTTTATTATGTGACAGCAGTATGCATGATAGCTTGCTTATCAATTGTTCGCTCCAAATTATCTGATATATATGAATGGTTACATTAGTGTAGAATATATCCAATGCCAATGATTTTTTTAGCTCTGCATTGTTCTTGTAAGTACATGTTGTCCTTTATCAGTGTACTTATATTGACAGGTAGTGGTTCATGCACGATCACTCTGCACCTTATTTTCCTTTGCCCTCCATTTTCTACACATCAGATCTATAATTATTCTTACCATAAGGTTGGATAACACCGATGGTACTAAAAAAGTTTAGCTATACATTGATCTTGGTTGTACCTTTTGCCTGTATCGCTGCACTTACATTTATTGCTACTTGGTTATGCAGCATCACTCTTCATCTTATCTTAAATATTCTCCATTTTTTTCGTATATTATCACATCTATATTTACTCTTAACAAAATGTAGAATAAAGGCAATGCTTATGAAGAAGATTATGTGGTAAACTTCTTGAATTGCCACCCCCCCCATCAGCATGGACAAGGGCTTTATAGAGCCTGTCTTCATCAATAATATAAGTTTGTCCTTCTCAAGCCTTCAAACTTTGTTGTGTATATTTGGTTAGGCATGACTGCAACAGCTGTTTATTTTTGGTGTTTGCATCAAATTGCATGTTTAAAGTTTATTATGTAGTTCATAAACAAAAGTTTGTCCTTCTCAATTTAAGTTTTCAGTTGTACAACCAAGTTCCTTCTTCATACCATGTAAATTAAACTATACAGAGCAAGTGATCTTCTTTTGCACTACATGTATGCTTCTATTCTTCATCCGTAATCCAGTGGTGTGGTGAACCTACCCACTACAGCACAATGTCATATTCTGCAATGTCTTAACTATGAACAATGTCATATCATTCTACTATTATTTAAACCATCTCTTTATTTGACAATCTGAAATGGGATAAATTGACAGCACACTAACCATTGATACTTATGAGTTCTTGATCTGTAATCCAGTGGTGTTGTGAAGCTGCCAACTCCTTCACAATGTCATTTCCTGCCATGTCTTGACCTGAACAATACCATATTGTGTTAATGCAATTTTAAACTGTGTCACTTTATTCGTCAGTAAGAAATGTGATGAATTGTTAGCACTGATACTTTTATGTGAAAAACCTGCCATCTGTTTGCTTGTTTATCTTTCAGAGTGAGGAAGATATAAGTGTTGAACAAGCGCAGACTCATCATCTTGCTCAGCTGCTTGTGCTGCAGCTCCCCAGCAGGGCTAAGCTTTCTTGAACTCTATTGAAGTGATGTCGGTTTTGTATACTATTTTGTCATCGTGTTTATTTGCACTGGTGGCGATCTTTGATGCCCAGTGTATATAATCTGTTGTCTGCTTGTGCTTTATTATCATAGTGGCGAACTTTGATGCCCAGTGGATGTAATATGCCATAATTTCCTTATTGTATAGTCTAGGTTTTTTCTTATTCACGATGCTGCAGTTATTTTACTATATATAATTGTGTCGTCATGCAATCAACCGGCCAAACCGTAAAATTACGGTACATAATTGTGCCGTCATGCAATCACGATGTAGGTTGGGCCTGAAACGTGCCGAACAGCTCACGGGCCGGCAGCAGCCCGAAATGGACCCCGGGCCATGATTGTGCGAATCAAATCACAGGCTTTTAACACGCCAAAATTGTCTCGGTCCTTGTTTGGCCCAATCAGATATCGGCTGCTAGCAGGCCGGATGCAAACTGGGTCGTAGTTAGGCCCAACTATATGACGGGCTTTTAACGGGCCGAAATTAATATAGGGCCAAAATGTTAAACGGGCCCTTAATAGGCCGAAACTAATTTCAGGCCGAATTACTAAATGGGCCTTTAGCAAGTGGGCCCAAAAGCATAGCGTCCAGTCGACGGGCCGAATCTGATATGGGCCATAATTGATCCCAAAGCCTCTTAAAGGGTCGGACCTGATCTGGGCCGTAATTTGGCTCAGAACGTGGTAGGCTTTTAACGGGTCGGATCTCATATGGGCCATTATTAGGCCCAGAACATGCAAGCCATTAATGGACCGGATCAAATATGGGCCGGCATTTGGCCCAAAACATGGCAGCCAGTTAATGGGCCGACCTACTAGGGTCCTCAAAATCTTGTGGGCCTACAGCCGGGCCGACCCATTAATGTCGGTGAAATCTCATGGGCCTTTAGCTGGGCCGGCCCATTATGATCCGCAAGAATCTTGTGGGCCTTTACCTGGGCCGACCCATTATGGCACACAAAAATCTTGTGGGCCTTTACCTGGGCCGGCCCATTATGGCCTGTAAAATCTTGTGGGCCTTTAGTTGGGCCAGCCATTATGGTCCACAAAATCTCGTGGGCCTTTAGCTGGGCCGGCCCATTATGGTCTGCAAAATCTTGTGGGCCTTTAGTTGGGCCAGCCCATTTAAACTTTATGAGCCGGTCCACGTGTCAACATATCATAGGCGCGTCTCACCCATTGGATGACTGACACCTGTGCCAACGCGGACCTGACACGTGTCTCCTCCAGCCAATGATGATTTTACACATGGAAAATTCCCATTGGTCGGGGCTGTTAATGGGTTATTGGATCCAATACCCGACCCGATAGCTTAACGGCGTTCCGTTACGGTGGATGCCACGTGTCGGTCACCCTTGACGAAAGCACTTCTGTGACGCGCGATTTATCGTCATGGAACTAGACACTTCCATGATGATAATTTTGGTAATGTCATGGAACACTTCTACGACAGCACATGTATGATTATCTTGATTCTGTCATAAAATCGTCATGGATGTACATGCATGACAAAAACGCGACCTACTGTGACAAACACGTATCATAACGGAAGTGTATTTTTTTGTAGTGGGAAGAGGAGGACGGGGTGGCGCATCGGCCTCGCCTCCGCCGGCGGTTCCTCCCCCAATGGAGGGCCATGTCGGGGACCAGCCTCGCAAATTCTTCATCAGGCTGCACTGGCCAGCGCGTCATCGTCTCCGTCTCCCTACTCCATTTGCTCGGGAGATCGAGCTCGACCCGCCATAGGCTCTGAGACCGCATATGAGGGGCTGTGGGAACAACGGCACATGGGCTGACGTTGATTTCCCAGCCCCTCATGTCATGTATCTTCGTCGCGGCTGGAAGACCTTCGCTCGCATCCACAGCCTGACGGCGGGGCTCGTTCTCTATTTCAAACTAATGGAGAACAGTCTGCTCTCCGTCAAGGTCTTTGGAGACTTCGGGACTCGCCTAAAGTGTTGCGTCAAGAGCTCCTCTGATGAGGAAGACTCTTCAACGAGCAAAAGTGACGAGGAGGATAGCGACAGCGATGACAAGGGTAGCAGGCGGGAGGATGACGGGTCCGACTAGGCGTCTGTCAGGACCCCGACTCGATGTCACATCGATCTAGCTGGTAACACCTCATATCACTTTGCGGCCTCACGCACGGTATCCCTACGGGTGTCGTCTTACCTTTTCCCGGGACTGTTTGCGCCTTTTGGCTCACGTATATGATAGTGTCGCTAGCATCCATATGATAAAGAGCCCGGGCTGACATGACTAGTCGTAAACCCAAAGTGGCACAGACTTACAGGGACAGGCATCCATGACCCAGCTTCGAACGTGTCGGTCATCAGCAAGTGGGTCCGGGCTGTAGCACTGGGCTAGCAGGACGCCGGTAAACCGGGCTGTAGCGGGCTAACAGGACTCCGGTACTCAAAGCGTGACATTTCCCCGAAGGGACAGACACAGGAACGAAGAAGGACACATGCCGGCCAGCCTAAGTGTTCCAGAGCAGTAGCAAGCTACCATGGCTCAGCGGTAACACTAGGAGACATTTCCCGGTAAGAGAGGCTACTAAAGATAAACAACTAGATAGTCAGATCCCACACATACCAAGCATTTCAATCATACACACAATATGCTCGATATGTGCAAATACAACGAAGCATCACAACATGACTCTATGACACAAGTACTTTATTTAGGGCTCAGGGAGCCATACATAACATACACAAAGGTACGGGTCTCACGACCCCACATACAAGTCATACAGTCATACAAACCAGCAGCGGAAGTAACTTGTCTGAGTACAGACAACTAGTAAAATAAAAGAGGCTTGGAAAGCCTAGCTATACTACGTGGTCCTTCACAAGCTCAGGGTCACCACCTGGGTCCTTAGCCTACTCGTTGATGTCAACGTCTACATAGAACCCATCAGAAGGGGTTGCAGCGTCTTCTGTAAAAATGTAGATTATAGCAACATGAGTACAAAGGTACTCAGCAAGACTTACATCAGATCCTACATACATGCATAGTATCAAGAAGGGTTGGTGGAGTTAATGCAGCAAGCCAGCTTTGACTCTTGGCTAGGCTAACCTACGATACTCCAACTTGAAATGGTTTTGCGCACACGAGTCCACTACTCACCACTTCAATACACTACCGAGGATCCACCTCCGTCTTCCTACGGAAGAGCCATCCTCGGCACTCACACTTATCTTGAGGCTTTTAGTAGTTTCCATTTACTTGTCTCTGAACTGTATAGGCAACCAAGTAGTCCTTTACCGCGGACGCGGCTATTCGAATAGATCATGTTAACCCTGCAGGGGGTACTTCTTCATACACGCTCTCACCACTTACCGTCGTTTACATGACATGTACTCGGCAACCTTCAAGCGGAAGCCCAACGTGGGTGTCGGCCACGACCTACCTAATCACCTAAGCCTCCAGTCCAGGTTTATCGCCTATTCAGGTTCCATCCGCAGGGAGTCCGGCCGAGGTTTCCCATACGGCCCCGAACGATGTGAACAGGGTTCCCGAGATACCTAACGGGTATTCGGTACACCCGGCCACGTACCTACCGCATCACAGCCCACCCCTACGGTCAGCGCTGTCCACGGCCTCCAGTAGGCTACAAACACCAGAAACTACTTGCAACTCCTGGACGGAGAACTAGGGTGAATAAGAAGTCCAGAGGGTCCATTGGTTTCGGGCCCAATGCATGGTAGTAGCTGATTCTTAAATCACACATACAGATCTCAGTGCTTAAGGTCGGCTTCAATGAAACAACCCACCATGTACTCCTACATGGCCTCTCATCGATACCTTTACCAAATCGTGTTCACCACACCACTCTCATTACCGACATAATCATTTCACTCTAGCCCATCACCCAGATGAACCAGACCTGACACGACTCTAAGCATAGCAGGCATAGCAAGGTAGGAACAACACATACATATGGCTCAATCAACTCCTACACATGCTAGTGGGTTTCATCTAGTTACTGTGGCAATGACAGGTCATGCAGAGGAAATGGGTTTAACTACCGTAGCACACAGCAGTTTGAAACGCGTTGTCTTAATGCAGTAAAAGAGAGCAGGAGCGAGAACATGGGATTGTATCGATATGATCAAATGGTTGGTTGCTTGCCTGATGGTTCGATGCACTGATACGGTTCTTCGTTAGGGTAATCACGGTACTCCTCGGAGGCAGAACCTGTCGCAAAGGACACCGATACACAACCATCACCAACAATGTGCAACAATATGATGCATGCATGAAACATGGCAATATGAGTGTGTTGGGCTAATGCAACTAAAACCAGAAGGGTTTGAACAAATTTGAATCAAAGATTCAAATTTTCAAACTCAAACATGGTCTCTTTAAGTGCTTATCCTTGTTCTGCTTAAAACATCAATTTAACTTGTTTGATCATGCATGAAAATAGTACAGATGGATAGATTGGATTTTTCTGATCATTTTTCATATATAATTTGTCCAATTTGGAGTTACAGAATAAAAGTTATGAATTTTTGAAGTTTAAATAATATTCTGGAATTTCCTGATTTAAATTAAATCCAGAAATTATAATTATTGCGCCAGCATGACGTCAGCATGACGTCAGTGGTCAACTGCGGCTGGCTGAAGTCAAACCTGACGTGTGGGGGCCACACGTCAGTGACAGGGGGGGTTTAACAGGTTTAAATTAATCCTAATTAGGGATTAGTGGCGCTGGGGCCCACTGTCAGTGTCAGGGGGGGGGGTTGACTAACGGTAATTAGTACTAACTAACTACCTGTCCGGCAGGGCCCACGCGTCAGTGACCCTGGGGGTCAAACCTCAGGTCGGACAGGTCAAACCCGCCGGCGGCATGACGCCGGCGAGGCCCGAGACGGCGGCGAAAGTGCTTTTTGCCATTCCGGCAACCAAATGGACGGCGGAAGGCATCTACGTGTTGCTGAGGTTGAGCCGCGACTATTGGTGGTGGTGGTTGGGCTCGGGGTGGCCGGAGTTGACGGCGGCGAGCTCGGCTGCGGCCGCCGGGGTTCGGTCGTGCACGGGAACGGGGTTGGAGCTCGAAGTCGAGCGAAGCGAGGCGCTAGGGATGCTCTACGGGGTCTTGCGAACTCGTTGGACTCGCCGGGGTGACCAAATGGTCACCGGAGCTACGTCGACGGCGAGCTCGGCGACGGCGGAGGTTCGGCCGTGGTGGGGAGGAGGCTACGGTGGGGAAACGAGGGGGAGGAGAGGGGGAAACGGTGGCATAGCTCACCGCGGTTGCAGTGGGCGTCGAAGTGGGCTCGGGGACGCGCTGGAGACGGCGAATCGACGGCGACGGTGGTCGGAGCCCGAAGAGGGGAACGGCGACGTGGCGGCGATGCAGGGCTTCCGGGGAGCTGTGGAGCGGTGGGGAGGAAGAGGGAGTCGAGGCGGAGCTCCTGAGCTAGTCGGGGGAGCGAGGGGTGGTCGGAGACGGCGGCTATGGCGAACGGCGGCGACGGTGGTGTTCGGCCGTGATAGAGAGAGAGAGAGAGCAGCACGGGAGAGAGAGAGGGATAAGGTCAGGGGATCGGGGCGGCACCGAGAAGAAGCGCCGCGGCGTCGCGCTGGCGGGGGAGGCAGGCAGACGGGCTGGTGGCGTGGCGCTCCGGCCGTGCGCGCGTGCCGGCCACACGCCTGGCCGACTGGCGCCAGGAGGACGACGGCGGTGGTGGGCTGGGCTGGCTTGCTGGGCCGGCCAGCTGGCTGGGCCGCACAGGGAAGTTTTTCCCCTTTTTTCTGTTTCTGTTTTTTATTTAATATATCTGCAACTTTGTTGAATTTAATAAAATACCTAGGCAACTTCAAAAATCACCAAACTATTCCTGGCCCATAGTTGGATTATTTCCAACATGAAACATTTTAGTTTGGAGATATTTGAGCATTTAAATATTTTATATTATTTTAAATGCCCAAATTCAAACATTTATGATTTAATTGAAAAACCCTAGGATGGCCTAGGAAAATGTGCACCATTTTTGGCAGAGGTTCTGAACCAAGACAAAAATGATGGGCATTTTAGAAGGGCATTTCAGGTTCATTGAAAAATTATTTTAGTAACCCTAGTTGGTTTCAGAGGGGACTGGGGGTTCTGCCATCCCCATTTCAAGTTTCTGATGAAAGAGTAAACATGATGCAACACTCTAATGCATGACTAGCTAGGTTGTGACAACTCACCCCCACTCAAAAGAATCTCGTCCCGAGATTTGGGTTCCTCCGAGAAGAAGGCGGGATATTCAAGTCGAAGACGATCCTCCCTTTCCCAAGTTGCTTCATCCTCAGAATGGTGCGACCATTGAACCTTGAGAAACTTGATATTATGACGTCGCGTGGTACGTTCGTCCTGATCGAGGATACGAATGGGGTACTCTCGATATGTAAGATCATCTTGGAGATCAAGCGTTTCGTGGTCCACTTCACGGATAGGATCCGAGAAGCAACGCCTGAGTTGAGAAACGTGGAAGACATCGTGAACTCTGGAGAGGTGCGGAGGTAGTTCCAACTGGTAGGCAACTTCTCCTCGTTTGGCAAGAATGCGAAAAGGTCCAATGTAACGAGGAGCCAATTTGCCTTTGATACCGAAACGATGGGTTCCCTTCAGAGGGGTGACCCGAAGATAAGCCTTCTCGTCAACCTCGAAAGTCATAGCCTTATGTTTTCGGTCATATTGACTCTTTTGACGGGATTGGGCTGTTTTCAACTTTTCACGAACGATACGAACTTGTTCTTCTGCTTCCTGAATCATGTCCGGGCCAAAGAATTGTCTTTCCCCGGTCTCTGACCAGTTAAGGGGTGTTCGACACCGTCGTCCATAGAGAACTTCAAAAGGGGCTTTACCCAAGCTAGATTGATAGCTGTTGTTGTAAGCGAATTCGGCAAATGGAAGGCACTTCTCCCAGTCCATTCCGAATGAGATAACAGAGGCTCGAAGCATGTCTTCTAGAATTTGGTTGACGCGTTCCACTTGACCACTCGACTGAGGGTGGAAGGCGGTGCTAAAGGAGAGACGAGTTCCCATAGCATTTTGGAAACTTTCCCAAAATCGAGAGGTGAAAAGACTTCCTCGATCCGAGTTAATTTCCAAAGGAACACCATGAAGGGACACTATTCGGGAGATGTATAAGTCTGCCAGTTGACTAGCGGTTATACTCTCTCGAACAGGTAGGAAATGGGCTACTTTGGAAAGACGATCGACCACGACGAAAATAGCATTATTCCCTCTCTTGGTCCTGGGAAAACCGGTAATGAAATCCATACCAATTTTATCCCATTTCCATTCAGGAATAGCTAAGGGTTGAAGGGTGCCAGCAGGCCGTTGGTGCTCTGCTTTTACACGACGACAGACGTCGCAATTAGCAATATACTGAGCAATTTCTCTCTTCATCCTAGTCCACCAGAACCTCTGGCGTAGGTCCTGATACATCTTAGTGCTACCGGGATGAATGGTGAGAGGAGATTCATGAGCTTCCTTAAGGATCAATCGCCTCAGGTTTCGCACTTTGGGAACCACTAGTCGATTTCCGAAGTATACGACCCCTCGATCGTTAATGGAGAAGCAATTCGCAATTCCTTTCTGAATGTTCCTCTTGATGCGGGAGATTCCCGGATCTACCTTCTGTGCTTTGATAATTTGATCCGTAAGGGTAGGTTTTGCCACCAAGGTGGAGAGAAAACCTTGAGGTACGATGTGAAGGTTAAGCTTCCAAAATTCCTCATGGAGAAACGGTTGACTTTGTTGTAACATCAGGTTGTTACAATAAGATTTACGACTTAGCGCATCAGCCATGACGTTGGCTTTCCCTGGGGTGTAGGTTATTCCTAAGTCGAAGTCGGTGATCAATTCAACCCAACGTCTCTGCCTGAGATTCAAATCCGGTTGGGTGAAAATATACTTCAGACTTTGGTGATCAGTGAATATTTCGCAACGATTACCGAGGAGGTAATGTCGCCAGGTCTTAAGTGCATAGACTACGGCTGCAAGCTCTAGATCATGAGTAGGATAATTCTCCTCATGTGGGTGCAATTGCCGTGAAGCGTAGGCAATTACGTGTCGATCTTGCATGAGAATGCAACCTAGTCCTTGTCGCGAGGCGTCGCAGTAGATAACAAAGTCCTTGGAGAAGTCTGGCGGTACCAGTACGGGAGCAGAGGTCAGGCGTCTTTTCAGTTCCTGAAAGCTGTGCTCACATTGTGGAGTCCATTCGAACTTCTTATCTTTCTTGAGGAGTTCGGTTAGAGGTTTGGCAACCTTGGAGAAGTTCTCGACAAAGCGACGACAATAGCTCACTAAGCCTAGAAAACTCCGAACTTGCTTGACCGATTCAGGTGGAGTCCAATTAAGAACGGCTTGAACTCGCTCAGGGTTAACAGCAATACCTTTACCAGATATTACATGACCCAGATAGGTCACTTCTGGCAACCAGAATTCACATTTAGAAAATTTGGCATAAAGGCGATGCTCTCGAAGTTTCTGCAACACTAGCCTTAGATGTTCGGCATGTTCTTCCTCGTTCTTGGAGTAGATGAGTATATCATCGAGGTAAACTACAACGAATTTATCCAAATACTCCATGAAGATTGAGTTCATTAACCGAGAAAAGGTGGCTGGAGCGTTGGTTAAACCGAAGGACATGACGGTGTACTCGTATTGGCCATAACGAGTAACAAAGGCCGTTTTAGGAATGTCCCCGTTTCTGATTTTGATTTGATGGTAGCCCAACCTCAAATCCATCTTGGAGAAGACTGAGGATCCAGCGAGCTGATCATACAGGTCGTTGATCCTGGGAAGCGGGTATTTGTTCTTGATTGTGACCAAGTTGACAGGTCGGTAATCTACAACCATCCGGTCCGTACCATCCTTCTTCTTGACGAATAGGACGGGGCAAGCCCACGGAGATGAGCTAGGTCGGATGAAACCCTTCTTCAAGGATTCATCGAGTTGCTTCTTAAGCTCGGCTAGTTCTAGTGGTGCCATCTTATAAGGTCTTCTAGCAATCGGAACGGTTCCTGGAATGAGGTCTATTACGAACTCAACATCCCTGTCAGGTGGAACACCTGGCAATTCCTCTGGAAAGACATCCGGAAAGTCACGGACTACCGGAACGTCCTCAAGGTCTGGCAAAGGGCTGGCGTTAAGGGAATATAATTGTCGCTTGGCTATTCGGGTCAAGACATTGACTATCTTCCCCGAAGGATGGGTGAGTTGAACAGTCCTAGAGAAGCAATCAATTTGGGCATGATGAGCTGACATCCAGTCCATACCCAGAATGATATTAATATCTGAAGATTTAAGGGCTATTAAAGACGCAAGGAAAAAAAGTCTGTCGACTTGGATCTCATTTCCATAACTTACCCTAGAGGTCTGCCATCTATACCCAGGGGTAGAGATTTCCATAGTGGATGGCATGTCACAGAATGCAACGTTATGCAAACGAGCATAATTTTCAGATATAAAGGAATGAGAGGCTCCTGTATCGAAAAGGACAGATGCCGGGTGGCAATTAACAAGAAGCGTACCGAGAACGACGTTGGGATCCTCTTGAGCTTCTTCGGCAGAGACACAGTTGACATGGCCACGTGAAGCGGTGACCGGCTTGGCGTGGAATACTTTTCCTGTCGGCTTGCCACGGCCAACAGCTTTAGCAGATTGATTGGGGTTGGTCTGGGGGCATTCACGCATATAGTGACCAGATTCCCCACACTTGAAACAAGTCACGGAACTGGTACGTGGAGGAACATTATTGGTTGGACCCCCATAGGGCTTGGCTGGAGCAGACTGTTGTACAGGGCGAGGCACCTGGAAAGATGGCCTCGGTGTGAACCTGGGTGGCAGGGCGGTGTTGGGCACCCACACGCGGCGCTTCTGAGGACCAGCACCGGATGAGGAACCCATGTCACGTCCATGCTTGCGTGTTGCGTCATAGTCAGTCTGACCAGTTTCAGCACTGATGGCTTTGTTGACAAGTTTCGAAAAAGATGTGCACTCATGCAGACGGAGGTCGCGGCGAAGCTCAGGACTAAGTCCCTTACGGAACCTTGCTTGCTTCTTGGCGTCAGTAGACACTTCCTCAGTTGCATATCGGGCGAGATTACCAAACTCCCTGCTATAGGCATCCACAGAAAATCGGCCTTGGGTGAAACTGCAAAATTCTTCACGTTTACGGTCCATGAGACCCTCCGGAATGTGATGTTCACGGAAAGCCTCACTGAACTCAGCCCAAGTAGTGACATGGCCCGCTGGGCGCATAGCTCCATAATTCTCCCACCATAGACTGGCGGGGCCTTCAAGATGATATGCAGCAAAGGTGACCTTGTCAGCCTCCGCTACCAGCGCGGAATGCAGTTTGTGAGAGATACTGCGAAGCCAGTCATCAGCGTCGAGAGGCTCGACGGAGTGGTGGAACGTGGGTGGATGCAATTTGATGAAATCACTGAGTGACACCACGTTAGCCCTCTGATGGTGTGCTGTATTCTGTTCAATACGCTCCAACAAACGGTTTGTCTCCCGCTTGTTTCTCTCAGCTTCCATCATCACCTCGGCTAGTGAAGGAGGATGAGGCAGATTTTCATTCCTGGCTTCACTGCCTTCGGCCTGCTCTTGGGAAGCAGGGTTAGCGCGCGTGTTGACCATCCTAGGTAAACAAGACAATGATTTAGTCAGGATGGTAAAATTCCGACATAGGATTCATAATGTAAGGAATAACTCGGAATGCAAGATGATCATCCGTATGACATGGTAGATACAGAAACTGCTTCTTTTATTCCATCGTCATACACACCATACAGGGTTTAGTACAAGACCAAACAAAGTACTATTACGGTGAAAAGAGGATTACATCTCATCGGAGGCATTCCAAGCTCCTATACATTATTTTTCTACACCTCCGGAAGAGTACAAACTAGGTCATATCCCACGAGTCACGCGGGACGATAGAGGACACAGTTAGTGCGAACTAGTGATACTAACACTAACTCAGACCGATCCGTAGTAGTCCTCATAGAAATCACCTCCATAGCCTGGAAGCTCAACATGATCATCTGGAAACAGACGGTCTCGCGGAGCTTGTGGACCATAGGGGCTAGGATGAGGCCTTGGACCAACAAACGGTGGCCTACGGGGACCGCGAGGTGGGGTGATGCCTCCTACATCACGCCAAACCATCACGTCTGGCAGAGCAGATCTCACAGGATAGAGGTCGCGCATATCTGAATATCCAGCTTGCACCGCCGGTGCGAACCGAGTCAAAGTGGCCCAGTGGTCAGCACGGGTATTGAAGAGCTCTAACCTCAAGGCCCGATTTTTACGGTCCTTATCCTCGAGCATCTCAGCAGTGGTGCGAGTCCGTGAATCCTCCTGAGTGGGATCAGCATAGATAGCCTGGAGATACCCTTGCGCTCCCGGAAGTGATCCTGGCATATACCGGAAATCAGAGTCCCGAAATAACCCAGATCTGACTCGCATAATGGTCATCATAGAGTAGGCGGCGTCATGCACAGCCATCTCAATAGTAACCCCGAGTCCATAGGAGCAGTGAAAAGGCTCGGTGGATCCAGGATAAGATGGAAATATCCTGACAGTGCAGAGATACTGGCTTTGATTAAAGTCTCGGAATTGCTCTTCGACCGTGTACTCGGGATACCAGCGATATCCAGCCTCAGTCATTACCCTGACCAACTTAGCAGTATGGCCGGGTACATCTAGGCATCGAGTCAGGCGAACCACTTGATTGAGGTCGCGAGTGGCCATCTGAAAGCACAATCATAATGCAAAGGCATTAGAATTTCTAGCAAAATTTCGGCAGCATAACAGCTGTAAATGCTTAAAAAGGATTTGAGACATTTGACAAAGGATTTCGTACACACTCAACATCACCATATCAAAGTTCTGAAACCATTCTGGCAACATAATGTGGTAGTAGAACTGAACTAGGCTGGTAACCATCAAACTTATAAGGTACTACTGATTAGTAACTCGTGATCCTGATAGAGAGAACAGATCCTAATTCCTTAACCCCCGGTGGACGAATGGACTGACTCAGATCAGAAAGTCATAAGGTATAAGGAGTAAAAAGAGCCTTACGTTCCAACCCACAAACAATTCCCCTACATATAACTAAAGAATTTCTAGACTCAACATCGACCAGTTTGGCTTGGAGAACCTACAGGCAGTCCGGCTCTGATGCCAACGCTGTCAGGACCCCGACTCGATGTCACATCGATCTAGCTGGTAACACCTCATATCACTTTGCGGCCTCACGCACGGTATCCCTACGGGTGTCGTCTTACCTTTTCCCGGGACCGTTTGCGCCTTTTGGCTCACGTATATGATAGTGTCGCTAGCATCCATATGATAAAGAGCCCGGGCTGACATGACTAGTCGTAAACCCAAAGTGGCACAGACTTACAGGGACAGGCATCCATGACCCAGCTTCGAACGTGTCGGTCATCAGCAGGTGGGTCCGGGCTGTAGCACTGGGCTAGCAGGACTCCGGTAAACCGGGCTGTAGCGGGCTAACAGGACTCCGGTACTCAAAGCGTGACATTTCCCCGAAGGGACAGACACAGGAACAAAGAAGGACACATGCCGGCCAGCCTAAGTGTTCCAGAGCAGTAGCAAGCTACCATGGCTCAGCGGTAACACTAGGAGACATTTCCCGGTAAGAGAGGCTACTAAAGATAAACAACTAGATAGTCAGATCCCACACATACTAAGCATTTCAATCATACACACAATATGCTCGATATGTGCAAATACAACGAAGCATCACAACATGACTTTATGACACAAGTACTTTATTTAGGGCTCAGGGAGCCATACATAACATACACAAAGGTACGGGTCTCACGACCCAACATACAAGTCATACAGTCATACAAGCCAACAGCGGAAGTAACTTGTCTGAGTACAGACAACTAGTAAAATAAAAGAGGCTTGGAAAGCCTAGCTATACTACGTGGTCCTCCACAAGCTCAGGGTCACCACCTGGGTCTTTAGCCTACTCGTTGATGTCAACGTCTACATAGAACCCATCAGAAGGGGTTGCAGCGTCTTCTGTAAAAATGTAGATTATAGCAACATGAGTACAAAGGTACTCAGCAAGACTTACATCAGATCCTACATACATGCATAGTATCAAGAAGGGTTGGTGGAGTTATTGCAGCAAGCCAGCTTTGACTCTTGGCTAGACTATCCTACGATACTCCAACTTGAAATGGTTTTGCGCACACGAGTCCACTACTCACCACTTCAATACACTACCGAGGATCCACCTCCGTCTTCCTACGAAAGAGCCATCCTCGGCACTCACACTTATCTTGAGGCTTTTAGTAGTTTCCATTTACTTGTCTATGAACTGTATAGGCAACCAAGTAGTCCTTTACCGCGGACGCGGCTATTCGAATAGATCATGTTAACCCTGCAGGGGTGTACTTCTTCATACACGCTCTCACCACTTACCGTCGTTTACACGACATGTACTCGGCAACCTTCAAGCGGAAGCCCAACGTGGGTGTCGGCCACGACCTACCTAATCACCTAAGTCTCCAATCCAGGTTTATCGCCTATCCAGGTTCCATCCGCAGGGAGTCCGGCCGAGGTTTCCCATACGGCCCCGAACGATGTGTACAGGGGTCCGTGACACCTAACGGGTGCCCGGTATCCCCGGCCACGTACCTAAGTGTCAGGACCCCGACTCGATGTCACATCGATCTAGCTTGTAACACCTCATATCACTTTGCGGCCTTACGCACGGTATCCCCACGGGTGTTGCCTTACCTTTTCCCGGGACCGTTTGCGCCTTTTGGCTCACGTATATGATAGTGTCGCTAGCATCCATATGATAAGGAGCCCGGGCTGACATGACTAGTTGTAAACCCAAAGTGGCACAGACTTACAGGGACAGGCATCCATGACCCAGCTTCGAACGTGTCGGTCATCAGCAAGTGGGTCCGGGCTGTAGCACTGGGCTAGCAGGACTCCGGTAAACCGGGCTGTAGCGGGCTAACAGGACTCCGATACTCAATGCGTGACATTTCCCCGAAGGGACAGACACAGGAACGAAGAAGGACACATGCCGGCCAGCCTAAGTGTTCCAGAGCAGTAGCAAGCTACCATGGCTCAGCGGTAACACTAGGAGACATTTCCCGGTAAGAGAGGCTACTAAAGATAAACAACTAGATAGTCAGATCCCACACATACCAAGCATTTCAACCATACACACAATATGCTCGATATGTGCAAATACAACGAAGCATCACAACATGACTCTACGACACAAGTACTTTATTTAAGGCTCAGGGAGCCATACATATCATACACAAAGGTACGGGTCTCACGACCCAACATACAAGTCATACAGTCATACAAGCCAGCAGCGGAAGTAACTTGTCTGAGTACAGACAACTAGTAAAATAAAAGAGGCTTGGAAAGCCTAGCTATACTACGTGGTCCTTCACAAGCTCAGGGTCACCACCTGGGTCCTTAGCCTACTCGTTGATGTCAACGTCTACATAGAACCCATCAGAAGGGGTTGCAGCGTCTTCTGTAAAAATGTAGATTATAGCAACATGAGTACAAAGGTACTCAGCAAGACTTACATCAGATCCTACATACATGCATAGTATCAAGAAGGGTTGGTGGAGTTAATGCAGCAAGCCAGCTTTGACTCTTGGCTAGGCTAACCTACGATACTCCAACTTGAAATGGTTTTGCGCACACGAGTCCACTACTCACCACTTCAATACACTACCGAGGATCCACCTCCGTCTTCCTACGGAAGAGCCATCCTCGGCACTCACACTTATCTTGAGGCTTTTAGTAGTTTCCATTTACTTGTCTATGAACTGTATAGGCAACCAAGTAGTCCTTTACCGCGGACGCGGCTATTCGAATAGATCATGTTAACCCTGCAGGGGGTACTTCTTCATACACGCTCTCACCACTTACCGTCGTTTACACGACATGTACTCGGCAACCTTCAAGCGGAAGCCCAACGTGGGTGTCGGCCACGACCTACCTAATCACCTAAGCCTCCAGTCCAGGTTTATCGCCTATTCAGGTTCCATCCGCAGGGAGTCCAGCCGAGGTTTCCCATACGGCCCCGAACGATGTGAACAGGGTTCCCGAGATACCTAACGGGTATTCGGTACACCCGGCCACGTACCTACCGCATCACAGCCCACCCCTACGGTCAGCGCTGTCCACGGCCTCCAGTAGGCTACAAACACCAGAAACTACTTGCAACTCCTGGACGGAGAACTAGGGTGAATAAGAAGCCGAGAGGGTCCATTGGTTTCGGGCCCAATGCATGGTAGTAGCTGATTCTTAAATCACACATACAGATCTCAGTGCTTAAGGTCGGCTTCAATGAAACAACCCACCATGTACTCCTACATGGCCTCTCATCGATACCTTTACCAAATCGTGTTCACCACACCACTCTCACTACCGACATAATCATTTCACTCCAGCCCATCACCCCGATGAACCAGACCTGACACGACTCTAAGCATAGCAGGCATAGCAAGGTAGGAACAACACATACATATGGCTCAAGCAACTCCTACACATGCTAGTGGGTTTCATCTAGTTACTGTGGCAATGACAGGTCATGCAGAGGAAATGGGTTCAACTACCGTAGCACACAGCAGTTTGAATCGCGTTGTCTTAATGCAGTAAAAGAGAGCAGGAGCGAGAACATGGGATTGTATCGATATGATCAAATGGTTGGCTGCTTGCCTGATGGTTCGATGCACTGATATGGTTCTTCGTTAGGGTAATCACGGTACTCCTCGGGGGCAGAACCTGTCGCAAAGGACATCGATACACAACCATCACCAAACAATGTGCAACAATATGATGCATGCATGAAACATGGCAATATGAGTGTGTTGGGCTAATGCAACTAAGAACAGAGGGGTTTGAACAAATTTGAATCAAGGATTCAAATTTTAAGTTCAAATATGGTCTTTTAAAGTGCTTTTCCTTGTTCTGCTTAAAACATCAATTTAACTTGTTTGATCATGCATGAAAATAGTACAGATGGATAGATTGGATTTTTCTGATCATTTTTCATATATAATTTGTCCAATTTGGAGTTACAGAATAAAAGTTATGAATTTTTGAAGTTTAAATAATATTCTGGAATTTCCTGATTTAAATTAAATCCAGAAATTATAATTATTGCGCCAGCATGACGTCAGCATGACGTCAGTGGTCAACTGCGGCTGGCTGAAGTCAAACCTGACGTGTGGGGGCCACACGTCAGTGACAGGGGGGGTTTAACAGGTTTAAATTAATCCTAATTAGGGATTAGTGGCGCTGGGGCCCACTGTCAGTGTCAGGGGGGGGGTTGACTAACGGTAATTAGTACTAACTAACTACCTGTCCGGCAGGGCCCACGCGTCAGTGACCCTGGGGGTCAAACCTCAGGTCGGACAGGTCAAACCCGCCGGCGGCATGACGCCGGCGAGGCCCGAGACGGCGGCGAAAGTGCTTTTTGCCATTCCGGCAACCAAATGGACGGCGGAAGGCATCTACGTGTTGCTGAGGTTGAGCCGCGACTATTGGTGGTGGTGGTTGGGCTCGGGGTGGCCGGAGTTGACGGCGGCGAGCTCGGCTGCGGCCGCCGGGGTTCGGTCGTGCACGGGAACGGGGTTGGAGCTCGAAGTCGAGCGAAGCGAGGCGCTAGGGATGCTCTACGGGGTCTTGCGAACTCGTTGGACTCGCCGGGGTGACCAAATGGTCACCGGAGCTGCGTCGACGGCGAGCTCGGCGACGGCGGAGGTTCGGCCGTGGTGGGGAGGAGGCTACGGTGGGGAAACGAGGGGGAGGAGAGGGGGAAACGGTGGCATAGCTCACCGCGGTTGCAGTGGGCGTCGAAGTGGGCTCGGGGACGCGCTGGAGACGGCGAATCGACGGCGACGGTGGTCGGAGCCCGAAGAGGGGAACGGCGACGTGGCGGCGATGCAGGGCTTCCGGGGAGCTGTGGAGCGGTGGGGAGGAAGAGGGAGTCGAGGCGGAGCTCCTGAGCTAGTCGGGGGAGCGAGGGGTGGTCGGAGACGGCGGCTATGGCGAACGGCGGCGACGGTGGTGTTCGGCCGTGATAGAGAGAGAGAGAGAGCAGCACGGGAGAGAGAGAGGGATAAGGTCAGGGGATCGGGGCGGCACCGAGAAGAAGCGCCGCGGCGTCGCGCTGGCGGGGGAGGCAGGCAGACGGGCTGGTGGCGTGGCGCTCCGGCCGTGCGCGCGCGCCGGCCACACGCCTGGCCGACTGGCGCCAGGAGGACGACGGCGGTGGTGGGCTGGGCTGGCTTGCTGGGCCGGCCAGCTGGCTGGGCCGCACAGGGAAGTTTTTCCCCTTTTTTCTGTTTCTGTTTTTATTTAATATATCTGCAACTTTGTTGAATTTAATAAAATACCTAGGCAACTTCAAAATCACCAAACTATTCCTGGCCCATAGTTGGATTATTTCCAACATGAAACATTTTAGTTTGGAGATATTTGAGCATTTAAATATTTTATATTATTTTAAATGCCCAAATTCAAACATTTATGATTTAATTCAAAAACCCTAGGATGGCCTAGGAAAATGTGCACCATTTTTGGCAGAGGTTCTGAACCAAGACAAAAATGATGGGCATTTTAGAAGGGCATTTCAGGTTCATTGAAAAATTATTTTAGTAACCCTAGTTGGTTTCAGAGGGGACTGGGGGTTCTGCCATCCCCATTTCAAGTTTCTGATGAAAGAGTAAACATGATGCAACACTCTAATGCATGACTAGCTAGGTTGTGACAGCGTCGGACCCGCCGTCCCCGGGCGGCACCGGTAGCAGCAACATCTGCACCGGTCCCCCTCTCCCGGTGGGGCCGGCTCCTTGAACTTCTCGGCGTCGCCTCCTTGGGCGGCTGGCGTGGGAAGGCCGGAGAAGGCGAAGAAGGCGGGTGGCGGGCCGTCAAGTCAGAGTACGATGGCACCGGCGCCTTTGTAGTGTGTTAGCGGACTGCTGCCTCATCTTCCAGCTCTTCTCCCGGCATCATCATCACCAGCCCTCTCCTAAGCGGCCGCCGATATGTTCTCTTGGCGCCTTCTGCTGCTCGTACCTCGCCCAGGCGCTTCTTTTGCGCTCTTGCCTTCTTGTTCCGTTTCCTGAGGAGAGGGACAAGAAAGGGATTACAGGCACCTTGTCTCTTTTTAGTTTGTAAGCCTACGGGCCTTAATTTAAAACTTTTAATCCCTTGCTCATGTTTATGTTTCATACGAACTACCTATATGGAACGCATTAATGAAAAAGGGTGCTTGTCGGGCTATTTGTGTGTGAGCGAAGCCCATACCAAGGAACGAATCCTTATTATTTTTAACACAAATATCATTGCCCGGCAACAGGCCTTGCCGCTCCCTTACTTCATTCGACCATACTCACGCTTTTCAACGGAGACATGGGAGAAATAGGGTTAGGCCCTACGCTTGCTTCCTTGTCACTATGGCTACAACCAAATTCCGACCCAAGGGGGTAGTTTCTTAGGAACGGGCGAAGGGGAGCACGGTAACCTAGGAACAAAACGAGGTTTCATACGTCCCAATTTCGTATGCAAACGTAAAACAGGGAAGGAAGGACTTATCTGAATCTATAGCCCCCCGGCAACCTTAGCTTCCCGTGGGTGGACCTTTGTGTCTTTAGCCCCCGGCAACCTTGGCTTGCAGGGTCCAGAGCGCCAGCTCGTTCTTTTTCTTCCATATGGCCCATCAGAAATGCATGCACCCTGCGAACCAAAGAAGACGGAAAGGAACAGAGAGGCATAGACTCGACCTCTATGCTAGGGGTTAGTCGCCACTAAGCACTATCAACCCTAACCGAGGGAGAGACTCACCTAGCATGCATGTTATAACTTAGGGCGCCAGCGCTTCATTTATTTATGCTCAGGGTCTGCGCCTGGCTTTGTATAGAGGGTTACATGCCTTGTCATCAAGGCTTGTACAAAAGGTGGCTTGCCAGGGGCCCCGACAACCGCGCCTTATGGGTAAAACTTGCGAAGATGCTCAATGTTTCAGGAGTTGCTCACTGGAATGGCATCTTTGGTCTTCAGGCGGACTACGCCGGGCCTGGTGACTCGTATTACCCGACAAGGGCCTTCCCACTTCGGTGTCAACTTGTTGGAATTCTTGGCCGACTGAACGCGCCTAAGAACAAGGTCGCCTTCCTCAAAGCTTCGGGCATGAACCTTGCGGCTATGGTAGCGACGCAAGGCTTGCTGGTAGCATGCTGCTCTCACAGCCACCCGAAGACGATCTTCCTCGAGGAGCATCGCGTCATCTTGCCGCAATCGCTCTTGCTCAAGCTGATCATAAGCGAGCGAGCACTCGAGGTGACCCGTATATGAGTCCCGTGGGGAGAACTGCTTCTGTCCCGTATACCAGGGCAAAGGGTGTCTAGCTGGTGGCTCGATTTGGCGTCGTTCTGATTGACCAAAGAACCACCGGCAACTCATGAATCCAGCGCCTTCCGCTCTTGTGCAGCCTGTCAGAAGTCTTTGTCCTTAGGCCTCACAGTACTTTAGCATTTGCCCTCTCCGCTTGGCCGTTGCTCTATGGGTGTGCCACGGAAGCGAAACAGACCTTGCTGCCGAGGTCCTCAATGTATTGCATGAAGGTGTGGCTTGTGAACTGCGTGCCGTTGTCGGTGATGACTCTGTTTGGCACACCAAAGCAGCAAACTAGCCCCTTGAAGAATTTGACGGCTGACTACACTGCGCTGTCACCTTCCTCACTGCTTCCACCTCCATCCACTTTGTAAACTTGTCAATTGCAATGTACAAGTACTCAAAGCCCCCGATGGCGCAGGGGAAGGGGCCCAGTATGTCGAGCCCCTAGACTGAGAATGGCCAGGGGAGAGGGATTGTTTGAAGGGCTTAAGCTGGCTGATGAAGCTTCTTTGAATGGAACTGGCACGCTTCACACTTGGTTACTAGTGTCGTCGCATCCTGGAGGGCAGTGGATCAGAAGAAACCTTGCCGGAAAGCCTTGCCAGCAAGGCCCCTCGGCCCTATGTGGGAGCCACATATGCCTCCATGTATCTCTGCCAACAGCTCCAGTCCATCCTCCCAGGGAATGCACTTCAATTTCACTCCGTTTGGCCTTTTTCTGTATAGAACATTGTCAACTAACTGGTACAGGGCAGACCGACAGGCTACTTTCTCCGCTTCTTCCTGCTCCTTAGGAAGCTCCCTTGTTTGGAGGAACCGGACCGTATGTTGCGCCCATGCCGGAGCCTGGGGCTCGACAGCAAGGACTAAAGGCATCTCCTCTGTCATGGGGGCGACTGCCTCTATGGCCGGGGCTTGTCGCCCTGCCGGAGTCAGTTGCCCACGGCAGGCTCAGTGTCCACGGCAACATCTTTACCAGCGGCTCCAGGGAGCTCGATGGGGAAGTACTTGGCGGGTCCTGATTTCCTTCGCTTTTTCTGCTCTATTGATGGTTCAACGGATGGTTGGGTTAGCCGAAGCACAAAAGTACCTCGTTCCACAGGTAATTTGAGGGCAGCACGCTTCGACGGGTAGTCGGCGATGTCATTCTCCACTCGGGGGACATGCTCTGCCTGTATACCGTCAAAGCGCTCCTCCAGCTTCCTCACCTCATCCATGTAGGCTTCCATCAACGGGCTTTGATAATCCTTGTTGACCTGCCTGACGACAAGCTATGAATCGCCCCTGACGATGAGCTTCTTGACCCCGAGGTGTGCCGCGATCCTGAGACCGGCAAGCAATCCCTCGTATTCAGCAGTGTTGTTCGTCGACATCTCCCTGGGAAAGTGCATCTAGATCACGCACTTGAGGTGCTCTCCGGTGGGTGCGACGAGCAGCACACCAGCATCGGCGCCTTGTAGCGAAAAAGCTTTGTCAAAGTACATAACAAAGTTGCAACTTGTTTCCTTGCCGGGAAGAGTGGTCTCCTGGACCTCTTCGTCGGGCGTCGAGGTCCATTCTGCAATGAACTCCGCCAAGACTCTGCTCTAGATCATCGAGGTGCTTTCAAACTTCAAACCAAAGCTTGAGAGCTCCAAAGCCCATTCCACAATCCTCCCTGTTGCCTCTGGGTTATGCAGTATCCATTGCGACGGGAGGCAGGTGACGACGGTAATCTTGTGCGCTTGGAAGTAATGATGCAGCTTCCTCGAGGCCATAAGAAGGCCAAAGAGCAATTTTTTTAGACCGGAGTACCTTGACCTAGCCCCCTGCAAGAGGGAGCTGACAAAGTAAACCGAGTGCTGCATCATCTTCTTCTTCTGCACCACTTCACCTAGTTGCGTAGGCCCTGTCCTGCTGGCGCCAGCCCCTGCCGGGGGCCTCGCCTTGCCGGTACCAGGCCCTAGGGGGAGCTGTGGCTCACCATCTGCCAACACTGCCGTCGCCACTACTCCTTCGTCAACCTCCCTGTGTGCCACTAGCGTAGCGCTAACCACTTGATTCGTTGCCGCTAGGTACAGCAGCAGTGGCTCCTGTGGTTTAGGCGCAACTAGTATTGGCGTGGAGGAGAGGTACTTCTTCAATTCATGCGGCGCTGCTTCAGCCTCTGGGGTCCACTCCGTTGGGCCCGCCTTTTTCAAGATTTTGAAAAAGGGAAGGGCACACTCAGCAGACTTGGAGATGAATCTGCTCATGGCGGCAACGCAGCCAGTGAGCCGACGCACATCCTTAATCCGCCTAGGTGCCTTAATCTGCTCGATGGCCTTGATCTTGTCTGGGTTTGCCTCGATCCCACGTTGTGACACAAAGAACCCGAGAAGCTTGCTGGACGGGACACCGAAGACACACTTCACAGGGTTCAGCTTGAGGTTGACCTTGCGCAGCTTTGCAAATGTCTCTTCCAAATCTTGCACCAGTGTTGCCTTGTCCTTGGTTTTGACCACTATGTCATCCATATAAGCTTCCATATTTCTATGTAGGTGGGGCTCAAAACCAATTTGGACTGCTCTTGCAAAGGTCGAACCAGCACTCTTCAACCCGAAAGGCATCCGTAAAAAGCAATATGTACCACATGGGGTGATGAATGTTGTCTTCTCTTTATTTTCTCTCATCATGAAAATCTGATGGTATCCTGAGTAGGCGTCGAGGAATGATAGCAGGTCACACCCGGCCGTGGAGTCAACAATCTGGTCAATGCGCGGCAATGGGAAAGGGTCTTTTGGACAAGCTTTATTTATATCTATGTAATCAATACACAGCCTCCACTTCCCGTTTGCCTTGCGCACCACCACCAGATTGGCCAACCACGTTGGATGGAGCACCCCTCTCACCAAGCCTGTCGCTTCTAGCTTTCTGATCTCTTCTATGATGAACTCTTGTCTTTCCAAAGCTTGCTTCCTGACCTTCTGCTTGACGGGCCGCGCATGAGGACAAACATCAAGATGGTGCTCAATCACCTCCCTGTGAACACCGGGGATGTTGGATGCTTGCCATGCAAACACATCGACATTCGCCCGTAGGAAAGTGACGAGCTCGCCTTACTATTTGCTATCGAGGGTGGAGCTTATGGTAAAAGCTCCTCCCGTACCATCCTCCTTGACGGACACCTTCTTGGTCTCTGGTGGTGCAGCTCTAGATCTCTTGCTCTTGCCAGTGGAGCTCTCTGGCACGTCCTCGACGGGAGCACATCACCCTGAAGAGGTGCGCTTGCCGGAGTGGGTGCAAAAGGTCTCGCCGGTCTTTTTCCCTCCCGGGGCTTCAACAGCAGGAGCAAGTGCCTTGGCGACAGCTGCTACAACTGCTTCCCGGTAGAGTTGGTCAGCGCAAATCAGCGCATCTTTCTTGTCGGCGGGGACGGTGATGATGTTCATCGGCCCAGGCATCTTCAGCATGTTGTAAGCGTAATGTGAAGCCGCCATGAACTTGGCCAGTGCCGGGCGGCCGAGGATCCCGTTGTACGGCAAGGGGATCTTGGCCACACGAAGACAATCCTCTCCGTCCTGTGGTTTAACTCACCTCCGAACATCATGGGCAACATGACCTTGCCCTTCGGCTGACTCCTCCCCGGTTGACCCCTTGAAACATTCCCGTCTCCTCGAGGTCTCCATCAGGAATCTACAACATTTTGATCACGACGGGCGAGATCAAGTTCAGACCGGCCCTGCTGCCAACTAGCATCTTCGTCACCTTGAGGTTGCGTATCGTTGGTGAAACCAAAAACGGCAAACACCCGACCGAAGTTGTGCGATCAGGGTGGTCCTCGGTGTCAAAGATGATAGGCGTGTTGGACCACTTCAATGGCTTCCGTGCGTCGAGTGATGGCTCCACCACTGTGATCTCACGCGCCCACTGCTTGATCTGGCGGTGAGAGGTGTGCAACGAGGCACCACCCTCGACGCACATGGCCTCCGTAGCTTTCTGAAACTCGTGGTCGCCGTACTCGTCGTCCTCATCATGATCATCGTCTTCCAGCTTCTTGTCGCGGCCCCGTGCGGGCCTCTCTTGCTGGTTATCCTTGCCGCGGCGGCTTCCCTGGCTGCCATGCTTCTTGTCGAACCCTTCGGCACAGTCTTGACCCTTCTCCTTGTCCCGCCTCTCATACTCAGATTTCTGCTTCTCAGCGAGTAGCTCAACTTGTCCACAATTCTGGAGGTCGTGGCCTTTGGTGCGGTGGATCTTGCAATACTGCTTGTCGGAGCCCCCTGGCTTGTCGGCAGCCGCCAAGGCCCGGCAAGCGGCACACCCGGCAACCTCCTTGTTGGGGTCGCTCTCCTTGGCCTTCTTGGCAGCGCCGGTGTCATCGGATCCCTCGACGGCAAGCACAGCCTTGCCTTTGTGCTTTCTGTTACGACGTCGATCCTTCTTCATCAGGGAGGAGGTATCATCGTCCATGGAGTCGGTTTCCGCACCAGTGTCCTCATCGGGGTACTTCCTCCGCTCTTCAGCCCGAGCGCACCTATCGGCCAGAACATAAAGTTCGGCCACATCCTTGACCTTGTTCATCGCCAGCTCTTCACGCATCTTGTGGTTATGCACATTCTGATGGAATGCGCTGATCACTGCGGCGGGGTGAATGTCTAGGATGTTGTACTGCACTCGGCTGAACCTCTGGATGTACTTGCACAGGTTTTTCCCCTCCTTCTGGGGGATAATATGCAGATCGCTCGCCTGGCCATGAGCTTTATGGCCTCCAGTGAAGGCGCCAACAAATTCATGACATAGGTCCGACCAAGAGGAAATGGAATCTGCTGGCAAGTGCATCAACCATGACATGACGTTGGGCTTAAGTGCCAACGGGAAGTAATCGGCAAGCACCATGTCGTCGCGGGCTCCGGCAGCTTGCATCGCAATGGTGTAGATGCTGAGGAACTCTGACGGGTGAGTCTTGCCGTTGTACTTGTCGCCAACGTCAGGCTTGAACGTGCGGTGGGAGGGCCACTGGAACTGCCGCAGCTCACGGGTAAAGGCTGGGCAACCCACCTCGTAAGGTAGGCCACCGTAGCCTCCTGGTGCCGGGTGGTCCATAGTGGGCCCTGCCCGCTTATCTGACTGGTGGTGCGCATCATGCTGGCGCTCGATGGTAGTTCGAGCGTCTTGAAGGGCTCGCTCCCGAAGGACTTGGCGCCGATCGCGGTGGGTCCGTGGATCGGACGACGCTATGGAAATGCTATCACATGTGTCGTCATGACGGATCGACACCCGCGGCAACTGGCGTGGGGGAGAAGAGTGCATCGTGGCCGCATCACCTTCGACCCTGCCTCCACTGGCATGCGGTGGCTCGATGGAGCATCGGCCTACGGGCCCCGCGAGTTGCGGCTCATATTTGTTGGCTATGCCGACGAGGCTCCGGAAGGTGGCTCTCCACTCGTCGAGCTTCTCCGCAGCAGGTGGAAAGTCAAGGAGCAGCTGCGCGTGCGCCAAAGCTTATGCTGGCATAAGCGATGGCGAAAGCTGTGTGGACCGTGACGCACTTCGACTTCTAACCACGTTAGAAGGAGCTCTACCAAGGCCCTGCGACGGTATGCCATGTTCGCCAGTACTTCAGCATGCATGCTGACCTCCTTCGTCCTGCGAAGGGTGTACTGGACTATTCCCAGATCGGCGCCCGGGGTCACCAGCGTGGTGGCGCTGCTCGTCGCGCACGATTTTGGAAGCCTCTGCGCCGCCGATGGGTGGCATGGCGCCACCCCTGGAGGGGCCTGCGCCGCCTGCGGGGGGGCCAACTCCGTCTCTGGAATTTGCGGCGTGCGGCTCGTCGTCTTGTGCACGAACGATGCCGCTCGCCAAGTCTGGACTGCTAGGGCAATGTGGCTGTTCACGGGTCGCGCCTCGGGTTTTGTCCGCGACCGGCCTGCTACCCGCCCGCACCGGTATGGGCAGTTCGGCTTCGGATGAACCGATTGTCGTTGTCGTCTTCCTCTTGGGAGCCATGGTGACGAAGAACTGCTAGACTGGTCCCTAGACCAGGTTTTCACAACTGCACCCCCTACCTGGCGCGCCAAAGATGTCGGTGGGAACGACACCTAGGGGATCAACGGGATCCCTACGGTGGTCGGCGGGCACGGGGTTGTGAGAAGAGCAGGTCTAAGAGCCAGCACAAAGGTCGTTTACCCAGGTTCGGGCCGCGGAGGTCACGTAATACCCTAGTCCTGCTTTGGTGTGTATTTGAATGTTCTTGAGCTAGCTATCGAGCGTGACTTGCTCAAAGTGTCGAATCCCTCTCCAGTATGCCTCGGGCCTCCCTTTATAGTCGAAGGAGGCGCTACAGTGGCACACAGGAGGTGGAAAGGGTACAACGGCTATGCTTACCGCTTGTCATTATGGGACAAAATGCATTAAATGCGCCCCTGAGGTGTCCCCCTTGCTTTATCGCCGCCTCGCCTTGCTTCGACATGCGTCCAGGCCAGTGAGGTGGGCAGCGCCATGTAGGCTGGCTGGCTGCTCAGCTGGCACGGTGGCGGCATCTTCACGAAGATCTGCATGCCACCACGCAGGTGCTTGCTGAGTTGGCTTCGGGACCGCATGTTGCCACGCAGGTGCCCGCCTGGCTGGCTGGCTGGTAGCTGCATGGGAATGGCGGTGGGGTCTTGGTGCACGCGGGCTTGGCCGCAGCCCCGTTGATGCTTTCGTCAAGGGTCTTGCCGGGGCCCCGACAAGGGTCTTGCCGTGGCACTACGGGCGTCCCCGGCAAGGATGTTACCGGAGGTCTCATCTTCTGGTCTTCATCGGATTCTGTGTGTTTAATGATCTTCACAAAGATCTGCATGCCACCATGGAGGTGCCTCCCGAGCCTTGGTTCCAATGTTGTTGGTGAAGTTCGAAACCTCGGGCTCAAGGGTGGCACATTCCGCTGGTGTTGGGCAAGTTGCCCCGGCAAGGCCCTTGCCGGTGCCGCGGAGGACGCCCCGGCAAGGGTCTTACTAGGGGAGTCCTCCTCGCCCTCTTGCTCTTCGTGTCTCTGCTTTGGCGTTGCCTTGATCGTCTCGTGGCTTCGACTTCCCTCACCTTCCCTGCTCAGTGTGGCCGTGGGCGTGGCTCTGACTGCCCGTGCACAGGTAAAGGGGTACAAAGTAGAACCCCTACTTCTGTACACCGACACATTGCTTGCAAGCTCATTGTGATGTTGTATTACCAAGTGGGGCCCAATGTACCTCTCTGTCATACGGAGTGGCAAACCCCAGTCTTGATCCATGCCAACTCAACACACACCCTCGGAGATACTTCTAGAGCATCTTTATAGTCACGCAGTTACGTTGTGATGTTTGATACACACAAGGTACTGCTCCGGTGTTAGTGAGTTTCATGATCTCATGGTCGTAGGAACAGATACTTGACATGCAGAAAACAATAGCAATAAACTTGATATGATCATATGCTACATTTACAGTTTGGGTCTTGTCCATCACATCATTCTCCCAATGATATGATCCCATTATCAAATGACAACTCATGTCTATCGCTAGGAAATGATATGTCTCCGACGTATCTATAATTTTTGATTGTTCCATGCTGTTATATTATCATTCTTGTATGTTTTACAATCATTTTATAGTCATTTTATATCATTTTTGGTACTAACCTATTGACATAGTGCCCAGTGCCAGTTGCTATTTTCTGCTTGTTTTTTACATCGCAGGAAATCAATACCAAACAGAGTCCAACCGTAGCGAAACATTTTGTGGATTTTTTTTGGACCTGTCGTGGAATTGTCACGGCAAATGCCCTAGCATGAGGACTTAGGTGTGGAGCCATCTCAACATAGTTAGCTTGAAGGGGTTAAACGGGACAAGGGACACAAGGAGTTTTACGCAGGCTCGGCCCCTCGCAATGAGGTAAAAGCCTACTCCTGCTTTAGGTTGTATTGCTCGGGTTTCGATTACCAGGGAGCGAATACGCTTGACCTAGTTCTCGACTTGTTGTCTCTTGCCCTAACCCGTTGCCGGGTCACCCCTTCATATACACAGGATAATGCCCAGTGGCTTACAGAGTCCCAGTCAGCTCAAACACAACATGTCCGGCTTAGTGACAAAACTAAACTTTCCTTAATTAACATACAAGTTAAACATATGGCGTTTACGCCCGTGGGCCTCAAGTCTCCTCCGGGTCTTGGGCCTTTAGTAAGCTTGCTACATGAACTGCCATCTTCAACATCTTCTTGGGCCTTCTCATTATGAACAGTCAGTGGTATGACCCGGCCCCTCCTGGGCGGGTCATACCCAATAGTTATATCCCCAGCATTAGGCCCCAGGTTGATATGAACTTGTTCATATCAATCTTCAATACTTTGACTTAGAAAAAATCCTTCATCGTCAGTCCTTATGAAGTCTCATAACCCGCCATGACGGCAGCTCACAAAATTGTGCTAACCCGCCATGACGTCCTCTCGTATTAATAACGCACGAGACCCAAATCTCAATATACCTTCACTTTTAATGAACCTCCGAAAATTGAGGCATCTGTGTTGTTACATAACCATTTTTTAGCCTCCTCGATTCCCGCGCATGCCAACTATCCACTGCCTTATAAATAGGGACAGGGGGCCCTGTTTTCATTTTTACCCCATGTCGCTGCCTCTTCTTCTTCCTTCCTCTGGACGCCAACACGCCCGAGCTTCGGCGTTGTCGACCTCGCGCACTGCATCAACCATGGATGTTGCATCAACCTGAACGCACCAGAAACATCGCCGCGCGCCTCCACTGTTCAACAACCCCGGTAAGCTCTCCCCTTTCCTCACCATAGATCTCCATTAGGGTTTTTTCGAGTTCTTCGGAGTTCATCTTCGTTCCTCTCCGTTCCTCCCTATCTCTTGTAGTTTTCAATCTGAGCACAGTACCCATCTTGTGCGGTAGCAGTTTAGCACTCGTCTTTGATATTTGAACGCCTCCCCTCCATAGGAGATCTCATCTGAGCATGTGAACTATTCTGCTACCGCCATTTAGGTTTAGAATTTTTCTTCATTATCTGAACTGCTGTAGATCCAAAATTATAGCACCGATCTGTGAAAACTATTTGTCCAACACTTAGCAATCCTTCACTCATAGATCTGAACACTGGTAACTGTGTGGGTGGTTTAACTGATAAACCATAACCCGCCAGGTACCATTAGTCCCCTCTTAAGTCGCCAATGGATTGCTTTGCATAACTTCAACGCTATCCTCCGGCTTAACACACTACATGTTTACAGTCCTTACCTTTGAACTAATGACCAGTTTAACAACATAATCCTAAACCAGCAAACTTTTCTTTTCAGACCACCATCAACAATGACTAAGACTTTCACTTCATGGAACTGGGTAGCATCCCGGGTCACTGAGGAAGATTTGAACAATTTTGTTCAGACTGGCATCTTAGCCAAGAAAGGCGACATCCACTGGAGGGTCCCAGGCACTGAAAATCCTCCTGAGCCCATGAAAGGAGAAGTAATCGTTTTTACTGACCACATGTTCCGGGGGTTTAACCTGCCCGGTCCAAAATTCTTCCGAGACGTGCTACACTTTTTCCAGCTTCATCCTCAAGATATTGGGCCCAATTCTGTCTCCAACATTTGCAACTTCCAAGTCTTTTGTGAAGCTTACCTTCAAGAAGAGCCCACTGTCGAACTGTTCAAGGAATTCTGTTACTTGAACTGGTAGACCGAATTCACCGACGGGCCCAGCTTGGAACTAGGCGGCATTTCAATACAGAAGCGGAAAGAAGCCACCTTCCCCTATGCTAAGCTACCCAGTCATCCTAAGGACTGGAACCAGACTTGGTTGTATTGCCAAGATACATCTCCAGAGGGTGAAAATCCCCTGCCGGGTTACAGTGAACACCAGCTTAGCAACACACACCAACTCCCAGAGTGAATCAGCACGAAGGAACGGGCCAAGTATGCGCCCATTTTTTCAAAAATCAGAGCCTTCATGGCTAACGGCTTAACCGGCATCGACCTTGTTCGGTGCTGGGTCGCCTGGAGTGTCAGGACCCCGACTCAATGCCACATCGATCTAGCATGTACTCATATCACTTTGCGGCCTCACGCACGGTATCCCCACGGGTGTCGACTTACCTTTGCCCGGGACCGTTTGCGCCTTTTGGCACACGTATATGATGGTGTCGCTAGCATCCATATGATAAAGAGCCCGGGCTGACATGGCTAGTCGTAAACCCAAAGTGGCACTAACTTACAGGGACAGGCATCCATGACCCAGCATCGAACGTGTCGGTCATCAGCGAGTGAATCCAGGCTGTAGCACTGGGCTAACAGGACTCCGGTGAACCGGGCTGTAGCGGGCTAGCAGGACTCCGGTATTCATCGCGTGACATTTCCCCGAAGGGACAGACACAGGATCGAAGAAGGACACATGCCGGCCAGCCTAAGTGTTCCGGAGCAGTAGCAAGCTACCAGGGCTCAGTGGAAGCACTAGGAGACATTTCCCGGTAAGAGAGGCTACTAAGAATAAACAACTAGATAGTCAGATCCCACACATAGCAATACACATTACACGTACGCATAACATGCAAGTATGTGCTGTACAACATGGCATCACAGCATAACTCAACAATCATATAGATAAAGGCTCAGAAGAGCCATCATAGCATTATTGCAAACAGGGGTCACAAGACCCATCATACAGAGCATACAAGCAACAAGCGGAAGCATTACATGTCTGGGTACAGACATCTACAAATGAAAAAGGCTGAAGAGCCTGACTATCTACAACATCCGATCAAGATCGTAGCTGAGGTACTAGCTACTAGTCGAAGTCCATGAGAACCCTAGTAAGACCGAAGTCTCCGCTGCAAAAACATAAATAAAGCAACATGAGTACAAAGGTACTCAGCAAGACTTACATCAGATCCTATCATACATGCATTTGTATCAAGAGGGTAATGTGGGGTTTAGTTGCAGCAAGCCAGCTTTGACTCTGTGGCTATCCTGTTCTACGACTACCAGAAACTCTGGAGGTGAAACAACGTACACGAGTCCACTAATCACCACACAATACACTACTATGGATTCATCCCCGTCTCCCTACGAGAAGGCCATCCATAGCACTCACACTTGTCTTGAGCATTTTATAGTATCCACTTCAAGTTGTCTATGTACCATGTAAGCATCCAAGAAGTCCATAACCGCGGACCCGGCTATTCGAATAGATCATGTTAACCCTGCAGGGGTGTACTTCTTCACACACGCTCTCGCCACTTACCGCCATGTACACGTCATGTATCTCGGCAACCTTCAAGCGGAAGCCTGGCGAGGGTGTCGGCCACGACCTGACTAACCACACAAGACTCTAGTCCAGGTTTATCGCCTATTCGGGTTCCATCCGCAAGGAGATCCGGCCGGGGTGTCGCTTACGGCCCCAAACGATGTGAGCAGGGTTCCCGAGCCCACCAACCGGGTGCCACTCGGTACACCGGGCCACGTGTGCCTAGTCTGTCCCAAGCCCACCCTGCCGGGTGCCACTTGGTAGAAAAATAGCACTACCTACAAACACCAGAAACTAGTTGCGACTCCTGGACAGAGATCAAGTCGGTTAATAAGTCGAGAGGGCTTGGAGCGCCCGGAGCCCAATGTGTGGTAGTATCGAGTCATTGGACAACATACATAGAACTCAGTGCTTAAGGACGGTTCCAGTGAGACAACCCACCATGTACTCCTACATGGCCTCTCACCGCTACCTTTACCAAATCGTGTTCACACACTTAACTCTCAGCATCAGAACATATCGTAACACTCCAATTCATTCCCAATGAATCAGACCTGACACAACTCTAAGCAATAGCAGGCATAGCATGGTAGGAACACAACAGTGGCTTCAATCAACTCCTACACATGCTAGTGGGTTTCAACTATTTACTGTGGCAATGACAGGTCATGCAGAGGAATGGGTTCAACTACCGCAGCACAAAGTAGCAGATGAACCGTTGTTGTCCTAATGCAATAACTGAGAGCAGGAGCGAGAGAGTAGGGTTTTATCGAAATGAACAAGGGGGTTTGCTTGCCTGGTAAATCAACAAGGGAGGCACTGCTTCACAGACAGGTACTCTGGAACGTCTCCGGAGCAGGACCTATCGAGAAGGAACGGTGCCGGCGATCAATACACAATCATATGCAACAATATGATGCATGAACATGGCATGTAGATGTGATGCTGTTTGAGCTAATGCATCTAGTAAACATTTGGTTTGAAGTCCATTTGAACCAAAGGTTCAAATGCATTTCTAAATTAAGTCTCTTATATATGCCCTAATGTGTTTTCCCATATTCAGCATGTATAAGTTGGTTTTTCATGCATGAAACTAGTACATTGGAAAGGTTGCATTTTTCTGATAATTTTTCATATATAAATTATTTTAATCTGAGCTACGGTTGAGTTGTTATGAATTTTTGAAGTTTAAAACAATTTCTGGAATTTCCTGATTTAAATTAAATCCAGAAATTATATTATAGCGCCAGCATGACGTCAGCACGACGTCATCAGTCAACTGGGCTGGTCCGGGTCAAACCTGACGTGTGGGACCCACACGTCAGTGACAGGGGGTTAACAGGGGTTAATTTAGTTTAATTAAAAGGTTAGGGGGCACCAGGGCCCACTGTCAGTGTTAGGGGGGGTCAAACCTCCTGGTCAACCGGGGCTAAAACGTCGGCGTTTAGCCGCCGGCGGCAGCAAACGCGGCGGAGGGGCTCGGGATCGCCGTTCCGGCGACCATTCGGGCGGCGGAGACCACCCACGCGAAGCCCAGGCTCGCGCGCAACTAGTGGTTCACGCGGGAGGCTGCGGGGGCGGCGGAGCTCGCCGGAGCGGAGCTCGGGGCGGTGGCCGGAGCTCGGCTTCGAGCGGGAACGGGCTGCGGGGCACGGGGAGGCCACCTGAGGGGCTCGGCGGCACCCTCGTGGCACCGGGAGCACGCAAGGGTGCTTAGTTTGGGCGGAGGCGGGCCGAGGCGGCGACGACGACATGGACGGCGGCGAGAGGCTTCGGCCGTGGTGGGGAGCGGCGCTACGGCACGGGAACGGGAGGGAGAAGAGAGGGGAACGGTGGAGGAGCTCACCGCGGATCCAGCGAGCGCGAGGACGAGGTCGGGGATGCCCGGAAGCTCCCGAATCGACGGCGAGTACCCACGGCGGCCGGAGGCGAGGATGGCGACGGCGATGGCTCCACGGGGTGCTCTGTCTTGCGTGGCTCGACGAGGAGGTGGAGGGGGTTGTGGCGGAGCTCGGAAGTGTGTCGGGGAGGTGAGGGGAGGCCGGTGGCCACGGCAACGGCGAGCGATGGCGGCGGCAGCGCTCGGGTGCGCTCGGGGAAGAGAGAACCAGGGAGGAGGGGGAGCGAGAGGGAGGGGAAAAGGACCGGGGCGGCTGCGTGGCGTCGTTCCAGGCATCCAGAGCGACGAGGGGAGGACAGGCAAGCAGGGAGGGAGGAGGCGTGGCCGAGCGCGTGGCCGCGGCCGGCTGTGGCGCGGGCACGCACCTGCTTGGGTGAGGGGGAGAAGACGACAGAGGAGCTGGCGGGCTGGGCCGCCTCCTGGCTGGGCCGGCCTGCTGCTGCTGGGCTGCACAGGGGAGAGCCCCAGGTAAGCCCCTCCTTCTTTTATTTTTGTTTTCTAATTTTTCTGACATTGTTTTGATTTAATAAAATACTAAATCAATTTATTACCTTATGCCAATTTTTGCAGGAGCTAGATATATTATTCCAGAGCTCTTTTATAATTGGCATAATTTTTGGACCATATTTCATATATATAGAAATATATTTCCAATGCAAATATTTATCGAATTAATCCAAATGGCCAAAATAAATGTCCATGAGCTCCTAAAAATATTGTTTTGATTTTTATCTCTGTCCAATATTTTCAGAGGGCAACATGAGCATTTTCTTGGACCCTTTTGGAGAAATTTTTATTTGGGTCATTTTCAAAAATGATTCTGAGGGTTCCACCAATCCTCATTTCAAATTTAAATGAAATTTAAATATGATGCACAAATGACTAGCTAGTCTAGGTCATACCAGACTAGGGATGTGACAACTCGCCCCCACTTGAAAGAATCTCGTCTCGAGATTCAGGGGTCGACGGAAAGAAAGCGGGGTACTCCAGTCGAAGACGATCTTCTCGCTCCCAAGTAGCTTCTCTCTCGGAATGATGAGACCACTGAACTTTGAGAAACTTGATGTTCTGACGTCGAGTGACACGCTCTGCTTGATCAAGAATGCGAACCGGGTACTCTCGGTATGTGAGGTTATCTTGGAGATCAAGCGTTTCGTGGTCCACTCCGCGGATGGGATCCGAGAAGCAACGCCTGAGTTGAGAGACGTGGAAGACATCATGAACTCGAGAAAGATGTGGGGGTAGTTCCAACTGGTAGGCAACCTCTCCTCGTTTAGCGAGAATGCGAAAAGGACCAATGTAACGAGGAGCCAACTTGCCCTTGATACCGAAACGATGGGTACCCTTCAAAGGAGTAACCCGAAGGTAAGCTTGGTCGCCAATTTCATAAGTCATATCCTTATGATGACGATCGTACTGACTCTTCTGACGAGACTGGGCTGTTTTCAAATTCTCACGAATGATGCGAACTTGCTCTTCTGCCTCCTGGATCATGTCCGGTCCAAAGAATTGTCTTTCACCGGTTTCTGACCAGTTCAAAGGTGTTCGACATCTTCGTCCATAGAGAACCTCAAAAGGAGCTTTCTTGAGGCTGGATTGGTAGCTATTGTTATAAGCAAACTCGGCGAAAGGAAGACATTTCTCCCAATCCATACCGAATGAGATAACGCAAGCTCTGAGCATGTCTTCGAGAATTTGATTGACCCGTTCCACCTGACCACTCGACTGAGGGTGGAAAGCGGTACTGAAGGAAAGATGGGTTCCCATGGCAGTTTGGAAACTCTCCCAGAAATGAGAAGTGAAAAGACTGCCACGGTCTGAATTGATCTCTAGTGGAACACCATGAAGTGACACTATTCGAGAAATATATAAGTCAGCAAGCTGACTAGCAGTGATACTTTCTCGAACAGGAAGGAAGTGAGCCACTTTGGAAAGACGATCAACGACTACGAAGATAGCGTTATTCCCTCTCTTGGTCCTGGGAAAGCCGGTGATGAAGTCCATACCAACTTTATCCCATTTCCATTCAGGAATAGCTAAAGGCTGAAGGGTGCCAGCAGGTCTTTGATGCTCTGCCTTAACGCGACGACAAACGTCACATTTAGCAATGAACTCAGCGATTTCTCTCTTCATCCTAGTCCACCAGAACCTCTGGCGTAGGTCCTGATACATCTTAGTACTACCGGGATGAATCGTGAGAGGGGATTCATGCGCCTCCTTAAGAATCAATTGTCGCAGATGTTGATTCTTGGGAACCACCAAGCGATTCTCAAAGAAAACAACACCACGATCATCCATAGAGAAACATCCACCAACTCCCTTCTTAATGTTTCTCTTGATCCGGGAAATTCCTGTGTCTTGCTTTTGAGCAGCGATAATCCGATCCTCAAGATCAGGTTTTGCCACCAAGGTAGAAAGAAATCCGCGAGGAGCTATGTGAAGATTAAGCTTACAGAATTCCTCATGGAGAAGTGGTTGGCCTTGCTGCAACATGAGATTGTTGCAATAGGATTTACGGCTTAGAGCATCAGCCATGACATTGGCTTTGCCTGGGGTGTAGGTAATCCCTAGATCATAATCTGTGATCAACTCCAACCAACGTCTTTGCCTAAGGTTCAGATCCGGTTGGGTGAAGATATACTTGAGACTCTGGTGATCGGTGTAGATCTCGCAACGTTTACCAAGGAGGTAATGTCGCCAGGTCTTGAGTGCATAGACTACGGCTGCAAGCTCTAGATCATGTGTAGGATAATTCTCCTCATGTGGATGCAACTGTCGAGATGCATAGGCAATCACATGACGATCCTGCATAAGAATGCAACCTAGTCCCTGTCGTGAGGCGTCGCAGTAGATAATAAAGTCTTTAGTGAAATCCGGTGGCACAAGTATGGGAGCAGAAGTCAGGCGTCTTTTCAGTTCCTGAAAACTGTACTCACACTGTGGGGACCACTCGAACTTTTTATCTTTCTTGAGAAGTTCCGTGAGGGGTTTGGCTACTTTGGAGAAGTTTTCAACAAAGCGGCGACAATAGCTGGCTAGACCAAGGAAACTCCTAACTTGTTTAACGTCTCAGGTGGAGTCCAATCGAGAACGGCTTGAACTCTCTCGGGATTGACAGCAATGCCCTTACCAGAGATTACGTGGCCTAGGTAGGTCACTTCTGGCAACCAAAATTCACACTTGGAGAACTTGGCATAAAGGCGGTGCTCTCTGAGTTTTTCTAAACAAGTCTAAGATGTTCGGCATGCTCTTTCTCGTTCTTCGAGTAAATAAGAATATCATCGAGGTAAACCACGACGAACTTATCTAAGTACTCCATGAAGATCGAGTTCATCAAGCGGGAGAATGTGGCTGGGGCGTTGGTTAGGCCAAAGGACATGACGGTGTACTCGTACTGACCATAACGAGTGACAAAAGCTGTCTTGGGAATGTCCCCATTTCTGATTTTGATTTGGTGGTATCCTAACCTTAAATCCATCTTGGAGAAGACTGAGGATCCAGCGAGCTGATCATACAGGTCGTTGATCCTGGGGAGCGGATACTTGTTCTTTATCGTGACCAAATTAACGGGACGATAATCAACGACCATCCGGTCCGTACCGTCTTTCTTCTTGACAAAGAGGACGGGGCAAGCCCAAGGAGAAGAACTAGGACGGATGAAACCCTTTTGCAAGGACTCATCGAGTTGTTTCTTAAGCTCGGCTAGTTCTAGGGGTGCCATCTTGTAAGGTCTCCGGGAGATTGGAGCTGTTCCTGGGATAAGATCTATGACGAACTCTACATCTCTGTCAGGTGGAACACCTGGCAGTTCCTCTGGAAAGACATCCGGAAAGTCACGGACTACCGGATATCTTCAAGGTCTGGAAGAGGGCTGGCATTAAGAGAATAGAGCTGACGCTTTGCAACTCTAGTGGAGACGGTGACTATCTTGCCAGATGGGTGTGTAAGCTGAACAGATCTTGTGTAACAATCAATCTTGGCATGATGAGCTATCATCCAGTCCATACCCAAGATGATGTTAATATCTGAGGACTTGAGGGCTACAAGTGATGCAAGGAATACAAGTCTATCAACAAGGATTTCATTACCATGGCTGATTCTGGTAGGTCTGCCATCTAGACCCTGGGGTTTGGATTTCAAGCGGAGTTGGCATATCACAAAATGACATGTCGTGCAAACGAGCATAGCCTTCAGAAATGAAGGAGTGAGATGCTCCAGTATCGAATAGAACTGATGCTGGGTGACAATTGACAAGGAGGGTACCAAGAACGACATCTGGATCATCATGAGCGTCTTTAGCTGAGACGTGATGCACACGTCCACGTTCAGTGGGGACTGACTTGACACTGATCATCTTGCGTGATGGCTTAATACAGCCAACAGTCTTCTCGGGCTGGGGTGGAGCATAACTAGTCTGAGAGCAATCACGTGCATAGTGTCCTGGCTTCCCGCATGTGAAGCAAGTCCCTGAGGTTGGACGTGGACCCGCACTAACAAGCGGTCTACCAGTAGGCCTGGGTGGAACATACGACTGAGCTGGGGAAGGCACCACATAGGATGGCCTCGGTGTATAACCGGAAGGAAGAGCGGAGTTTGGAACCCAAATCCGGCGCTTCTGGGAACTAGAACCAGAGGAAGATCCCAAATCACGGGTGTGCTTACGAGACTCCTCGTAAGTGAGTTGAGCTGTCTCTGCATTGATGGCCTTGTTCACAAGGGCTTGGAATGTATCACAATGATGCAGGTGGAGATCACGACGCAACTTGGGGTTGAGACCCTTCCGGAACCTAGCTTGCTTCTTGGCGTCCGTGGACACTTCTTCTGTGGCATAGCGGGCAAGGTTCTCGAACTCTCTGCTATAAGCATCAACAGCCATCTTACTCTGGGTGAAACTACAGAACTCTTCTCTCTTGCGATCAAGAAGGGCCTGGGGAATGTGATGCTCGCGAAAAGCCTCAGTGAAATCCTTCCAGGTAGGAATCTGGCCAGCTGGAAGCATAGCCTCATAGTTCTGCCACCAAAGACTAGCAGGACCTTCCAGGTGGTATGCAGCATAGATGACCTTATCATCTTCAGCTACGTTCGCAGAACGCAGCTTATGAGTGATGCTACGGAGCCAGTCATCTGCATCGAGTGGCTCGATGGAATGATGAAAGGTAGGTGGGTGCAAGCGGATGAAATCCTGAATGGTAGCAGACCCTTTGAACTGATGTGCAGTGTTCTCCTCGATACGTGCCAACAAACGGTTAGACTCACGCTTGTTCCTCTCCATCTCTAGCATGAACTCTGTCAACGAAGGCTGGTCGGGAGGATCCTCATTCCTAGCATCTCCATGGTTCTGGCCACGAACAATAGAACTTGATGACATCCTGAGAAGCAAAACCCAGGGATGAAATCAACATCAACTATGGACTGTAGAATGTAGGACAAGGGATTAGTATCTCTCGAACTCCTAGGGAAATTCCGGCAGCATAACGGCAGTAAAATGCTCAGAATGAGACATCCTACTAAAAATGGGGTGGTAACATACTCATCAACATTACTCAAGGTTCTGAGATCATACTAAACAGGCTACACCGAAAATACTCAAAACTGGGTATGACTCTGATCAACCAGTCCTATGGGACTACGGAGTAGTAACACGTGATCCTGATAGACGGAAGAGAAACCTAGTTCCTTAACCCCGTAGGAAAGATAGGATGACTCAGATCAGAAGGCCATGAGGTAAAGGAGTAAAAGAGCCTTACGTTCCTTCCCACAATCAATTCCCTTACATAACTAAAGAATTTCTAGACTCAACTTCGACCAGTTTGGCTTGGTAAACCTACAGGCAGTCAGGCTCTGATACCAACGCTGTCAGGACCCCGACTCAATGCCACATCGATCTAGCATGTAACACCTCATATCACTTTGCGGCCTCACGCACGGTATCCCCACGGGTGTCGCCTTACCTTTGCCCGGGACCGTTTGCGCCTTTTGGCACACGTATATGATGGTGTCGCTAGCATCCATATGATAAAGAGCCCGGGCTGACATGGCTAGTCGTAAACCCAAAGTGGCACTAACTTACAGGGACAGGCATCCATGACCCAGCATCGAACGTGTCGGTCATCAGCGAGTGAATCCAGGCTGTAGCACTGGGCTAACAGGACTCCGGTGAACCGGGCTGTAGCGGGCTAGCAGGACTCCGGTATTCATCGCGTGACATTTCCCCGAAGGGACAGACACAGGATCGAAGGAAGGACACATGCCGGCCAGCCTAAGTGTTCCGGAGCAGTAGCAAGCTACCAGGGCTCAGTGGAAGCACTAGGAGACATTTCCCGGTAAGAGAGGCTACTAAGGATAAACAACTAGATAGTCAGATCCCACACATAGCAATACACATTACACGTACGCATAACATGCAAGTATGTGCTGTACAACATGGCATCACAGCATAACTCAACAATCATATAGATAAAGGCTCAGAAGAGCCATCATAGCATTATTGCAAACAGGGGTCACAAACCCATCATACAGAGCATACAAGCAACAAGCGGAAGCATTACATGTCTAGGTACAGACATCTACAAATGAAAAAGGCTGAAGAGCCTGACTATCTACAACATCCGATCAAGATCGTAGCTGAGGTACTAGCTACTAGTCGAAGTCCATGAGAACACTAGTAAGACCGAAGTCTCCGCTGCAAAAACATAAATAAAGCAACATGAGTACAAAGGTACTCAGCAAGACTTACATCAGATCCTATCATACATGCATTTGTATCAAGAGGGTAATGTGGGGTTTAGTTGCAGCAAGCCAGCTTTGACTCTGTGGCTATCCTGTTCTACGACTACCAGAAACTCTGGAGGTGAAACAACGTACACGAGTCCACTAATCACCACACAATACACTACTATGGATTCATCCCCGTCTCCCTACGAGAAGGCCATCCATAGCACTCACACTTGTCTTGAGCATTTTAGAGTATCCACTTCAAGTTGTCTATGTACCATGTAAGCATCCAAGAAGTCCATAACCGCGGACCCGGCTATTCGAATAGATCATGTTAACCCTGCAGGGGTGTACTTCTTCACACACGCTCTCGCCACTTACCGCCATGTACACGTCATGTATCTCGGCAACCTTCAAGCGGAAGCCTGGCGAGGGTGTCGGCCACGACCTGACTAACCACACAAGACTCTAGTCCAGGTTTATCGCCTATTCGGGTTCCATCCGCAAGGAGATCCGGCCGGGGTGTCGCTCACGGCCCCAAACGATGTGTAGCAGGGTTCCCGAGCCCACCAACCGGGTGCCACTCGGTACACCGGGCCACGTGTGCCTAGTCTGTCCCAAGCCCACCCTGCCGGGTGCCACTTGGTAGAAAAATAGCACTACCTACAAACACCAGAAACTAGTTGCGACTCCTGGACAGAGATCAAGTCGGTTAATAAGTCGAGAGGGCTTGGAGCGCCCGGAGCCCAATGTGTGGTAGTATCGAGTCATTGGACAACATACATAGAACTCAGTGCTTAAGGACGGTTCCAGTGAGACAACCCACCATGTACTCCTACATGGCCTCTCACCGCTACCTTTACCAAATCGTGTTCACACACTTAACTCTCAGCATCAGAACATATCGTAACACTCCAATTCATTCCCAATGAACCAGACCTGACACAACTCTAAGCAATAGCAGGCATAGCATGGTAGGAACACAACAATGGCTTCAATCAACTCCTACACATGCTAGTGGGTTTCAACTATTTACTGTGGCAATGACAGGTCATGCAGAGGAATGGGTTCAACTACCGCAGCACAAAGTAGCAGATGAATCGTTGTTGTCCTAATGCAATAACTGAGAGCAGGAGCGAGAGAGTAGGGTTTTATCGAAATGAACAAGGGGGTTTGCTTGCCTGGTAAATCAACAAGGGAGGCACTGCTTCACAGACAGGTACTCTGGAACGTCTCCGGAGCAGGACCTATCGAGAAGGAACGGTGCCGGCAATCAATACACAATCATATGCAACAATATGATGCATGAACATGGCATGTAGATGTGATGCTATTTGAGCTAATGCATCTAGTAAACATTTGGTTTGAAGTCCATTTGAACCAAAGGTTCAAATGCATTTCTAAATTAAGTCTCTTATATATGCCCTAATGTGTTTTCCCATATTCAGCATGTATAAGTTGGTTTTTCATGCATGAAACTAGTACAGATGGAAAGGTTGCATTTTTCTGATAATTTTTCATATATAAATTATTTTAATCTGAGCTACGGTTGAGTTGTTATGAATTTTTGAAGTTTAAAACAATTTCTGGAATTTCCTGATTTAAATTAAATCCAGAAATTATATTATAGCGCCAGCATGACGTCAGCACGACGTCAGCGGTCAACTGGGCTGGTCCGGGTCAAACCTGACGTGTGGGACCCACACGTCAGTGACAGGGGGTTAACAGGGGTTAATTTAGTTTAATTAAAAGGTTAGGGGGCACCGAGGCCCACTGTCAGTGTCAGGGGGGTCAAACCTCCTGGTCAACCGGGGCTAAAACGCCGGCGTTTAGCCGCCGGCGGCAGCAAACGCGGCGGAGGGGCTCGGGATCGCCGTTCCGGCGACCATTCGGGCGGCGGAGACCACCCACGCGAAGCCCAGGCTCGCGCGCAACTAGTGGTTCACGCAGGAGGCTGCGGGGGCGGCGGAGCTCGCCGGAGCTCGGCTTCGAGCGGGAACGGGCTGCGGGGCACGGGGAGGCCACCTGAGGGGCTCGGCGGCACCCTCGTGGCACCGGGAGCACGCTAGGGTGCTTAGTTTGGGCGGAGGCGGGCCGAGGCGGCGACGGCGACATGGACGGCGGCGAGAGGCTTCGGCCGTGGTGGGGAGCGGCGCTACAGCATGGGAACGGGAGGGAGAAGAGAGGGGAACGGTGGAGGAGCTCACCGCGGATCCAGCGAGCGCGAGCACGAGGTCGGGGATGCCCGGAAGCTCCCGAATCAACGGCGAGTACCCACGGCGGCCGGAGGCGAGGATGGCGACGGCGATGGCTCCACGGGGTGCTCCGTCTTGCGTGGCTCGACGAGGAGGTGGAGGGGGTTGTGGCGGAGCTCGGAAGTGTGTCGGGGAGGCGAGGGGAGGCCGGTGGCCACGGCAACGGCGAGCGATGGCGGCGGCAGCGCTCGGGTGCGCTCGGGGAAGAGAGAACCAGGGAGGAGGGGGAGCGAGAGGGAGGGGAAAAGGACCGGGGCGGCTGCGTGGCGTCGTTCCAGGCATCCAGAGCGACGAGGGGAGGACAGGCAAGCAGGGAGGGAGGAGGCGTGGCCGAGCGCGTGGCCGCGGCCGGCTGTGGCGCGGGCACGCACCTGCTTGGGCGAGGGGGAGAAGACGACAGAGGAGCTGGCGGGCTGGGCCGCCTCCTGGCTGGGCCGGCCTGCTGCTGCTGGGCTGCGCAGGGGAGAGCCCCAGGTAAGCTCCTCCTTTTTTTTATTTTTGTTTTCTAATTTTTCTGACATTGTTTTGATTTAATAAATATATTAAATCATTTAATTTCCTTATGCCAATTTTTGCAGGAGCTAGATATATTATTCCAGAGCTCTTTTATAATTGGCATAATTTTTGGACCATATTTCATATATATAGAAATATATTTCCAATGCAAATATTTATCGAATTAATCCAAATGGCCAAAATAAATGTCCATGAGCTCCTAAAAATATTGTTTTGATTTTTATCTCTGTCCAATATTTTCAGAGGGCAACATGAGCATTTTCTTGGACCCTTTTGGAGAAATTTTTATTTGGGTCATTTTCAAAAATGATTCTGAGGGTTCCACCAATCCTCATTTCAAATTTAAATGAAATTTAAATATGATGCACAAATGACTAGCTAGTCTAGGTCATACCAGACTAGGGATGTGACATGGAGGATTCTGCCCTTAAGCCGTCGCCCCAACTTAATGTGCAAGTACACCGGCGATTTGAAAGATCCACAACGCCACTACAAAATCCAATTATCTAACACAGAAATCAATGATGTGACCAAGGCTTTATTGAATGAAAGCCTTGCAGAGTGCAGCAAAACCGGACTTAGTCCTTTCTGCACCTTCAACCAGCCGCCAACTGTAAGTGTTGCACATAATTTTTCAGTTGAATCGTGTTTTCATTAATACTGTCCTCATAATCATCTGACTTCCACAGGCTGATTCTCCTTTTTGGAAGAAGAAGTTGCAGGACAAGCAGCCCAAGAAGACCCGGACCGAGAACAAGGTTAACAAAAAGCCTGCCAAGAAGAAGACCGACCCCTCCAAGTTACTTGACTTGGACGATGATGGTGATGATGTCGAGTCGGAGGTAGAACTCGATTCTCTTGGCTCATTTTTTGTACATCTCATTGACAATGAGTATTATCAGGATGAAGCAGAAGCCAGCCATGCGGGTGACGAAAAGGTAATTGTTCTTTCCTCCGGCTCAGAATCTTACCAAAATAGAAAACTCAACAAGCAAGTCGGAAAGTAAGGTTTTCTCATCCTTTGGCTTAGTTGGAGCCCAACTTTATTTTGAAGAAGCAGCAACATGAAGCTCACCGCACAACCCAGAATAGCAGAGGCGGGATCCTTTCCTCCAGCTTACCAAATACTCCAGCTCCCCACAAGCGTCATCTAGAGGTTTCAACAATTCCCGACTTAACTTATCCCAAGGCGGGTCTTTTTCGACAACCTCTTAATCCTTCCGACTCAAATTACCAGGGAACATCTAAATCCTCCTCCGGTGACTCAACGGGGACTCACGTCCCAGTCTTCAAGACTGTGCCTGGGTAAGAATATTAAATTTCTGCTTTCAATAATGTACTCAATTATTCTGTTAACCTCGTCTTGTCTTTCATTCACAGAGCTATGGCAAACCCAGCAAGAAGATGAAGGTGACAGAAATGACTGACAACCCTTTTGAACTGGAGAAGCAGTCAACAGACACTTCCCTTCATGCCACTAAAGCCACAGCTAATGAGCCGCCACTAGAAGAACACAACATCACCATGGATGATATGGATGTTGACCCAGCCACCACCAAGTCGCCAAGTCCCTTCAAGCCGCCAAGTCTCATCAAGCCTACTAAAGAAAAGGTTGATGATGCTATCATCACTGGGCTTGGCTATACAGTGCCAGGCAATCCCATAGTCTTATCAAAGCACAGTGCCAAGGAAGAAATATTTGTTGCTAACAAAGGCAAGTGGTCGATTAATTTAGAGAGCTATGCTCACTACAGTGCTGAAGAGGTCCACTCTGGGTATTTAAACCGTCTGCACACAAGCCGTGACTTCGAGGCCGGCTTAGTGAATCTCATGAAGGAACGCATTGAGGTAAACACTAGACTTCTTCATATACACATACTTTATCAGCCGCCAAGTCTGCAGGATATGATAGAATTAATGTATTGTAGACTTTACATAGCCTTGTAGATCAAATCCAGTAGCCCCCAAGGGCCGGCTTAATCTGTCAAGATAAGTCCGGGACTTCAAATAGTAATGATTTAATTTTGCACCTGTAGCCCCCAAGGGCCGGCTTAATCTATCAAGATAAGCTGGGTCTCATTACCATAGCTGTCAATAAAATCCAAATATATAGCCCCCATGAATTGGCTATAGTCACAATAATGTAGCCGGGTCATCATAAAATTGTCTTCAAAAAAGAGCAATGTACATTAGCCCCCAAGTGCCAAGTGAAATACTTGTATTGTGCTTGGGACTTTTAAATAAGATGATTGTAATCCCGCCTATTGTTTGCATCCTGCAGGCTGAACTCAATGTCAAAGAATCCCAAGCCGCCTATCTTCAAGAGAATATCAAGTCGTAGCAATCTGAAACCTCCAAGGCCAAAACAAAATTGACCACCACCTTGGCAGAGATGGAGAAGCTGAAGAAGAACTTCAAGGTTAACCAGGCAGCCTGGGAGATGGAGAAAACGGCTCTGTTGAAGAGAGCAGAAGAAGCAGGTGTCGTGGTTCTAAGCCTGACAGTAGAGTGGGGGTAGGTATGGAGAGGCAAGGTCCTAGCTATGGAGAGGTTGTAAGCACAAAGGATGTACGAGTTCAGGCCCTTCTCGGAGGAAGTAACAGCCCTACGTCTCGGAGCCCGGAGGCGGTCGAGTGGATTATGAGTATATGAGCTACAAGGTGCCGAACCCTTCTGCCTGTGGAGGGGGGGTGGCTTATATAGAGTGCGCCAGGACCCCAGCCAGCCCACGTAGGAGAGGGTTTAAGGTGAGTTAAGTCTGGGGCATTACTGGTAACGCCCCACATAAAGTGCCTTTACTATCATAAAGTCTACTTGATTACAGGCCGTTGCAGTGCAGAGTGCCTCTTGACCTCCTGGTGGTCGAGTGAGTCTTCGTGGTCGAGTCCTTCAGGCCAGTCGAGTGAGTCCTAGTTGGTCGACTGGAAGGCGACCTCTTCTAAGGATGTCCTGGGGTAAGTTACTTGGATCAGGTCCATGACCCTACCCTAGGTACATAACCCCATCATTAGCCCCCGAATGGATTGAGGCTTCGAGTGAAGAAGGAGTTGATGTCGTTTCCTATTAACCTTTGCGCTCTGGTTGTGCGCTGTTCTGGATCAAAGAATCTCTTCGTCGAGAGGGAGCGACTTGCCTTCAGTAGACTCGATCCATTCTATTTTTGCGTCGAGTGATCTTTCAGGCTTCGACGATCTCCGAGCGACGGATCGCCGGAAACACCGCGTCTGACAGACTGATTTGTTGTTCGCGGATTCCGCGGGATGCGAAATTTGGGGACGCGCGCGAAGCGGGGCGGACCGCGGCGTTCGGATGGGACGGGGCATAGACGCCTCGATCTCCGCGCCGCCTTTTTCGCCACGTATCCCGTCTGCATAACTGCTCCCAGATATGATTAGATCGACGGGCCCACCTGTCATCCACTCGGAAGGGACCTTATAAATGTGCCCGGCGAGGATTTCTGTGCTGCGCCTCAGCATTCTCTCCCTCTCTCTGCTTCCTTCTTCCCCGCCCAGCGTGCTCGCTCTCGCCCCCGCACCACTTCCCTTCGCGCATCTCGCCGGCGGCCATGGTCAAGGAGAAGACGGCGGCGCTGGAGCGTGCAAAGAAGGCGTCGGCATCGGAGAAGGCGAAGGGGAGATCCACCAGCCGCGGAGGGTCCTCGTCCAGATCCCGCCTGCCGAAAGGCTGGGTCCAAGGAGACTGGATCCAGTCGACCATGACAGAGAATGACCTCCTCGACATGGCCAACGAGGGCTTGGTCCCTCACGGAGCTGCGAGGCTTCCGGGGAAGGAGTGGCAGCCTCAGCCAGAAGAGGGTGAGTGTGTGCTTTTGGCCACCCATGTTGATCGTGGGTTTTCCTTGCCGCCGAGTGTTTTCTTTCATGGCTTCTTGAATTTCTTCGGAGCGCAGCTCCACCACTTTACCCCAAACTCCATTGCCTATCTTGCTGCGTTCGTGTCCATGTGTGAGGGTTTCTTGGGCTGTCGACCGCACTGGGGTTTGTTCAAACATATATTCACGTGTCGCTCTCAGACCGTGAAGAAGGCGAGCCCAGGTGATGAGAGAACCCGAGTCGTCCAAATGTGTGGGGGTCTGGGGATCCAGGTGAGGAATAAGAGCACCTTCCCGCCCATGACCTTTCCCGGGTCGGTCAGAGGCTGGCAGTCGACCTGGTTCTACTGCCGAGACCAGTCGACGCCGGGGCAGTCGAGTGGACTCCCACAGTTTACCATGGACCAAGTGAACAAGCCCTCCTCTCTGAAGTTGATTCCGGAGGAGAAAGCTGATGTGAAGATGTTGATGGAGCGCGTGGTGCAGTTGGTTCGGGAGGGAGTGATGGGCATGGACCTCTTGGAGGTCTTCCTCAGGCGTCGCATCCAGCCTCTTCAGTTCCGGAGCCACTGCATGTGGTTGTACTGTGGGACCGAAGATGAGACTCGAGTCCATCCAGAAGCAGTCGACGATGTCACTCTGGAAAGGTGGATGGTAGCCGTTACCGGAAACAAAGACAACCCACGCAGAGCCAGAAGAATTCCTCCACTCGACCACAACAGCGATCCAAACAAGGTACATCTGCTCTGCCCTCCACTGCGTTCTTGTCGCACTCATTCTTGTTTATCCTGCCGACTGGTCGACTGATCCTTGTCTTGATATCTGCTAGGCTCTCACCGAGCTGTACTCGATGCCCAATGGGGCACAAACTCCGACTGAGGAGGGTGAGGCGAGCGGGGGTGAGAGCCAGGAAGAGGAGGAGTGGGACTCGGACGTTGCAGGCGATGACGACGACGATGATGATGACGACGGCGATGATGATGACGCCGAAGACGAGGAGGAAGAGGAGGAGGTCATGCCACCGCGCTCGGAAAGGCGGTCGAAGCTCGTCCACGACCCTTCGACTGAACGTGGCAAGGGGGTTGCGACACAGTCGACCAAACGCCCTAGGACCACCTCTCCAGCGCCGACTGAAAAGGCGCCGAAGCAGCCTAGGGGGGCTCCGCCAAAGCCGACCAAGCTCCTGCCGAAGATGAAGGTGTCCATCCCCACCATATCAGGGTAATTGTACTGCTTGAGTCTTCTTATCCTGTGTGAACTTTGTCTCTGGTCGACGCTGAAGCTAGTCAACTGATCCTTTGGAGTTGCAGTGCTGCTACTTCTGAAACCTCAGCTCGGGCTGATGACCACGAGATGGAGGACGCAGCAACTTCGAACCCAGGTACTATATTCTTAACGTCATTTTTAGTCGACTGATTTCGCGATCTCTGATCCTGAGTCTTCTTCGTAGCTCCACCCAATACTGTTATCAATCTCCCTGATGACGATGAGGATGAAGAACCACTGGCACGCAGGAGGAGCAGGAAAGCGTCCGCCAGTAAGGTGCCCCAGGATGTGACGGCGCCTGAGATTCTGATTGCGGAGGAAGAGAACACCACTCGACACACGGTGTCCTTTGCAGATCCATTGACGAGTGCTCAGCAGCCCTCCCTCTTCACGACGCACCATGTCCCGGAAGACCAAGCCGGCGCGGCGAAGGAGGCAATACGCCAGGCGGGAATCATGATGGAGCAATTGAAGACCATCCGGGATGCGAGCCAGTCAGCTTATGACGCCAGCTCTGCCCTCCAAAGCAATGTCCAGGTCAGTCGACCACCGTTTGTTCTGTTGGATATGCTACCAAAAACTTTTCCTTTCCGGAATTTATAGTAGTCACCCACTGGGTGTGTCGATTAAACTCCGTGTTAGCGGGGGCACGCTGAGTGCACCCGCTGGGTGTAGTCCCCAAGGCTAAGGTCGACTGCTGGCAGTCGGCCTTAGGCTTTATGATGTCAATCTTTCTGTCAGTCGACTATGTCGACTGGGTTTCACAAACCGGTGGGGGCACGCTGAGTGCACCCACTGGGTGTAGTCCCCAAGGCTAAGGTCGACTGCTGGCAGTCGGCCTTAGGCTTTATGATGTCAATCTGTCTGTCAGTCCACAATGTCGACTGGATTTCATAAACCGGTGGGGGCACGCTGAGTGCACCCACTGGGTGTAGTACCCGAGACTGTGGTCGACTGCTTGCAGTTGATCACAGTCTTAGAGAATGCATCTCGCACTTTTTTTTTGAGGTCGACTGGTCGACTTTGTCTTCGACAGGATTAGTGGGGGCACGCTGAGTGCACCCACTGGGTGTAGTCCCCGAGACTACGGTCGAATGCTTGTATTCGGCTGTAGTCTTAGAAACGTGTGTTTTTCCCTTTTTCACTCGGAAGTGAATTATATTTGACATTTAGTCGATTGGTTCTTCGCAGAACTCTTGTGATCTTGTGGCTCGCTATTCAGAGCTGGAACACAAGCATACTCAAGTCGAGCTGAGCTTGAAGCTGGTTCAGGAGAAGCTGACAAAGGCAAAGGAGGAGACCGAAGGTATGTTTGGTGAGACCCTGACGACTGCTTTTCCCCTTGCTTGTTTCAAAATCTGATCTTGCTATAACTTGCAGGTAAGGTAAGGGAGGCCCAGCAGAAGAAAGACCTTGAGCTAGCTGAGAAGATCAAGCTTGCTGACGAGAAGTTAGCTTCAGTCACCAAGCTCGAACAAGACAATACCAATCTGAAATCTGCTCTTGGGATTGCCAACAAGGAGGTCAGTCGACTGAAAACTGATAAAGCTGCCCTGACCGACCAAGTCAGCAAATTGACTGAGAAGAAAACTGAACTGGAGGCCTTCCTGAGTGGCCTTGCCAAGAAGCTGTTTCTTATGCTCGAAGGTAAACCTCTATGTTTGGCAAACATTTCCAATTGTGGCTTTTTCCATTCGACCATCCCCTTGACTTAGTGATCATCCTTGCAGAATTTTGTCAAAACTTTGAAGAAGAAACCAGCCGACTGGAGCCAAACCTCGACCCCGTGAATTCTCCCGTGAACGACGAAGTTGCCATGGATGTTTTCCGACTGGAGTCTCGTGTTGCAGCTGTCGTGGACTATCTCGCAAGGCTGAAGGCCGCCACATCTCGCATTGACTCGACGCTCTGGCCTGAGGAGACACTTCAGAATGACCTTGAGTCGCTGATGACCCGCTTGAACACGATCCCTGGTCGAGTGCAGGAATGGAAAAAGTCCTCGGCTCGGTGTGGTGCAGATGTTGCTCTGTGCCTGGCCCGAGTCCACTGTAAAGATGCGCGAGAAGAGAAGCTGGCGGCCCTTCGGGTGGCCAATACCAAGAAGCACGACTTCAGGTCTTTTATGGAAACTTTCCTTGCAGCTGCCACTCGGATCGCCGACGGAATTGAGCTTGATGAATTCGTTGCACCTTCCAGCCCTCCACAGGAGGGGTAAAAAACTTCTTCTGGCTCGACGCTTTAAATTTGCCTCGGTATGCCGAGTGGAATTGTAACCGACAAACCTTAACAAGCTTGATGCCTGAGCACTTTCGGTTCCTTTAGATGTCGATTCAAACTTGAATTTGGTGCTTGAATACGATTGCCTTCGGCTCGAAATGTCTTTTGCAGGTTCAAAGCAAGGCGCCTTTATTGCAATCGACTTATTCTTCGGTCCACTTAGGCGAGCACTGGGCCGCAGCTAAGCCTCCGAGTGGAAGTCTGGCTTACCACTCGGTAGAATTTTTATAACTTAGGCGAGCACAGGGCTGCAGCTAAGCCTCCGAGTGAGAGGGTCGCTCTTCACTCGGTAGGATTTTTATAACTTAGGCGAGTGCTTGGACTGCAGCTAAGCCCCCGGGTGAGAGGGTTGCTCCTCACTCGGTAGGATTTTTATAACTTAGGCGAGCACGGGGCTGCAGCTAAGCCTCCGAGTGAGAGGGTTGCTCCTCACTCGGTAGGATTTTTATAACTTAGGCGAGCACAGGGCTGCAGCTAAGCCTCCGAGTGAGAGGGTTGCTCCTCACTCGGTAGGATTTTTATAACTTAGGCGAGTGCTTGGACTGCAGCTAAGCCCCCGAGTGAGAGGGTTGCTCCTCACTCGGTAGGATTTTTATAACTTAGGCGAGTGCTTGGACTGCAGCTAAGCCCCCGAGTGAGAGGGTTGCTCCTCACTCGGTAGGATTTTGATAACTTAGGCGAGTGCTTGGACTGCAGCTAAGCCTCCGGGTGGAAGGCTGGCTTACCACTCGGTAGTATTTTTATAACTTAGGCGAGTGCTTGCACTGCAGCTAAGCCCCCGAGTGGAAGGCTGGCTTACCACTCGGTAGGATTTTTATAAACTTAGGCGAGTCCTTGGACTGCAGCTAAGCCTCCGAGTGAGAGGGTTGCTCTTCACTTGGTAGGATTTTTATAACTTAGGAGAGCACAGGGCTGCAGCTAAGCCCCCGAGTGAGAGGGTTGCTCCTCACTCGGTAGGATTTTTGTAACTTAGGCGAGCACAGGGCTGCAGCTAAGCTCCCGAGTGGAAGGCTGGCTTTCCACTCGGTAGGATTTTGATAAACTTAGGCGAGCACAGGGCTGCAGCTAAGCCCACGAGTGAGAGGGTTGCTCCTCACTCGGTAGGATTTTTGTAACTTAGGCGAGCACAGGGCTGCAGCTAAGCTCCCGAGTGGAAGGCTGGCTTACCACTCGGTAGGATTTTGATAAACTTAGGCGAGCACAGGGCTGCAGCTAAGCCCCCGAGTGAGAGGGTTGCTCCTCACTCGGTAGGATTTTTGTAACTTAGGCGAGCACAGGGCTGCAGCTAAGCCCCCGAGTGGAAGGCTGGCTTACCACTCGGTAGGATTTTGATAAACTTAGGCGAGTCCTTGGACTGCAGCTAAGCCTCCGAGTGGAAGGCTGGCTTACCACTCGGTAGGATTTTAATAAACTTAGGCGAAACGGATTCGCGGCTAAGCCTCCGAGTGGGAGTCTGGCTCTTCACTCGGTAGGATTTTTACAAACTTAGGCGAAACGGATTCGCAGCTAAGCCACCCACTGAGGGGGAATTTTATGTGGACAAAAATAAAAAGTGACAGAAATTATGGAGGAACTATGACACTATTATTTTGAGGCCCACGAACTACAGAAGCACTTTATTGCAACTCATCCGAGTGATAAAACTTAAGTGTAAAATGGGCGGAGTAGCTCCGCGTTCCATGCTCGGGGCTCGTCGATATTATGCTCGACGTTGTAAAGACGGTACGCCCCGTTGTGGAGAACCTTGGTGACGATGAAGGGGCCTTCCCAAGAAGGAGCAAGCTTGTGTGGTTTGTGCTGATCCACTCGGAGAACCAAATCCCCTTCCTGGAAGGCTCGACCTCTCACATTTCTGGCGTGGAAACGGCGCAGATCTTGTTGGTAGATGGTCGACCGGATCAGAGCCATCTCCCTTTCTTCCTCTAAAAGGTCGACTGCGTCCTGCCGCGCTTGTTCAGCTTCTGCTTCATTGTAGATTTCAACTCGGGGAGCATTATGGAGAAGATCACTCGGCAAGACTGCTTCAGCTCCGTAGACCAAGAAGAATGGAGTTCTTCCGGACGACCGATTAGGTGTGGTCCGCAGTCCCCAGAGTACAGAGGGAAGTTCGTCGACCCAAACTCCAGCCGCGTGTTTGAGATCACGCATCAGTCGAGGCTTCAATCCCTTAAGAATCAGTCCATTAGCTCGCTCTGCTTGTCCATTCGACTGCGGATGGGCGACTGAAGCGTAGTCGACCCATGTGCCCTGGGAGTCGCAGAAAGCTCTGAATTCCTCCGAGTCAAAGTTCGACCCATTATCCGTAATAGTGCTGTGCGGGACTCCATATCTGAATATTAGTTCCCTGATGAAGCTAACAGCAGTACCGGTGTCAAGGCTCTTGATTGGTTTAGCCTCGATCCACTTGGTGAACTTGTCGACTGCCACCAGTACATGCGTGAAGCCACTTTGTCCTGTTCTCAAAGGGCCGACCATGTCCAATCCCCATATTGCGAAAGGCCAGACGAGTGGGATGGTCTTCAGAGCCGATGCAGGCTTGTGTGACATATTCGAGTAGAATTGACATCCCTCGCACTTATCCACTATCTCTTTTGCCATCTCATTCGCCTTTGGCCAGTAAAATCCGGCTCGGTATGCTTTGGCCACGATGGTCCGAGAGGACGCATGATGACCACAGGTCCCCGAGTGAATATCATTGAGGATGAGTCGACCTTCTTCTGGTGTTATGCACTTCTGACCAACTCCAGTCGCGCTTTCTCTGTATAATTGTCCTTTGATAACGGTAAAGGCCTTAGATTGACGGATGATCTGTCGAGCCTCTTCCTCATCCTCCGGAAGCTCTTTTCTCAGGATATATGCGACATACGGAATCGTCCAGTCGGGAATGACCACCAAAACCTCCATGATCAAGTCGACCACCGCTGGGACTTCAACTTCAATCGGATCTGTGGCACTCTTGGGCTGTGGAGTTTCTTCGGTGAAAGGATCTTCTTTGACTGACGGAGTGTGTATATGCTCCAAGAACACGCCACTCGGAATGGCTTCCCTCTTGGAACCTATCTTTGCTAGATCATCAGCTGCTTGATTTTTCAGTCGGGGTATGTGATGGAGCTCCAACCCCTCGAACTTCTTTTCCAGCTTCCTCACTGCACTGCAGTATCCAGTCATGGATGGGCTTCTCACGTCCCACTCTTTCATCACCTGATTGACCACTAAATCCGAGTCGCCATAGACCATCAGGCGATGGACGCCGAGTGAAATGGCCATGCGCAACCCATATAAGAGGGCCTCATATTCTGCCTCATTGTTGGAGGAATCAAAGTGAATCTGGAGCACATATCTGAGCTTATCTCCTCTGGGGGAAACCAGGACAACCCCAGCACCGGAACCATTCAACATCTTAGAGCCATCAAAGAACATGGTCCAATGCTCCGAGTGAACTTCAGTCGGCTGCTGTTGTTCAATCCACTCGGCGAGGAAATCTGCTATTGCCTGGGACTTAATGGCTTTCTTTGCCTCAAACTTGATATCAAGGGGAAGAAGTTCAATCGCCCATTTGGCCACTCGACCAGTTGCATCCCTGTTGTGCAAAATCTCTGATAGTGGAGCGTCGCTGACGACTGTGATGGAATGATCAGAGAAATAATGAGCAACCTTCTTTGTGGTCATGTATATTCCATACACAAGCTTCTGATAATGAGGATATCTCTGCTTGGATGGAGTCAAGACTTCAGACAAATAATACACTGGGCGCTGAACTTTGAGAGCTTTTCCTTCTTCTTCCCGCTCGACCGTTAGCACAGTACTGACGACTTGTCCTGTGGCTGCGATGTAGAGCAACAGAGGCTCTTTGCTGATTGGAGCAGCAAGCACCGGCTGGGTGGAGAGCAGAGCTTTTAGCTCGGCAAACGCTGCATCAGCTTCTGGAGTCCACTCGAACTTGTCTGCCTTCTTCATCAGTCGGTAAAGAGGCAATGCCTTTTCACCGAGTCGTGAGATGAATCGACTTAATGCGGCCAAGCATCCAGTAAGCTTCTGGACATCGTGCACTCGCACAGGGCGTTTCATTCGGAGAATAGTGCCAATCTTCTCTGGGTTAGCGTCGATTCCCCGTTCGGAAACGAGAAAACCGAGTAACTTGCCACCAGGAACTCCAAATGTGCACTTTGATGGATTGAGCTTGATATCATACCTTCTGAGGTTGGCAAATGTTTCGGCGAGATCAGCGAGCAGGTCGGAACCTTTTCGTGACTTGACAACGATATCATCCATATATGCTTCCACATTCCGACTGATTTGAGTGAGTAGACACTTCTGAATCATTCGCATAAATGTGGCTCCGGCATTCTTGAGGCCGAATGGCATGGTGATATAGCAGAAGCACCCGAATGGAGTGATGAAAGCTGTTTTTACCTCGTCGGGCCCGTACAGACGGATCTGGTGGTACCCGGAGTAAGCATCTAAAAAAGATAACCTCTCGCATCCCGCGGTCGAGTCAACAATTTGATCTATGCGAGGGAGAGGAAAGTGATCTTTCGGGCAGGCCCGGTTGATGTGCTTGAAATCGATGCACATTCGGAGCGACTTGTCCTTCTTAGGAACCATGACGACATTAGCGAGCCACTCGGAGTGGTATATCTCTCGGATAAATCCTGCCGCCAACAGTCGAGCCACTTCTTCACCAATGGCCTTTCTCTTCTGGACGGCGGACCGCCGAAGATGCTCTTTGACTGGTTTTGCAGACGAGTCGACTCTTAGGCGATGCTCAGCCAGTCCCCTGGGAACACCTGGCATGTCAGCGGGCTTCCATGCAAAAATGTCCCAGTTCTCACGGAGGAACTGGATGAGCGCTTCTTCCTATTTTGGGTCGAGTGTTGTGGAGATGCGGGTCGGAGCTGCTTCGGGGTCGGTCGGATGAATGTGAACAGGCTTCGTCTCGCCGGACGACTGGAAAGCAGACTCTGTGGCGGGCTTCTTGGATCGCAGCAAGTCACTCGGATCTGCGTTTTGCTTGTATTCCTCGAACTCGACCGCTGTCACTTGGGAATCGGCAATCTTGGAGCCCTTCTGAAAGCACTCTTCTGCCTTTCTCCTATCACCAGTGACAGTGATCACTCCTTTGGGGCCGGGCATCTTCAATTTGAGGTACACGTAACATGGTCGAGCCATGAACCGTGCATAAGCTGGTCTCCCCAAAATGGCATGATATGCACTCTGAAAATCCACGACCTCAAACGTCAACTTTTCTTTGCGAAAATGCTTCGAATCACCAAACACCACGTCCAAAGCTATCTGGCCGAGTGACTCGGCCTTCTTCCCTGGTATAACTCCATGAAAGCTCATGTTACTAGTGCTCAGTCGGGACATCGGAATGCCCATACCTTTCAATGTGTCTGCATATAATAAGTTCAGCCCACTTCCACCATCCATCAGCACCTTTGTCAGTCGAGTGCCTTCGACAACTGGATCGACCACCAAAGCTTGCCTCCCAGGGTGGCAATATGAGTCGGGTGATCAGATTGGTCGAATGTGATGGGTGTTTGGGACCACTTCAGATAATTTGCTTTTGCGGGGGCAACCATGTTCACCTCTCGGTTAATCACTTTCAGTCGACTTCTGCTTTCCACATCTGCAAATATCATCAGAGTGGAGTTGATATGCGGATATCCTCCCTCACTGTCCTCCTTGTCTTCGGCCTTGTCCGACTCCTTCTCCTTGTCCTTAGACTGTTTTCCTTGAAACTGCTGGATCAGGAGTCGACATTGGCGAGTGGTGTGCTTCGGGTAAATGATATTCCCCTCTTCGTCTTTCTTCGTGTGAATGTGACATGGCATATCCATCACGTCGTTCCCTTCTTTATCCTTTACCTTCTTGGGGTTCCAGGATCCTTTTGGTTTCCCCTTAAACTTTCCTTGAGTCACGGCCAGAGCCTCTCCAGGAGCTGCCGGTTCAGCCTTCCGCTTCTGTTTCCGACTGGTGTTTCCTTTTTCCGACTGACTCGGCTTGTGCTTGCCGCTTCGGAGTCGGTCTTCTTCTTCACCGTTGGCGTATTTAGTAGCAATCTCCATCATCCGACTCAAGGTCATGTCACCGGTTCGACCAAACTTCAAACTCAGTTCTCTGTTCTTGACGCCGTCTTTGAAGGCGCAGACTGCCTGATGATCGGACACATTCTCCACAGTGTGGTGCAAAGTGATCCACCTCTGAATATACTCTCTGAGAGTCTCATTGGCCTTCTGCACGCAGACTTGCAACTCTGTTAATCCAGCTGGTCGCTTGCAAGTTCCTTCAAACGTTCTGACGAACACTCGGGACAGATCTTCCCAAGTGTAAATGCTGCTGGGAGGTAATTGAGTCAACCATGCCCTGGCAGAACCTTCCAGCATGAGGGGCAAATGCTTCATGGCCACCTCGTCGTTCCCACCGCCAATCTGAACTGCCACTCGGTAGTCTTCAAGCCAAGTTTCAGGCTTAGACTCCCCAGTGAACTTGCTGACTCCTGTTGCCAACCTGAAATTGGGAGGGATAACTGCAGCTCTGATAGCTCTGCTGAAACATTCTGGGCCAGAAACATGCACTCGACTGCTTGTGGGCACATCTCTGTCGAGTCCACCTCGATGGGCTCTGTTCCGGTCGACCAACCCTTGCACGATAATGGATCGCGCGTCGAAGCCTGGTTCTCTGGGGTCGACTGGAACCCTACGCCCCGTACTGTACTGACGCCTATCATCTGGCTGCCGAGGAGCGTAAGACCCACCCCTCGGAGGGGAATAGGGCACTCGACGCCTATCATCTCGGTCGAGTCTGTCGCCATATTGATCTCGTCGATTCTCGCGCCCTTCACGCCGCGGAGGCGATCTGGGGCTGTGAGCCGACTGAACCGTATTCACAGTGACGGATCGACTGTGAATTCTGTTGCGCGACTGAGACACGGCTGAATTCTGATCTCCTGCTGCCCGAAGCAGATCCCTGATCTGCAGCAAACCTCTGCCAGCTTCCGACTGCGAAGGCTGGATGGACTCTGCTATACGGGTCGCAGCTGCTAAATTCTGGATTGGGGTTCGATATACCTGAGTCGGCGGGAAGAGTTGACGTCGATTGGTGTCGGGAACTCGTTGCCGCGCGCGCTCGTCGAGTGCTCGCTGAAGGTTCTCCAGCCGAGTGCGCTCGGCCAAATTGGCCAGACGCGCCTCCTCCAAGGCACGAGCCTCGGGGGTTTCTCCTGCGATGGGAGTATGCAGGGCATCCACGTTCCTGCGGCGAAGTTCCTCTCTTTGCAGAGAGTCGAGTGGCTCGGGCTGGTACTCTTCGTAGCCTCGTGCGGGGTCGTCTCCGTCACCTGCTCCACCGTCATGGGCGAAGCCAGGGGGACCGCGGGGCCCGTCGACCATCAAGATTTCTGCCGCTGGATCACTGCTATCGCACTCGGATGCAGTCTCTACGGAGCCAGTCGACAGGTCGAACAAGCCGTAGAGATATTCGTCGGGCTCGATTGCCGCGACTTGGGTGGTGACTGATTGGCGAGCCACCGCGTGCCTCACCCATCGCTGAAGCCTCGACCGGCCCGAGCGCTTGCGCTGGCGGGAGACCGGGAGGGTGGACGATGGAGGAGCCGACCGATACTGGGTCGACGGTTGCCGCAGCAGAACGCCGCGGACACATGCGCGAAAATGCGTCGCACCGCGGACGGGGAGCGCATCTACGTCGAGTGGAGCCTCCTGGAGCCATGCGGAGTCGTCGGCGATGAAGGTGAGAGTGCCGAGACGGATCTCTTGACCCTCGACCAAAACTCCAGCAGACACCATGATGAAAGTACTCGGAAGAATCGCAACTTCTCCACAAAATCGCTAAAACACCTGCCCCACGGTGGGCGCCAACTGTCGTGGTTCTAAGCCTGACAGTAGAGTGGGGGGTAGGTATGGAGAGGCAAGGTCCTAGCTATGGAGAGGTTGTAAGCACAAAGGATGTACGAGTTCAGGCCCTTCTCGGAGGAAGTAACAGCCCTACGTCTCGGAGCCCGGAGGCGGTCGAGTGGATTATGAGTATATGAGCTACAAGGTGCCGAACCCTTCTGCCTGTGGAGGGGGGGTGGCTTATATAGAGTGCGCCAGGACCCCAGCCAGCCCACGTAGGAGAGGGTTTAAGGTGAGTTAAGTCTGGGGCGTTACTGGTAACGCCCCACATAAAGTGCCTTTACTATCATAAAGTCTACTTGATTACAGGCCGTTGCAGTGCAGAGTGCCTCTTGACCTCCTGGTGGTCGAGTGAGTCTTCGTGGTCGAGTCCTTCAGGCCAGTCGAGTGAGTCCTAGTTGGTCGACTGGAAGGCGACCTCTTCTAAGGATGTCCTGGGGTAAGTTACTTGGATCAGGTCCATGACCCTACCCTAGGTACATAACCCCATCAGCAGGAGCAACCCTTAGACCGGTGGCTGAAGAGCTTGTCGGTTTAAAACATCAAATAAATACCATGACTGCTGCCATCTTCGGTAAATGACTTTATCTCACTTTGTCATTACCAATGCATTGTAATAACCATTCATTCGGCTTATAAATTTACTTGGTAATGCGGGCTCCAGAATCGCCCATGTTGGCTCAGACATGCGCAAGAAGCTGAAAGCCGCCTATACTCTTATAGAGCAACTGTATACTGGCGCGCAACCAGCTATCTCTGCAGCTTCGCATAAGAAGCAACCACCAACCCTCATCAAGGACACGCTAGAGAAGTTATTTATGCTACCCCAATGGGTTGAGAATCTTAAATGTTTAGCTTCAAGAGCCGGTGCAATCACTGCACTAACCCGGGCCAAGGCGTGGCAAGCAGATCTTAACCCGGAAGACTTGGCCAATGGCCGCCCCAGTGTAAAGGAGGACGGGTCTCCCTTCAGTGCTGGGGACTTTGCTTCAATAGCAAGATAAATGCGTCCTTTAGCAAGCAAATTAGCTGAAGATGCCGACCTGTACCATTATCAGGCGGTTTATGATGCTGACAACAAGAAGGTTAAAGTGCCGATCCATGAATCCTAGGACCTTACTCCTCCAATTCGTAAGCACAAATTTCCCCCTAACATTGACCCGTCAACATATTAGTGATGAGGTTGTATTCAAAGCTTTGACTGGGATCAATTGGGCAACCTCTGACTTCCAGCCAATGGGTGAAGAGGAAGACAATGAACCGGTGCAAGATGACCTGGAACCCTCTACCCGCCAAGGTCAAGACCAGTAATTCGAAGGCCGGCTTAGCATCTGCTCGTTAAAATACTTTATCAAACACTTATTCTTTTGGGTCGTCTGTTGCCTTGTAATAGGCTAGCTTGAAAACAATGATCTGCCATGCCATCGCGCATGTTGATTTGCATAACACTTATGAGCCGTTTGATCTTATTTGACGATCCACTGTTTATGCTCATAATCATTATCGACTTTGGTGATCATGTTGTCATAAACCCTGCATACAAACAGAGCACAAGTGCCTTGGTAGTTTACCACAAGGCAGGTCATAATGCCCCATATTAAAAACCACTGGTGACTGCATTGTCCATAACCAGGGCCGGTTTACCAAAACCTCATATAATCATAACAAAATAAATATCATACCTGTGATACTTATGCGCATTGCCGGCTTACCATGCCACATGCAGCAAGGGTAACATCCCAGATAGGGCGCAGTGCTTTGTGCAATTTATTTATACTGCCGGCTTAAAATGCCATAGACAGCAAAGGGTAACATCCCAATTCTTTAGAGTACAGAACTCCAAACATATGATCATCATATATCGGCGACTTAAAGTCCAAAGCCAGGCCGGTTTAGCAAAAAAACGGATATTTTCAAATATGAATCATAACGATCAAGGAAACATGGCCCGAATCAACTTTCAACCATATATCAATATGGTACAAACAGAAATTATCAAAAAGATTCAAAGTCAATATAAACTAGAAAAACAAGGCATTCAGGCTGCCAAGCCTCAACATCAAGTGCTATTCAAGGGATGCACAACCACTGAGTTACTCCTTAATTCAAACCTGTAAGTCGGGCGTCACATGAACAATTGTCGTTTTAACTTTGACAAGTTCAGGGTCTTTATAAGATTGACTGTCAAGAGTACGACGACTCATTCTAGGATTACCTGGTCGGAATGGCAAGCATACAAAGGCAGGATAACCTAGATTTTTGGTGAATACACCTGGTGTACAAGCCTATTACGAGGGGCAACAAAGCTCCTGTTCATTTAACAAGAAGCCCCCGAGTAATATTCCGATCTAGGCGTACAAGCCGGACCAATAGGGTAGTCATAGCTATGCTCAATGAGCAGGAAGCCCCCAAGTATTTTGCAATCAAGGCGTACAAGCCGGATCAAAAGAGTAATCAGAGCTATGCTCAATAAGCAGGAAGCCCCCAAGTGACCATATGAAGTAACAATAAAGACTCAGATTCTCAGAAATGAAATGACAAAGACCCTGAATCATCAGGGATGTCGGCTTTATTATACTAATCATAATATATACATTGGTCAAAGTATGTACCTCACAAGAGCGGTGGCTCAGGTGTAATAAGGCTGAAGATGAGCAATATTCCACGCTCGGTGGGTCTCCTCCTCCGACGTGCGTGAGTCCTTGTGGTATTGAACATCGATAAGGTAGTATGACACGTTGTTCAGATTTTTACTGATCACAAAAGGTCCTTCCCAAGGTGGGCATAACTTGTGCATGTTAGTTTGATCCTGGATGAGCCGGAGCACCAAATATCCTTCTTGAAAAGTTCTGGTTTTAACCCGGCAGCTGTGATAACGATGCAGATCTTGCTGGTACATTGCCAAACGAGCCGCCACAAGGCCACGCTTTTCATCCAAAAGGTCAACAACATCCTGACGTGCTTTCTCATTATCAGCTTCAACATAAGCCGCCACTCGGGGCGAGTCATGGCATATGTCACTAGGGAGAACCGCCTCTGCTCCGTAAACCATGAAGAAAGGCGTGTAACCCATAGATCTGTTGGGGTGGTATTGATACTCCAAAGCACTGAGGGAAATTCTTCCACCCAACAACCTGGCGTCCTCTGCAATGGGACCATAAGCCGGGGCTTGATACTCTCAAGATTTCTTGATTGGCTCTTTCAGCTTGCCCATTAGACTGGGGGTGAGCCACTGACGATACATCAAGCCGGATATGCTCTTGTTGACAGAATTATTTCTTTGCACCCTTAGACAGATTAGTACCATCATCAATGATGATACTATGAGGGTATCCAAAATGAAAGATCACTTTTTGATGAATTGAACCGCCATTGCTGCATCACATTTGCTGACCGTCTCAGCTTCAACCCATTTGTAAACTTGTCAACAGCTACCAGCAGATGAGTCTTTTTGTCCTTGGACCTTTTAAAAGGCCTAACCATATCCAGCCCCCAGACTGCAAATGACCAAGTAATTGGAATCATCCTCAATTCTTGAGCCGACACATGAGCTCGTCTTGAAAATTTCTGACAGCCATCACATTTACTGACGAGATCTTCCGCATCAGCATAAGCCGTCAACCAATAAAACCCATGGCGGAAAGCCTTAGCAACTAGGGATTTAGAGCTGACATGATGGTCACAATCTCCTTCATGAATCTCCCTTAGAATTTCATGGCGCACCTTAGGAGAAATGCATCGTTGAAACACTCCTGTAACACTGCATCTGTGTAGCTCACCATTGATAATAGTCATTGACTTAGACCTTCGAGTTATTTGCCTGGCCAAGGTTTCATCCTCACGTAACTCACCTGGGTCATATAAGCCAAATAAACAGTCCAATCAGGAATAACATGGAGAGCCGCCACCAATTGTGCCTCCGGGTCAGGAATTGCAAGATCCTCCTACGTAGGCAACTTAACTGATGGGTTATGCAAAACATCAAGGAAAACATTAGGGGGTACCGGCTTACGCTGAGACCCCAGCTGGCTTAAAGCATCAGCGACTTCATTTTTCCTGCAATCCACATGCTCCACTTGATAACCTTTGAAATGACCAGCAATAGTATCAACCTCTCGGCGATAAGCCGCCATGAGTGGATCTTTTGAATCCCAAGTTCCCGACACTTGCTGAGCCACCAAGTCTGAGTCTCCAAAACACCTTACCCGGCTTAGATTCATCTCTTTAGCCATCCGATGACCATGGAGTAAGGCTTCATACTCAACTGCATTGTTAGTACAAGGGAACATCAACCTTAAAACATAACAAAATTTATCACCTCGCGAGGAAGTCAATATAACTCCAGCCCCCGATCCTTCCAATTGCCTAGATCCATCAAAGTGAATAGTCCAATACGTGCTATCCGGCTTATCCTCAGGCATCCGCAATTCCGTCCAGTCATTGATGAAATCCACAAGTGCTTGAGATTTTATAGATGTCCGAGGCATATACTTCAAGCCATGGGTTCCAAGCTCAATGGACCACTTAGCTACCCGACCTGTGGCTTATTTGTTTTGAATAATATCCCCCAAGGGAGCAGAACTAACCACAGTGATGGGATGACCAAGGAAATATTGATTCAACTTGCGCTAGCCATGAACACGCCGTAAACCAATTTCTGCCAATGTTGGTATCTCTGCTTGGATTCAATGAGCGCCTCACTGACATAATCAACCAGCCTTTTAACCGGATATTCCTTGCCCGACTCCCTCCTTTCAACCACAACTGACACACTGACAGCTCTGTTGTTTGCAGCCACATATAAAAGCAAGGGCTCCTTCTCAATAGGAGCCGCAAGAACCGGCAGTTCAGCCAGTTGTCTCATAAGCGCCTCAAATGCCTCATTAGCAACATCACTCCAGACAAAATTATCTGTCTTCTTCATCATTTGATACAAAGGGATAGCCTTCTCTCCCAGGTGGCTTATGAACCGGCTCAAAGCGGCAATACGACCTGCCAGACGCTGGACATCATTGATACACGCCGGCTTAGCCAAAGAAGTGATAGCCTTGATTTTCTCCGGGTTAGCTTCAATGCCTCTCTCAGAAACCAGGAATCCCAATAGTTTACCAGCTGGCATGCCAAAGACACACTTGGCCGGGTTAAGCATCATCTTATAAACCCGGAGATTGTCAAAGGTCTCTTTCAAATCATCTATCAAAGTCTCTTTTTTTCCTGGATTTCACAACAATATCATCCACATAGGCGTGAACATTGCGTCCAATCTGGTCATGGAGGCAATTCTGAACACATAGTTGGTAAGTCGGCTCGGCACTCTTGAGCCCAAAGGGCATAGATACATAGCAGAAGGCTCCAAAGGGAGTGATGAAAGTTGTCTTCTCTTGGTCCTTAACTGTCATCTTGATCTGATGATAACCAGAACAAGCATCCAAAAAGCTCAACGCTCACAACCCGCCGTAGCATCAATAATCTGATCAATATGAGGGAGAGCAAAAGGGTCAGCCAGACAGGCCTTATTAAGGTCTATATAATCCACACACATACGCCAAGTGATGTTTTATTAAGCACCAGCACCGGGTTAGCTAACCACTCAGGATGAAAAACTTCAATGATGAATCCAGCAACCAAGAGCGAGGCCACTTCTTCACCAATTGCCTTGCGCCTTTTTTCATTAAAACAACAAAGGGCTTGACCGGTTTAAACTTCAGATCCACATTAAGAGTGTGCTCAGCGAGTTCCCTCGGTACACCCGGCATGTCAGAAGGTTTCCATGCAAAGATGTCCCAGTTCTCACGGATAAACTCGATGAGCGCGCTTTCGATCCTATTTTGGATCCATGTTAGCACTGATGTTGAACTGTTTGGACGAGTCGCCGGGAACAAAATCGACCAGCTTAGTGTCATATGTCGACTTAAACTTCAACAGGGGGTCATTCTCTATAGTTGGCTTCTTCAAAGGCGTCATATCCGTCGGGTCAACTTTATCTTTATAAAACTTCAACTCCTCGGTGCCACAAGCCGACTCAGCATACGCAGCATCACCCTCTTCATAGTCCAGAGCAATCTTCCTATCACCATGCACCATGATGGTGCCCTTATGACCCGGCATTTTAAGCTGCAAATAAACATAACAAGGTCGTGACATGAATTTAGCGTAAGCCGGCCGCCCGAACAAAGAATGATACGGGCTTTTAATCTTGACCACCTCAAAGGTCAACTTCTCAGCTCTAGAATCATGATCATCTCCAAAGGCTACCTCCAGGGTTATCTTACCCACTGGATACACCGACTTACCAGGCACCACCCCATGGAAAACAGTGGAGGACATCTTAAGATCTTTGTCAGTCAAATTAATACGACGAAAAGTATCATAGTAAAGTATATTGGTACTACTACCCCCATCCATGAGAACCTTCATAAGATTATATCCTCCTACCTGAGGGGCAACCACCAATGCCAATTGACCTGGATTGTCAACCCGGGCCGGGTGATCTTCACAGTTCCATACAATAGGCTGCTCAGACCACCTCAAATAACGGGTACCACTGGTTAAATTGAGTTCACCGCCCACTTATGGATCTTCTGATCTCGTTTGCACATACTTGTGGGGAACACATGATACTAACCACTATTCAACTGCTTTGGATTGCTTTCATAACCAGACTGTTGCTGCTGATTCCCTTGGCCAGATTGTTGATTAAAACTGCCTTGATTGCCTTGGCCCTGAAAACCATAGCTTGAACTGCCACCTCCAAACCTAGGTCCATGATAGCCGAATCCTGAATCGCCATGCGGGCCATGATTATTCTGGAAAAAAATTAGAGTTTCTATACTCCCTCATGATGAAGCAGTCCTTCCATAGATGACTGGTCGGCTTATCCTGGGTACCGTGCTTTGGGCAAGGCTGGTTCATCATGGCCTCCAGGTTGAACTTTGGCCCTCCAAACCGGGGCGCTGGTGTTTTCCCCTTATGATGCTGGTTATTACTCTGCGTGTTGGTGTTAGCCACAAAGTCTAAACTACCATCAGCCTTGCTCTTACCATTGCCACTTTGACCCGTCGTGTTATGTTGTTCCTTTGCATTGCCACTCTGTTTCCCTTTATCAGCTTTCTCCTCATCAGACTCATGGTCTTTAGTTCTATCAAAGTCGGCGTATTTGACGAGAGCCGCCATGAGCTCCCTCATATCATTACAATTGCGCTTAAGCCACCCCAATTTCTGCTTAAGGGGAAGGAAGTGGCAATTCTTCTCCAACATCAGGACTGCTGAGCCGGCGTTGATATTGTCCGATGAATGTATAACAGCTGAGATCCAGCGCACCCGATTGGTTGTTGACTCGCCCTCACCCTGGACGCAAGAGTCCAAATCTAGAATCGACATAGGCCGCTTGCATGTGTCTTTAAAATTTTAAATAAATCGCTTTTTCAACTCCACCCATGACCCAATGGAGTTAGCGGGCAGCCCTTTCAACCAAGTATGAGCCGGACCATCCAACATCATGGTGAAATACTTAGAACATGCAGCATCACTAACATCCAGCATCTCCATAGCCATCTGATAGCTCTCAATCCAAGCCTTTGGGGGCTGATCCGCCGTGTAGTTAGGCACCTTGCAGGGGCCCTTGAAATCCTTAGGCAAGCGCTTGTTGCATAGAACCGGTACTAAACATGGCACACCCAAGGTTCTAGAGGTCACTCCTGCCTCCACAGAAGCTGATGGATAAACCGGAGATTGCTGTTGAGCCGCCAACTAAGCTGCCATCTCCGCCTCACGCTGCGCTCTGCCCTGGTCCACCAAAGCCTGAGCATCATTACCAGCGCATGGCGGGTCAGGCCTACGGGGTTGATTGCGGTGCTGCTCACTACTCGACATGGTCGGTTCATCAATGTGTCTGCTATAACTTCGGCTTGGAGACGGGGTCGAGTGAGTCCGTTCACGACTGTATGAATAAGCCGCCTGTTGAGCCACAGCCGTCTGAAGAAGTTCTCCGGCTCGTCGTATTTCCATCGCAGCTGGTGACTCATCCTGAACTGGGAGAGCTGCCAATCAAGCAGTCGCAGCTATCATGTTATCCAGAGGATTAGAATAGTGACCCGGGGGCGTCGGAACATGCTGAGGAGGGGTCAAATTCAAACGTGGGGGGTCTGTAGTATGTGGCTGAACCGGTGCTCCAGCCGCTGGCGCCTCAATGGCCCGATCCACACTAGGCGGGTTACTGGCTCCTGCCCCAGGCGTGTTGAAAAGGTTCCTCGCATCGTAAACCAGGGGTAAATGGCTCACATGCCTTCTACTAAAGATAGTGTTTGACGCGTCCCGGTCCAAGCTCAAGCGAAAGTTCTCTGCTTGAAGCCGTTTTGCCTCCCTCTCCAAGGAGGCTTGCTCCATCGCCATCTTGGTGTTCTCAGTGTTTAGATCCTCCTTGGCTTGGGCTATCCCATCATGTAACTTTGCAACGTCCGTGTTATGTTGTGTTTGGTTCGCCAGGGTCACCTATGCCGTCAACAATGTTGCTAGAGCCTCCAACAGATCATACAAAACTTGAGCCAGCGGGCGCACAGGGCCTCCTGCCCCGGCTGCCGTTGCCGTCACTGAACCGGAGATCATTGCTGCCGTGGTTGAAGAATTCTGCCTTGGCTGTGTACCGACCATGAAGATTGTAACCCGGTTTGGCGGCTCGTAGGGGTCCGGAATACTGTCACCATCAGAACAGCCCCCAAGCCCACCATCTTGAACTTGATACATGGAATTGGTCTCGCCGGTTGAGGACTCATCACCTGAATAGACGGTCGTCTCACCACCGGATTCAGATCCTCCTTCCAGATCTACTCCTTGAGTAAAGCCAACAAAGACATGCTTCGGGGCAGCTTGAACCTTGGCGGGTCGCGCGCGCTGAGTCGTCTCGACGATGTCGGTGTAGGTGTTCGGCTCAGCTTTTGACTCACCAATCTTGCCGATGAAGACATGAATTTCGCTGAAGGGGACCCGGTACCCGTAATCGATTGAGCCAGCCTCGGGGCCCCAGCACGCGTCATCGATGCAGAGCTTGCCACGACGACTCTTAGTCATTCGGCCCACAGCATATCCCTTGAGCCCTGCAAAGCTACCCCTCAAGAACTCGAAACCACCGTGCGCTAGCCCCACGGTGGGCGCCAACTATCGTGGATTTTTCATGGCAGATGCCCAAGCATGAGGACTTAGGTGTGGAGCCATCGCGACGTAGTTAGCTTGAAGGGGTTAAACAGGACAAGGGACACAGAGAGTTTTACCCAGGTTCAACCCCTCGCAATGAGGTAAAAGCCTACTCCTACTTTAGGTTGTATTGCTTGGGTTTCGATTACTAGGGAGCGAATACGCTTGACCTAGTTCTTCACTTGTTGTCTCTTGCCCTAACCCGCCGCCGGGTCACCCCATTATATACACAGGCTGATGCCCAGCGGCTTACATAGTACCGGCTGGCTCATACACAACGTGTCCGGCTCGGTGACAAAACTAAACTTTCCTTAACATACAAGTTAAACATATGGTTGTTTATGCCCGTGGGCCTCAAGTCTCCTCCGGGTCTAGGGCCTTCGGTAAGCTTGCTTCATGAACCGCCATCTTCAACATCTTCTTGGGCCTTCTCATTATAAACCGCCAGTGGTATGACCCGGCCCCTCCTGGGCGGGTTATTGATGTCTACTATGCAACTTTATTCTTGTAGACACATGTTGGGCCTCCAAGCGCAGAGTTTTGTAGGACAGTAGCAATTTTCCCTCAAGTGGATGACCTAAGGTTTATCAATCCATGAAAGGTGTAGGATGAAGATGGTCTCTCTCAAACGACCCTGCAACCAAATACAACAAATCTCTTGTGTCCCCAACACACCCAATACAATGGCAAATTGTATAGGTGCACTAGTTTCGGCGAAGAGATGGTGATAAAAGTGTAATATGGATGGTAGAAATATATATTTATAATCTGAATAAATAAAAACAGCAAGGTTGCAAATAGTAAACATGCACAAAAACGATATTGCAATGCTTAAAAATGAGGCCTAGGGTCCGTACTTTCACTAGTGCAACCTCTCAACAATGCTAACATAGTTGGATCATACGATTATCCCTCAAAGTGCAATAAGGAATCACTCCCGAGTTCCTATTAGCGGAGAACAAAAGATAGGAATTGTTTGTAGGTCACAGAACCACCTCAAAGCTATTCTTTCCGTTTGATCTATTCAAGAGTTCGTACAAAAATAACACAAAGCTATTTTTTCCATTCGATCTATCCTAGAGTTCGTACTAGAATAACACCAAAGCAAATTTATATTCATAATACTCAATCCACATAAAGAATTATAAAGAGACCCCAAAGTTTCCGTCGGAGAAAAACGTGCATCAACCCCATATGCATAGATTACCCCAATATCACCGCGGGAATCCGCGAGTTGAATGCCATAACACATATCAAGTGAATCAACAAGATACCTCATTGTCACCTCAAGTATTCACATTGCAAGACATATATCATGTGTTCTCATCTCTGAATATTCAATCCGACAAGACAAAACTTTGAAGGGTAAAGATTCAATTCATCATAACAAGAGTATAGAGGGGAGAACCATCATATGATCTGACTGTATTAACAAAACCCATGATATAGATCACGAGAGAGAGAGAGAGAGAGATCAAACACATAGCTACTGGTACAAACCCTCAGCCCCGAGGGTGGAATACTCCCTTCTCATCGTGGTGGCCGCCGGGATGATGAAGATGGCCACCGAAGATGACTCCCCCCTCCGGCAGGGTGCCGGAACGGGGTCTAGATTGGTTTTCGCGAATACACAGACCATACGGCAGCGGAACTTCTGATCTAGGTTAACCCTGATGGGTTTCGGAATATTTGTGAATTTATAGGATAAAGAGGAGGTGCAGGAGGCCACCGAGGTGGGCACAACCCACCTGGGCGCGCCAGGGGGCCCTGGCGCGCCCTGGTGGGTTGTGCCCCCCCCCCTCGGGGCACCCCCCAGGTGTAGCTCGGGCCCATTGGATTCCTTCTGGTCCAGAAAAAATCTCCAAAAAGTTACGTGGTGTTTGGACTCCGTTTGATATTGATTTCCTGCGATGTAAAAAACAAGCAAAAAACAGCAACTGGCACTGGGAACTGGGTCAATAGGTTAGTCCCAAAAAATGATATAAAGTTGCTATAAAATGATTGTAAAACATTGAAGAATGATAATAAAATAGCATGAATACTTCATAAATTATAGATACGTTGGAGACATATCAGCATCCCCAAGCTTAATTCCTACTCGTCCTCAAGTAGGTAAATGATAAAAGAAATAATTTATGAAGTGTGAATGCTAGCAAAGTGCATAAGTTTGATATTTTCAATCACTTTTACTAGCATCATAACATAAATTCTTTCTTATAAAACTTCTCATGTTATAGTAGCAACCAATTAACATGTTAATGTTCAAACAATGAATTCTCTTTGTGAGTGCATCTAGTGCCCCTTAGTGATTTTGGTGTATTGAAGACTTATAAGTTAAGGGCTAATATGTTTGTGAGTGTACACAGGCTCTATAAGTCGATGAGGAGTTTGATATTGACGATGAAAGTCGACCCCTAAAAATGTATGTCTTCAGCTGAAGACTTTGGTTCTCCTGAAGATTTTGAAAGTGAAGAAATTAGTGTGATCTTGAAGACTTGGATATTCATGCGAGGATTATGAAGCGTGAAGACTTTTGTTTTCGTAGTTTCAGTTTCTCTTTCTTGAGTCATAGGAAACACCATACTGTTAAAGGGGGTCGAGGTAATACTAAGGAAACTGATTTCCAAGTGATGCTCATCTCAAAATCCTACACCTACCGAATCCTTTTGAGTGAAGCCATTGGAAATCTCATATCGGTTCAGTCAATTTCTTCAGTGACAGAGACGAAGATCTTCTGGTCTCTGAGGAATTTATTCTGACTGAGGAGTTAGGAATTCGCCAGCGCGAATTGCCTACACAGTGAGGAACATGATAGCCCTGAGGAATTCGAACCTCAAATATCCGACCCTTGCTATGCTACGTGCCATCTGTCCCAAAATATCTATCCACCTAATAGTCATATCATTGAAGGGCATTTATGTCTTATCATGTCGGGCTGCTCCCTAAGGTATAAATAGCCGCCCCCTACAACCACTAGCTGGTTGGCTGCTCTGAGAGAAATTGACTCTTGTCATTGAGAGCATCCCATCCTCCGAGGACTTTGAGCGAAAACCATCAAGTGAGGAAAAGCCAAAAACCCAAACCCAAACACCTACAAACCCAAAGTGATTGAGCATCACTTAAGATATTGTTCCTGTGTGGAACCAATGCTTGTTACCTTTGAGGACTATGTATCCTCTAGACGGTTAGGCATCATGGTCTGAGCATCCAAGAGGAATTGTGGATCGCCGAGTGACCAAGTCTGTGAAGGTTTGGAAGTCACCTGTGAAGAATTACCACGAGTGTTGGGCGAGGTCTGTGTGACTTCAGCTCAAGGAGAATACGGTGAGGACTGTGTGTCCTCGAGTTTAAATAATCAGCCGCTCCAACCAGACGTACAACTGTCGCAGCAGTTAGAACTGGTCTACCAAATCATTGTCTTCACCAAACCAACTAGTTCTATTTCTTCAACCCTTTCATTTCCTCATTCATGTGGTGATGAACCTGATCATTACTGTTTGGAGACTTTGACTGAAGACTTTCTCTATTTCCTCAATTCAATTTCTTCAGTCTCATAGTCTTCATCCTGCTTATCCTGTTATCACGCTATTTGTACTCTGTGCTTGTTTTCATTTCATCATGATGACTATGTTGTTGCTCTGTTATGCTTATACCTGAGTACTCATTCCGCTGCTAGTGTATCATTTCTTAGGAATTTCTTCCTCTAGAAATTCCTTAGTGACAAATTTGTAAAAATCGCCTATTCACCCCCCCTCAAGTCGATATAACGCACTTTCACTCTTGAAACTCAACAACCTATGTTCTCAGTCACCAAGCAATTGCAATTCAACTTATTCAATAGAGTCTAAGTAAGAGCTCCACATACTCAACCATCATATAGTCTTCTATGATTGCTAACACCCACCGCATACACATGAGCAAAATGTTTCAACCGGACAGATAGAAAGATAGGGGCTTATAATTTCGCCTCCCAACATATTTACCTTTGGGTGATGTCAACAATAATAACTCATGCTACTCATATTCAACTGGATATATGTGCCTAGATCTTTCCTCGCCACATGATACTTGCCAAAGGAGAAAAATAAAAAGGAATAAAGAGAAAAACTTTTGACTCTTTACATAGAAGTAAATACTGGAAAGTAAAAGATAGGCCCTTCGCAGAGGGAAGCGGAGGTTGCCATGCGCTTATTTGTTTGTATGCTCAATCCCTTAGTGCAAAAGAACGTTACGTTATATTGCCCCTTATGATAGCAACCTTTATTATGCAGTCCGTCACTTTTATTATTTGCCATCACAAGTACATACAACGCTCGGTTTTCTCTTACACTAAATGATCTAACACTTTTAGAAGCAATTTTTATTGCCTTATTGCACAGATGACAACTTACTTGAAGGATCTTGCTCAATCCTTAGGTAGGTATGGTGGACACTTGAAAATAAGATTTGGGTTTAAGGGTTTTTGGATGCACAAATGGTATCTCTACTTGGTGTGGAATTTTTGGCTAGCAAAGATGGGGGCAAGCACCACATGTTGAAGGATATATGACAATATAACTTCTATGTGAATATGAGCAAACATAAATCATTACGTTGTCTTCCTTGTCCAACATCAACAATTTTGGCATATAATATTTTGGTGGGGGCTCACAGTCACAAAAGATTTCCATGATAGTGTATTTGCATGTGAAAATTCTCTTCCTTATACTAATTATTCGTGAATTGCTTGTATGACCAATATTGTGATTGTCAAGCCTCAAAAGATTTCACTTTGTAAACCCAATGTGAAGCTACCACTAGGCATGATATGATTTCAACTTCATGACATTCAATTTATTAAACCATTTACTCATAGGATATAAGTGAAGCACAAGAGTAAATGACAAACTACTCCAAAAAGATATAAGTGAAGATCATGCGAGTAGTTAAGTAAATAGGTAGCTATTTAAAGACTCTCTCTCTCTTATTCAAAAACTTTTAGATCTAAGTATTTTATTAAAGCAGAAAGCAAAAACAAAATAAGATGACATTCCAAGAATAGCACACATCATGTGACGAAGCAAAAACTTAGTTTCAACCGATACTAACCGATAATCGTTGAAGAAGAAAGGTGGGATGCCTACCGGGGAATCCCCAAGCTTAGATGCTTGAGACTTCTTGGAATATTAGCTTGGGATGCCTTGGGCATCCCCAAGCTTGAGCTTTTGTGTCTCATTAATTCCTCTCATATCACGGTTTTCCTAAATCTCAAAAACTTCATCCACACAAAACTCAACAAGAACTCGTGAGATAAGTTAGTATAAATCAATGCAAAACCTTTATCATTCTCTACTGTAGCAAATCACTAAAATTATTATTCAACATTTCATACTAAATGCCCCTGCATATTTAATACTCCTATCCTCAAATAGAATCATTAAACAAGCAAACATATGCAAACAATGCAAAAATAATAGCAATCTGCCAAAACAGTACAGTCTGTAAAGAATGCAAGATTGATCATACTTCCCTAACTCCAAAAATTATGAGAAAAATACTGCACTGTAGAAAATTTATCAGAGCTTATTTTTCAAAAATATTCAACAATTTATCATATTCTGACTTTTCGAGGGATTTTTTGCAACATCGATAAACTTTCTGTTTTCAAACAGCAACAAGTATACTTGCAAAATAAGCCTGGCAAAGGCTATCATTGCCACTTTTATTGAAATAAAAGACGCAAAACATTATTCTAAATAACAGCAAGTAAATCCTAGCAAAATAAATTGACGCTCCAAGCAAAACACATATCATGTGACGAATGAAAACATAGCTCCAAGTGAGGTTACCGATAATGTTGGAGACGAAAGAGGGGATGCCATCCGGGGCATCCCCAAGCTTAGTTGCTTGGATCTTCCTTGAATATTACCTTGGGGGTGCCTTGGGAATCCCCAAGCTCAGGGTCTTGTCACTCCTTATTCTCCTCATATCGACATCTCACCCAAAACTTGAAAACTTCAATCACACAAAACTTAAGGGAACCTTGTGAGATAGATTAGTAAGATAAAGAGCAAACCATTTCACTTTTGGTACTGTCAAAGACAAGATTCATAATTGTTTCCACACAATTCCTAATGTAGAATATCATTTCCACAATTTATATTGAGCAATATAATCCATAGAAACTAGGGAACAAGCAAACTATGCATTGAAAACAGAATCTGTCAAAAACAGAACAGTCTGTAGTAATTTGTACTCAGACCATATTTCTGCTACTCAAAAAATTATGAAACAATATGACCACGTGAGAAATTTGTATATTAATCTTACGCAAAAAGAATCAACTCAAAAGGACCCTTCTGTTAAAAATGAGAGCTATTTTTGTGAGCGCAAGAGTTTCTGTTTTTCAGCAAGATCAAATCAACTATCACCCAACGTGATCCCAAAGGCTTTACTTGGCACTTTATTGAAATAAAAGCAATAAAACATGATTACTACAGTAGCATAATCATGTGAACACACGAAAACAGTAGGTAAAAGTGTTGGGTTGTCTCCTAACAAGCGCTTTTCTTTAATCCCTTTTAGCTAGGCATGATGATTTCAAAGATGCTCGCATAAAAGATAAAAGTTGAAACATAACAAGAGCATCATGAATCAAATGGCAAGAACATTTAAGTCTAACCCACTTCCTATGCATAGTGATTTTGTGACAAAATAATTTATGGGAACAAGAATAAACTAGCATAGGAAGGCAAAACATGAATAACTTCAAAACTTTCAACATATAGAGAGGAAACATTTTATTATTGAGATATGTAAAAGCATATGTTCCTCTCTCATAATAATTTTTAGTAGCATCATGAAGAAATTCAACAATATAACCATCACATAAAGCATTATTTTCATGACACAAAAGCATAGAAAACTTATTACTCTCCACATAAGCAAATTTCTTCTCATCAATATTAGTGGGAGCAAACTCAACAAAATAACTATCATGAGATTGAAAATTAAAATCATGATGACAAGTTTCATGGGTATCATTATTCAATATAGCATACATGTCATCACCATAATCATCATAGATAGGAGGCATGCTTTCATCATAAAAAAATTCTCATCAAAACTTGGGGGGCTAAAAATATCATCTTCATCAAACATAGCATCCCCAAGCTTATGGCTTTGCATATAATTAGCATCATGGATATTCAAAGAATTCATACTAGCAACATTGCAATCATGCTCATCATTCATGCCTTATTAAATTCTTCTTCTATCAATTGAGCACAATTTTCCAAACCATCATTTTCAAGAAAGATATTATAAAGATGATCAATAATATGATGCAACCTCAATTCCATTTTTTAATGTAGTTTCCTTTTATAAACCAAACTAGTGATAAAACAAGAAATTAAAATATTCGATTGCAAGATCTAAAGATATACCTTGAAGCACTCACCTCCCCGGCAACGGCGCCAGAAAAGAGCTTGATGTCTAAACTTTATTCTGGAGACATGTGTTGGGCCTCCAAGCGCAGAGTTTTGTGGGACAGTAGCAATTTTCCCTCAAGTGGATGACCTACGTTTTATCTATCCGTGAGAGGTGTGGGATGAAGATGGTCTCTGTCAAACGACCTTGCAACCAAATACAAGAAATCTCTTGTGTCCCCAACACACCCAATACAATGGCAAATTGTATAGGTGCACTAGTTCGGCGAAGAGATGGTGATAAAAGTGTAATATGGATGGTAGAAATATATTTTTGTAATCTGAATAAATAAAAACAGCAAGGTAGAAAATAGTAAACGGGCACAAAAAGGTATTGCAATGCTTAAAAATGAGGCCTAGGGTCCGTACTTTCGCTAGTGCAACCTCTCAACAATGCTAACATAGTTGGATCATATGATTATCCCTCAAAGTGCAATAAAGAATCACTCACGTGTTCCTATTAGCGGAGAACAAAAGATACAAATTGTTTGTAGGTCACGGAACCACCTCAAAGCTATTGTTTCCGTTCGATCTATTCAAGAGTTCGTACTAAAATAACACAAAGCTATTTTTTCCGTTCGATCTATCCTAGAGTTCGTACTAGAATAACACCAAAGCAAGTTCATATTCATAATACTCAATCCACACAAAGAACTAAAGAGACCCCAAAGTTTCTGTCGAAGAAAAATGTTCATCAACCCCTATGCATAGATTACCCCAATATCACCGCGGGAATCCGCGAGTTGAATGCCATAACACATATCAAGTGAATCAATAAGATACCTCATTGTCACCTCAAGTATTCATATTGCAAGACATATATCATGTGTTCTCATCTCTGAATGTTCAATCTGACAAGACAAAACTTTGAAGGGTAAAGATTCAATCATCATAACAAGAGTATAGAGGGGAAACATCATATGATCCGACTATATTAACAAAGCCCATGATATAGATCACGAGAGAGAGAGATCAAGCACATAGCGACTGGTACAAACCCTCAGCCCCAAGGGTGGACTATTCCTTCCTCGTCGTGGTGGCCGCCGGGATGATGAAGATGGCCACCGGAGATGATTCACCCCTCCGGCAGGGTGTCGGAACAGGGTCTAGATTGGATTTCACAGATACAGAGACCTTGCGGCAGTGGAACTTCTGATCTCGGTTAACCCCGATGGGTTTCGGAATATTTGTGAATTTATAGTGTAAAGAGGGGGTGCAGGAGGCCACCGAGGTGGGCACAACCCACCTGGGCACGCCAGGGTGCCTTGGCGTGCCCTGGTGGGTTGTGCCCCCCTCGGGGCACCCCCCAGGTGCAGCTCAGGCCCATTGGGTTCCTTCGTTTGGACTCCGTTTGATAATGATTTCCTGTGATCTAAAAAAAGCAAAAAACAGCAACTGGCACTGGGCACTGGGTCAATAGGTTAGTCCCAAAAAATGATATAAAGTTGCTACTAAATGATTGTAAAACATCCAAGAATGATAATAAAACAGCATGAATACTTCATAAATTATAGATACCTTGGAGACATATTAGTCATACCCAATAGTTATATCCCCAACAGGACCAGAAGACACAAGTTGGGCCGAAGAAGTACCAGAGGGGTGCCCCGAGGGGGCCCCAACCCACTAGGGCATGCCTGGGGGCCCAGGCTCACCCAGGTGGGTTGTGCCCACCTCGGTGGCCTCCCGCACCGCCTGTTTGCTCTATAACTACCCCAATATTCCAGAAACCCTAGGGGATTCGACGAAAATCAATTCCAGTCGCCGCAAGTTCTAGAAACACCAGATCCAATCTAGACACCATCACGGAGGGGTTCATCATGTATGATGTAGGTCTTTTTGCAGTGTGTTTGTTGGCATCCGATGAACTTTGAGTTTATGATCAGATCTATATCCATGAAAGTTATTTGACTCTTCTCTTGATCTCTTATATGCATGATTGATTATAGCCTCGTATTTCTTCTCCGATATTTGGGTTTTATTTGGCCAATTTGATCTATTTATCTTGCAATGGGAAGAGGTGCTTTGTGATGGGTTCGATCTTACGGTGCTTGATCCTAGTGACAGAAGGGGAAATGACACGTATGTATCGTTGCTATTAAGGATAACAAGATGGGGTCTATTTCTACATAAATAGATCTTGTCTACATCATGTCATCGTTCTTATTGCATTACTCCATTTTTTCATGAACTTAATACACTAGATGCATGCTGCATGGCGGTCGATGTGTGGAGTAATAGTAGGAGATGCACGCAGGAGTCGGTCTACTAATCTTGGACGTGATGCCTATATAATGATCATTGCCTGGATATCTTCATGATTATTTGAAGTTGTATCAATTGCCCACAGTAATTGTTTTCCCATCGTTTGCTATTTTTCTTGAGAGAAGCCACTAGTGAAACCTACATCACCTGGGTCTCTCCTTATCATATTTGCCTTCGCGATCTATTTTTATTTGCTTTTGTTTCCATATCTATTAAACCAAAAATACAAAACTACCTTGCTGCACTTTATTTTATTTGTGACCTATTTATCCAATCTATTACGACTTTATCCCGTCTCTGTGCCAATTTCTGGCGCCATTGCCCGAAAGGGATTGACAACCCCTTTAACACGTCGGGTTGCGAGTATTTGTTATTTGTGTGTAGGAGTTGTTTACATTACGTCGGGTGGTTCTCCTACTGGTTCGATAACCTTGATCTCATCACTGAGGGAAATACCTACCGTTGTTGTGCTGCATCATCCCTTCCTCTTTGGGGAAATACCAACGTAGTTCAAGCAAACATTAAAAGGAATTTCTGGCGCCATTGCCAGGGAGACATCATCAACATCAACCAGGTTCCTAATCACTAACCTCATCTCCTTTCAATTTACATTATTTGCCATTTGCCTCTTGTTTTCCTCTCCCCCACTTCACAAAAATTTGACGTTTTATTCGCCCTCTTTTTCGTTCGCTGTTTTCTTGTTAGATATGTTTATGAGTGCAATCTAGTTGCGAAGTCACCATGACTCAAGAGAACACCAAGTTGTGTGATTTCTCAAATACCAACAACAATGATTTTATTAGCACTCTGATTGCTCCTCTCGCCACTAGTGCGGAGTCTTGTGATATTAATATTGCTTTGCTGAATCTTGTTATGAAAGATCAATTTTCTGGTACTCCTGATGAGGATGTCGCGTCCCATCTTAACACATTCATGGAATTATGCGATATGCAAAATAAAAAAGACGTGGACAATTATGTTGTGAAGCTGAAACTATTTCCTTTTTCTTTGCAAGATCATGCAAAAAATTGGTTTTCTTCTTTGCCTCGCAATAGTTTCGATTCTTGGAATAAGTACAAGGATGCTTTTATTTCTAAGTATTTTCCGCCCGCAAAAATCATTTCCCTTAGAACCCAGATCATGAATTTCAAGCAACTTGAACATGAGCATGTTGCACAATCTCGGGAAAGGATGAAATTGATGCTAAGGAATTGCCCAACTCATTGGTTAAATCTTTGGATGACCATACATTTTTTTTGCGGGGTTGAATTTTGTTTCTCGGAATCTTTTAGATTCCGCCATGGGGGGTACTTTTATGAAAACTACTTTGGGTGAAGCTACAAAATTGCTAGACAATATCATGGCAAACTATTCACAATGGCATACCGAAAAAGCTCCTACTAGTAAAAAAGTCAATTCAATAGAAGAAATAAATTCTTTGAGTGAAAAAGTTGATGCTCTTATGAAGTTGGTTGCTAATAAAAGTGCTCCTATTGATTTTAATGATTTTCCTTTGTCTACTTTGATTGAGAAAAATAGTGATGCCATAGATGTGAATTTTATCTCGCGAAACAATTTCAATTACAATGCTTATGAGGTAATTTTAATCCTAGGCCTTTTCCTAGTAATTCCTCTAATAATTATGGTAATTCCTATGGTAATCCTTCTTATAATAATAATAGGAACACCTCTGATCTTGAGAATAATATTAAATATATCAATACTCAGAAAGTTTTCAATGCTACGATAGAAGAAAAGCTGAATAAGGTTGATGATATGTCTAGAAGTATTGATAGAATTTCTCATGATGTAGAAACTCTCAAGATGAAATTTTTTGTGCCTAAGGTTGAAGAATCAATTAAACCTCTTTATTTTTCTATGGATGAAAGTAAGAAAAGAACCGCTATGCTTAGAGCTCGAAGAGAATTTTTAGAAAAAGAATTTTCTAGTGATTGCTTTCATAAAAGTGATGAAGATCTTAAAATGATTGGTGTTTCTTCTATTGATTCTTTGTTTAGTAAAATTCAGATTGATGAAAAAGGGACTAGGGAAGAGTCAACTTTAGCTAGAAGGCGTCTCGATAATTCGGAGGGTGAAAATCTTGTTGAGAAAATTGACAAAAGTGGGTTTGAAGAGGTTAAAACTTTAACTAGTGATATGCCCACTATTTTGGATTAAAAAGACTTAAATTATGATAGTTGGTCTTTGGTTGATTGTATTTCTTTGTTGCATCCATGATAAATTCACCTCATGCTTATGAACAAAATAAAGCTTTTACTAAACATATTGTTGATGCTATGATGAAAGCTTTTGAAGAGAGGTTAGAATTATAAGTTTCAATTCCTAGAAAATTACGTGATGAATGGGAACCTACTATCAAATTCAAGATTAAAAATTATGAGTTTTTTCTTTATGTGACTTGGGTGCTAGTGTTTCTATAATTTTGAAATCTTAATGTGATGTGCTTGGTCTTACCGATATTGAAGAATGCTCTTTAAGTTTGCACTTGGCGGATTCTACTATTAAAAGGCCTATGGGAAGAATTAATAATGTTCTTATTCTAGCAAATAGAAATTATGTGCCCATAGATTTTATTTTCTTGATATTGATTGCAATCCATCTTGTCCAATTATACTTGGTAGACCATTTTTACATACTATTGGTGCCATGATGGATATGAAAGAAGGCAATATTAAATTCCAATTTCTACTAAGGAAAGTTATGGAACACTTCCCTAGAACAAGAATTAGGCCACCCTATGTATCAATCATGAGGGCATCATATGGATATAGAACTAAAGATGACAACACTTATATCCTACGCGTTATGCCTAGCTAGGGGCGTAAAATGATAGCCCTTGTTGGGAGGCAACCCAACATGTATCTTTTTGCTTTTTTGTTTTCTTGTAGTTTTCAATAAAATACCCAATTATGACTCTGAATAGATGTGTTTTGTGGTTTAAATTAGTGTTTGTGCCAAGCAAGGCCTTTGGGATGATTTGGGTTAGAGTTGATTTGATCTTGCTGAAAAACAGAAACTTTTGTGCTCACAAAAATATTTTTCATTTTTAACAGAAGAGTGATTTTGAGTTGACTCTTTCTAAAAAAATATTAATAAACAAATTATTCATGTCGTCCTAATTTTCGGAATTTTTGGAGTTACAGAAGTATTTGAAGTAGTTAGATTGCTACACACTGTTCTGTTTTTGACAAATTCTGTTTTCTTTGTGTTGTGTGCTTGTTTTGATGATTCTATGGTTTTCGTTGAAGAGATTTTGCCATAGAAAAGTTGGAATACAGTATATATGATGCAAAAATAAAATATGAATGGGTTTGCAACAACACTTATAGTAGTGGTTTGCTTTCTTATACTAACGAATCTCACGAAGGTTTTGTTGAGTTTTGTGTGATTGAAGTTTTCAAGTTTTGGGTGATACTAGGATGGATGAAGGAATAAGGATTAGCAAAAGTCTAAGCTTGGGGATGCCCGAGGCACCCCCAAGATAATATTCAAGAAGTAGCAAGCAACTAAGCTTGGGGATGGCCCCGAATGGCATCCCCTCTTTCTTCTAACAACCATCGGTATTTTACTTGGAGCTATATTTTTATTCGTCACATATTATGAGTTTTGCTTGGAGCGTCTTGTATGATATGAGTCTTTGCTTGTTTTGCTTTGTCTTTTAAGTCTTGAATCCTTGCTGGACACACCTTTTTGAGAGAGCCAAAAATTATGCTATGCTTGCTCCTATCCTTCACTTAAATTTTTAGAGCCTTGGAATTGTTCTAGTGCTTCACTTATATCTTTTTTAGCATGGTGTGCTTTGTTATCTTTGAAGAAATTCTCTCATGATTCACTTAGATTTATTTGGGAGTTAGTAATTTTTTTAAGAAATTATCTCTTGTTTCACTTAGATTATTTTGAGAGAAAGAGATATTATGCTCATGTTCTTCACTTAAATTTGTTTGAGATTGTTAAAAGCAACATATGAAACTAGTCCCAAAGTGATAGATGTCCAAGGAAGATATAATAAAAACTTTCATGAAGATCATCGGACAAAATAAACTTGGTACTTAGTAATGGTTTTGAGATATGACGATATGATATGCGAGCCATGTTGATGAGTAATTATACTTTAGTAAGAATATTAGTGTTAAGGTTTGTGATTCCCTATGCAAGCACGAAAGTCAATAGTTATGCAATGAAATTATATCCTACTTGTGGTGTATTATTCGGTGTTACTTATGCTTAATGCTTGGATACGAGATTTTTTGTTTCTTGGTTGGACGCTTCTCAATCTTTTTGCTAGCCTTCATTTTGCACTAAGTGTGATCACTACTTGTGCATCCAAAACCCTTTAAACTAGTTTTGCCATATGAGTCCACTATACCTACCTATATGAGGTATTTCTATGCCGTTCTAAGAAAATTTGCATGTGCCATCTCTAATTTTCAAAATAAATTTCTCTTTTGTGTTCTCGTACCGCTCGCGTGGCTGTGAGGGGTGGCTGATGTTTTCCATGCTAGATGTGTTATTCTCACGATGACTGTTTATTCACTTGTCATTGCACGAGAGTACGTCAAAGGTATTAGGGATGCCCAGTCCAGAAATGAAAAATGAATTTACTTTATGTTGTCAAATAATAAGTTCCTTGGAAAGTGTTGGTATGGAGGGCACCCGTGGATACGGTTAGCGATGGAAAGTGAAAGTATGGTCGAAAAAGGAATAAACTTTATTTTCTGTTTCGGAACCGCCTATGATATATCTAGCATGGAGAGTGTTGGGAACTCTGAATTCGTTTTCGTTGGTGGGAAAAGTATGCCTCCCCAAAAAAAATATCTCTCAATTTTCACTTTGAGCTCTGGCACCTCTACAAATCCCTACTTCCCTCTACGAAGGGCCTTTCTTTTACTTTATGAAATTTTTACTTTTTAACTTGAGTCTCCATCTTCTCTTATAAAGCACCAACTAAGGGGCACTATGATCTTATTTGAGCATTGGGTGTAGCTAATATTCGAGTGTGTTTCATGAATGGATCAATGATTGAGCATAATGGGCTAGGGATAACTTGCTTTAGCGTTGATATTTTGAAAGACATGGTTGCTTGTTGATATGCTTGAGTATTAAAATCTTCATGACAAAACTAGACTATTGTTTTGAACCATATACATGTCCAAATGTCCATGCTACAAAGAAAAGAATATGTGATGAACATGTTAGGCAGCATTCCACATCAAAAATTCTGTTTTTATCATTTACCTACTCGAGGACGAGTAGGAATTAAGCTTGGGGATGTTTATACGTCTCCAACTTATCTATAATTTTTGACTATTCCATGTTGTTATATTATCATTCTTGGATGTTTTACAATCATTTTATAGTCGTTTTATATCATTTTTTGGGTACTAACCTATTGACATAGTTCCTAGTGCCAGTTGTTGTTTTCTACTTATTTCTTACATCGTAGGAAATCAATACCATACGAAGTCCAAATGTAGCAAAACTTTTTGTGGATTTTTTCTGGACCAAAAGACACAAGTTGGGCCGAAGAATTACCAGAGGGGTGCCCCGAGGGGGCCACAACCCACTAGGGCGCGCCTGGGAGCCCAGGCGCGCCCAGGTTGGTTATGCCCACCTCGGTGGCCTCCCACACTGCCTCTTTGTTCTATAAATACCCCAATATTCCAGAAACCCTAGGGGAGTCAACGAAAATCAATTCCAGCCGTCGCAAGTTCTAGAAACACCAGATCCAATCTTGACACCATCATGGAGTGGTTCATCATGTCCATTGGTGCCTCTCCGGTGATGCCTGAGTAATTCATTGTAGACCTACGGGTCCGTAGTTAGTAGCTAGATGGCTTCCTCTTTCTCTCTCTCTCTCTCTCTCTCTCTCTCTCTCTCTTGATTCTCAATACAATGGTCTCTTGGAGATCCATATGATGTAAGTCTTTTTGCGGTGTGTTTGTTGGGATGTTTATGATCAAATCTATGTTTTTATCCACGAAATTTATTTGAGTCTTCTCTTGATCTCTTATATGCACGATTGATTATAGCCTCGTATTTCTTCTCCGATATTTGGGTTTTGTTTGGCCAACTTGATCTATTTATCTTGCAATGGGAGGAGGTGCTTTGTGATGGGTTCGATCTTATGGGGCTTGATCCCAGTGATAGAAGGGGAAACGACACGTATGTATCATTGCTATTAAGGATAACAAGATGGGGTCTATTTCTACATAAATAGATCTTGTCTACATCATGTCATCATTCTTATTGCATTACTCTGTTTTTTCATGAACTTAAGACACTAGATGCATGCTGGATAGCGGTCGATGTGTGGAGTGATAGTAGTAGATGCTGGTAGGAGTCGGTCTACTAATCTTGGATATGATGCCTATATAATGACCATTGTCTGGATATCGTCATGATTATTTGAAGTTCTATCAATTGCCCAACTGTATTGTTTTCCCACTGTTTGCTATTTTTCTCGAGAGAAGCCGCTAGTGAAACCTACGGCCCCCGGGTCTCTGCTTATCGTATTTGCCTTCACGATCTATTTTTATTTTCTTTTGTTTTCAGATATATTAAACCAAAAATACAAAAATACCTTGCTGCACTTTATTTTATTTGCGACCTATTTATCCAATCTATTACAACTTTATCACGTCTTTGTGCCAATTTCTGGCACCGTTGGCCGAAAGGGATTGACAACCCCTTTAACACGTTCGGTTGCGAGTATTTGTTATTTGCGTGCAGGAGCTGTTTATGTTGCGTCGGGTGGTTCTCCTACTGGTTCGATAACCTTGATCTCATCACTAAGGGAAATACCTACCGTTGATGTGCTGCATCATCCCTTCCTCTTTTGGGAAATACCGACGTAGTTCAAGCAAACATCAGGAAACCATAGCCATCTTTGATCAACGAGCTAGCCAGTAGAGGCTCACTAGGGACATGTTGTTGTCTATGCATTCACACATGTATTTTAGTTTCCAATCAATACAGTTATAGCATGGATAATAAACGATTATCATGAACAAGGAAATATAATAATAACCACTTTATTATTGCCTTTAGGTAATATTTCCAACAGTCTCCCACTTGCACTAGAGTAGGTAATCTATCATTACTTGGTAATGAATCTAACACCCATAGAGTTCTGGTGTTGATCATGTTTTGCCCGTGGAAGAGGTTTAGTCAATGGATCTGCAACATTCAGATCCGTGTGTACTTTGCAAATGTTTATGTCCTCCTCCTTGATCGCATAGCGGATGGAATTGAAGCGTTGCTTTATGTTTTGGGTCCTCTTGTGAAACCTTGGTTCCTTGGCCAGAGCAATGGCATCAGTGTTGTCACAGAATAGAGTCATTGGGTCCAGTGCACTGGGCACAACTCCAAGATCTGTCATGAACTGCTTCATCCAGACACCTTCCTTTGTTGCCTCCGAGGCAGCTATGTACACTGCTTCGCATGTAGAATCAGCTACCACGCTCTGCTTGGAACTGCACCAACTTACCGCTCCACCATTTAGAATATATACGTATCCGGTTTGAGACTTATAGTCATCCGGATCAGTGTCAAGCTTGCATCGACGTAACCCTTTACGACGAGCTCTTGATCACCTCCATAAACGCGAAACATTTCCTTAGTACTTTTCAGGTACTTAACGATATTGTTAACTGTTGTCCAGTGTTCCACTCCTGGATCACTTTGAAACCTTTCGGCCATACCTATGGCAAGGCTGACATCTGGTCTTATGCACAACATCGCATACATGATAGAGCCTATGGCAGAAGCATAGGGGATGACACTCATCTTTTCTCTATCCTTTATAGTCGCTGGGCATTGAGTCTTACTCAACTTCACACCTTGCAAAACAGGCAAGAACCCCTTCTTGGACTTATCCATTTTGAACTTCCTCAAAAATCTTATTAAGGTATGTGCTTTATGAAAGTCCTATTAAGCGTCTCGATCTATCTCTATAGATCTTGATGTCTAATATGAAAGCAACTTCTCCTAGGTCCTTCATTGAAAAACTCTTGTTCAAATATGCCTTCACGTTTTCCAGAAGTTCTATATTGTTTCCAATCAGCGATATGTCATCCACATATAATATTAGAAACACTATAGAGCTCCCACTCACTTTCTTGTAAAAACAAGCTTCTCCATAAACTTGTATAACCCAAACGCTTTGATCACCTCATCAAAGTGAAGATTCCAACTCCGAGATGCTTTCACCAGTCCATAAATGGATCGCCGGATCTTGGACACTTTGTCAGCATTCTCTGGATTAACAAAACCTTCTGGTTGCATCACATGCAACTCTTCCTTAAGGAAACCATCAAGGAACGTTGTTTTGACATCCATCTGCCAGATTTCATAATCGAAAAATGCAGCTATTGCCAACATGATTCTGACGAACTTAAGCATCGCTACAGGTGAGAAAGTCTCATCTTAGTCAACTCCTTGAACTTGTAAAAAAACCTTTGCCACAAGTCGAGACTTATAGATGGTGACATTACCATCCGCGTTCGTCTTCTTCTTGAAGATCCATTTATTCTGAATGGCCTTTCGCCCTTCAGGTAATACTTCCAAAGTCCACACTTTGTTTTCATACATGGATCCCATCTCGGATTTCATGTCCCCTAACCATTTGTTGGAACCCGGGCCCACCATCGCTTCTCCATAGCTCGTAGGTTCATCGTTGTCCAACAACATGACCTCTAAGATAGGGTTACCATACCACTCAGGAGCAGTACGTACTGTTGTTGACCTACGAGGTTTGATAGTAACTTGATCCGAAACTTCATGATCACTATCATTAGCTTCATCTTCAACTGACGTAGGTGCCACAGAAACATCTTTCTGCACTGCGCTACTCTCTGGTTGAAGTAAAGGTTCAACAACCTCATCAAGTTCTATCTTCCTCTCACTCAGTTCTTTCAAGAGAAACTCTTTCTCGAGAAAGGACCCGTTCTTAGCGACAAACACTTTGCCTTCGGATCTGAGATAGAAGTTATACCCAATCATCTCCTTTGGGTATCCTATGAAGACGCATTTGTCCACTCCGGGTTTGAGCTTTCCTGGCTGAAGCCTTTTGACATAAGCATCGCATCCCCAAACCTTAAGAAACGATAGCTTAGGTTTCTTGCTAAACCATAGTTCATACGGTGTCGTATCTACGGACTTAGATGGTGCCCTATTTAAAGTGAATGCAGTTATCTCTAATGCATAACCCCAAATGAGAGTGGCAGATCAGCAAGAGACATCATAGAACGCACTATATCCAATAAGGTATGATTACGACGTTCGAACACACCATTATGCTGTGGTGTTCTAGGTGGCGTTAGTTGTGAAACAATTCCACATTTTCTTAAGTGGTTGCCAAACCCATAACTCAGATATTCCCCCATCCATCAAATTGTAGGAATTTAATCTTCTTGCTACGATGATTCTCAACTTCACTATGAAATTGCTTGAACTTTTTCAAACGTTTCAGACTTATGCTTCATTAAGTAAAATATACCCATATCTACTCAAATCAACGGTGAAGGTGAGAAAGTAACTATATCCACCACACGCATCAACAATCATCGAACAGCACATATCAATATGTATGATTTCCAAAGGGTCACTTGCCCGTTTCATTGTGCCGGAAAACAGGGTTTTAGTCATCTTGCCCATGAGGCATGGTTCGCATGTGTCAAGTGATTCAAAATCAAGTGACTCTAAAAGTCCATCAGCATGGAGTCTCTTCATGCGCTTTACACCAATATGACCTAAGCGGCAGTGCCACAAGAAAGTGGTACTATCATTATCAACTCTACATCTTTTGGCATCAATGTTATGAACATGTATATCATCACTATCGAGATTCAATAAGAATAAACCCCTCAAAATGGGTGCATGACCATAAAAGATATTACCCATATAAATAGAACAACCATTATTCTTCGATTTAAATGAGTAACCATCTCGCATTAAACAAGATCCAGATATAATGTTCATGCTCAACGCAGGCACTAAATAACAATTATTTAGGTTTATCACTAATCCCGATGGTAATCGAAGAGCGAGCGTGCCGACGACGATCACATCAACCTTGGAACCATTTCCCACACGCATCGTCACTTTGCCTTCGCAGACTTCATCTATTCTGTAGTTCCTGTTTAGAGTTGCATATGTGAGCAACCGCATCAGTATCAAATACCTAGGCACTACAACAAGAACTTGTAAGGTAGACATCAATAACATGTATATCATATATACCTTTGTTGACGTTGGCCCCCTTCTTGTCGGCCAGATACTTGGGGCAATTCCGCTTCCAATGACCTGTTCCCTTGCAATAGCACTCAGTTTCTGGCTTGGGTCCAGCCTTGGGTTTCTTCATGGGAGGCGCAACTACTTTGCCACCCTTCTTGAAGTTTCCCTTCTTTCCCTTGCTCTTCTTGAAACTAGTGGTTTTATTGACCATCAACACTTGATGCTCCTTCTAGATGTCTAACTCAGCGACTTTCAGCATCTCGAACAGCTCGGAGACTGACTTGTTCATCCCTTGCATGTTATAGTTCAACACAAAGCTCTTGTAGCTAGGTGGTAACAGTTGAAGAACTCTATCAGTGACCGCCTCAAGCGTGAGCTCAACTCCCAACTCAGCCAGACGGTTGTAATACCCATACATTCTGAGTATGTTCTCACTGACAGAGTTGTTCTCCTCCATTTTGCAGGCATAGAACTTATCAGAGGTCTCATACCTCTCGATCCGGGCATTTTTCTCAAAAATAAACTTCAACTCCTGGAACATCGCATATGCTCCATGACGTTCAAAACGCCTTTGATGTCTCGGTTCTAAGTCATAGAACATGGCGCACTGAACTATTGAGTAGTCATCAACACGAGACTGCCAGGCATTCATAACGTCCACAGTCGTTGGAGGGGGTGGAGCACCAAGCGATGCATCAAGGACATAAGACTTTTGGACAGCCATGAGGATAATCCTCAGATTACGGGCCCAGTCCACAAAGTTGCTTCCATCATCTTTCAGCTTAGCTTTCTCTAGGAACGCATTGACATTCAGGGGAGCTACTGCGCGAGCCATTGATCTACAACATAATTTGCAAAGATAACTTAGACTATTGTTCAAGATAATGAGTTTAATTAATCATATTACCTAATAACTCCACTCAAATCAACATCCCTCCGATTATCCAAGTGTAACATGATCCAAATTCACCAACCCAAGTCCGATCATCGCATGAGGTGAGGTGGTTTCAATGGTGAACATCTCCATGTTGATCATATCTACTATATGATTCATGTTTGACCTTTCTGTCTCTTGTGTTCCGAGGACATGTCTGTACATGCTAGGCTCGTCAAGTTAACCCAAGTGTTCCACATGTGCAAAACCAGCTTGCACCCTTTGTATGCGAACGTAGAGTCCATCACACCCGATCATCACGTGGTGCTTCGAAACGACGAACTTTCACAACGGTGCACACTAGGGGAGAACACAATTTTATCTTGAAATTTTAGTGACGGATCACCTTATAATGCTACCGTCGTCCTAAGCAAAATAAGATGCATAAAAGGATTAACATCACATGCAAATCATAAGTGACATGATATGGCCATCATCTTGTGCTTTTGATCTCCATCTTCAAAGCACCAGCATGATCTCCATCATCACCGGCATGACACCATGATCTCCATCATCGTGTTGCCATCGGGGTTCTCACGCCAACCATGCTTCTACAACTATTGCTACCGCTTAGAGATAAAGTAAAGCATTACATAGAGCTTAATGATTGACACGCATGTCATACAATAATTAAAGACAACCCTATGGCTCCTGCCGGTTGCCGTATTCATCGACATGCAAGTTGTGATAATCTATGCAAAACATGATCATCTCATGCATCAAATATATCTCATCATGTCTTTGGCCATATCATATCACAACATACCCTGCAAAAACAAATTAGTCGTCCTCTACTTTGTTGTTGCATCTTTTACGTGGCTGTTATGGGTGACTAGCAAGAACCATTCTTACCTACGCAAAGACACAATAGTGATATTCAAGTTGCTATTTAACCTTCTACAAGGACCGCCTTTGTCGAATCCGATTCAACTAAGGTGGGAGAGACAGACACCCACGAGCCATCTTTATGCAACAAGTTGCATGTCAGCCCATGGAACCATTCTCATGTACGTGGACATGTAAAGTTGGTCCGGGCCGCTTCATCCCACAATACCGTTGAATCAACATAAGACCAAGGAAGGAAGAAATCTAAACATCAACGCCTACAAACTCCTTTGTGTTCTACTCGTGATGTCATGTACGTATAGACCTAGCTCATGATGCCACTGTTGGGAAACGTTGTATGGGAAACAAAAAAATTCCTATGCTCAGCAAGATCAATCTAGGATATGACCATCTACGAGAGGAGAGATTGGATCTAGATACCCTTGTAGATCGCTAAGAGGAAGCGTTAAGAAACACAGTTGATGTAGTCGAACGTCTTCCCGATCCAATTACGACCCATCCACGAACTCCCGATCAACTGCCGAACGGACGGCACCTCTGAGTTTAACACACGTGTAGCTTGGTGACGTCCTCTCCTTCTTGATCCAGCAAGTGATAGAGAGGGGTAGATGAGATCGGTACCAACACGACGGTATGGTGGTGGTGGTGGCAGCAGAATTCAAGCAGGTCTTTGCCAAGCGCGTCCCGGTGAAACGTGAGAGGAGCTGGGAGAGGGAACATGCAAGGGTCAAAGGGTGGCTGCCTCCAACGCCTCCCCACCTATATATAGGCGTGAAGGGGGCTGGTGGCTTGCCCTCCAAGGCCATAGGGTCGTTGGCCAAAGGGGTACGAAGGAAATCTCACCTTTCCTTCCCCACCGATCGTTATCCCCCTTCTTAGGCATCCAGATCTTATCCCCTTGGGATATGATACTATTCCTTTAAAGAGAGGATCTTGGTGCGACTAGACCTGGGTTGTGGGGACTTTCCCCACTACCCACATTCATGTGGGTCCCCCATGCAGGTGGGACCCACTCTGAAACCTTCTAGAACCTTCCCGGTACAATACCAAAAAAACTCAAACTTTTTCCGGAACCCCGATAACAACTTCCCATATATGATTCTTTACCTCCGGACTATTCCGGAGCTCCTCAAACAACCTACGGACTTTCCACTATTGATATCTCAATACTACCCTAACGCTATTGAACGTTAAGCGTGCGACTCTACGGGTTCGAGAATCATGGAGACATGACCGAGGCTCCTCTGCGTTCAGTAACCAATAGCGGGACCTGGATGACCATATTGATTCCTACATATTCCACAAACAACGATGTCAAGGATTCAGTTAATCCCGCATACAATTCCCTTTCTCTGGCGATATGTTACTTGCCCGAGATTCGATCGTGGGTATCTCTGTACCTAGTTCAATCTCGTTACCGGCAAGTCTCTTTACTCATTTTGTAATACAAGATCCCATGGCTAACTCTTTAGTCATATTGCTTGCAAACTCATTGTGATGTTGTATTACCGAGTGGGCCTAAGATACCTCCATCACACAGAGTGATAAATCCCAGTCTTGATCCATGCCAACTCAACAGACACCCTCGAAGATACATGTAGAGCATCTTTATAGTCACCCAGTTATGTTGCGACGTTTGATACACACAAGGTACTCCTCCGGTGTCAGTGATTTACATGATCTCATGGTCACAGGAACGGACACTTGACATGCAAAAAATGATAGAAATGAACTTGATACGATCATATGCTACATTTATAGTTTGGCTCTTGTCCATCACATCATTCTCCTAATGATGTGATCCCGTTATCAAATGACAACTCATGGCTATGACTAGGAAACCATAGCCATGTTTGATCAACGAGCTAGCCCGGTAGAGGCTCACTAGGGACATGTTGTTGTCTATGCATCCAACCATGTATTTGTGTTGCCAATCAATACAATTATAGCATGGATAGTAAATGATTATCATGAACAAGGAAATGTAATAATAACCACTTTCTTGTTGTCTGTAGGGCATATTTCCAACAGCTAATGCTTTTGGTTTACAAGGGTATGTAGACACACCCCCTCTCGTTGCTTTACATCTCCTAGATTAGATCTTGAGTGTTCATAGGATATTTTTTTTGATTTTCTTGCTTCATTCCCCATCAGTTGCGTGCAGCTTGCCGGAGAAGCTTGTCATCGTGCTTGCCGGCACCATGAGATGGTGGCGGTAGTCAGAGCAGCATGGAGAGGCGACAACTTGACAGGGGAGCTCGGTCTCATCGGTTGCACGCCTTGCAACAACGTGCAGCTCGCCAGAGAAGCATGTCAGCGCACGTGCTAGTTGGCAGTGAGCGCCGGTGGTGGCAGTCAGAGCAACACGGTGAGGCGGCGACTCGACGAGTTTGGGACAGTCAAAGCAGTGCTGAGAGGCGGCAGGCTCAACGAGAGCTTGGCAGGAGCACGAGAGGCGACTTGTCTACATGATCCAGATCCTACAATAGTGTCGTTGTGATAAGAGAGATTGCGACAACAAGCTAGTTAAAAGAATTAGTAGTGGTGGCCATGGGGCACGTTGCATGCATAGAAAGCGGCGGGCACGAGGCTGCGATCCGCCGGGTGATTTATCGCCTTTCCCCCTAATTATTTACAGAGAAAATTTCACTCTAGGTCATTAAACTTGAGCTGGGTGACACATTAGTACCACTACTTCAAAATACCTGAACTATGGTCCAAATACTTGCGCTAGGGGTTCACTTTGGTCCATGTATACGATTTTCTGTACGTATCTACTGACTTGGCCGAGTCAGCAGCCGCCAGCTCGGCTTTGACCGCCACACTATCGTTCCTTCGGTGAATACCAGTCCATCCGGGTTTTTTTTTTGCAAAACGACATGACCATTAAACCCAGCCACCTGGTCGGACCGCGCCAGCTTGCTCTGTCCCTCTCCTCCCGCACCTGCTCGCTGTCTCCCTCTCCACCCGCACCCTCTCTGCTCATCGTTGTTGCCGAGGTCCTCGAGCTCGTCGGCGTCGGCAACGGCTCGATGAGCACATCGTCGGACGCTGAGCCACCGCTGTCCGTGTTGTTCGGGAGGGGCCTGCGTGACGTGCCTCTTGCTCCTATGCATCATTGTTATGATGCCTCGCCGCCCCTGTACGGTACGTCGCCATCGCCAGTAGCTCTGGTGCTCGATTTGTAGAATTTAGCTCCGGTAAACAGTTCCTGGTGGGATCAATTGCGCGTACGAGCTAGGGTTTGGGCTTTTGTTGTACTTTTTGATGGATTGGGTGTGGATGGTAGGGTTTTAGCAGTTCTTGATGAACTTAGTGGCAGGCCAAAAATAGTGTTGCGTCCTGTGTTAGGATGGGGGGTTCGCAGTTGTTGTAGAGACCTGGAGTGGTTAGGATTCTTTCTCCCCCAATTTGTCATGGGTCCAGGGGTCTAGGGTTTAAGCAGTAAAGGTTGATTTCAGTGTCAGAGTTCGCTTGGTGTGACCTGCTTTTAATTTGCAATTACATTAGCTCTGATTTACCAAAAATGGTTGCTTTGTGACCTGTAAGATCGTACATTTGTTAATTGGAGGCCAGGAATCTCTGCTTTTGTTTCTGAAAATTCTGAATTTTGTACTGTCTGAACCTCTCTGTACTTGCCTTTGTCTGAAATGTCTGAACTTTTTTCACTTTGATTGTTTTGCAGGACCCTTAAGCAACCACTTCTCTGTTGAGGTCATACATGGTGGCTATTTTCTTTGTGCTGGCAAGCATAGGGATTATCACAAAGGTCACTCCATTTGGTATGATTACTGTGACATAGATAATTGGACACCTAATGTTGTTGCCAGTCTAGTGGAGGAAATTGGATATGAGTTTGAGGCCAGGATCAGGGCTTATTGGTGTGTTCCTGGGTTGACAGTCTACAAGAATGGATTAAGAGAGATTAAGTTAGGGGACAACACTATGACAGAAAACATGAAGGATTGTGCTCTGAATGGCAACCACTTCCAACAGATTTTCCTTGATCATGATGAGAGCATGAGATCATTTATTTCTCATGTTCCTGTTCACTCTGATAATGAGGATCATCCAGTTGCTAGGTTTAGTGGTATTAGGCCCAAGAAGGAGAATGCACACCAACAGCAAAAGGAGCAGGCACAACAACAGCAAGAGGAGCAGGCTGAGCTCACTCTAGTGGAACAGGAGCAGGTTGAGTTGCCTCAAATGGAACAGGAGCTGCCTCAGCATCATCAAGAGCATGACCATGATCAAGAGCATGAGCATGATCAAGAGCATGAGCAAGATGAAGCAGAGTCAGAAAGTGGAGCAGAGTCAAAAGAAGATGATTTCATACCAAGTCCACCCTACCCAGGAACTACTTACCTTTCATCTTAGTTTGGGTTTAGGGCCAGAAGATCCTGTAGGTTTTTGAACATGGATTCAACAGATGCAGTTGGTGATTTAGTAATCCATGGTTCAGATGAAGAATACAATCCTCAGCTTGTTGATTCAGACATTGGTCTTGAAGATGATGATGAATTATTTGCCAGAAATGTTGATTGTGAGAAAGGTAAAAGTGTAGCAGTGCAAGAAGAACATGATGATCCTACTAAAGATGTGGATATGTGTTTGCCTTCTTCTGATGAAGATAAGGTGAAACTGAATTTCAAAAGTTTTAGAGAGGAAGACCTCACTAAACCACAATTTCATGTTGGCCAGACCTTTGGATCTGTTGAGTTCCTGAGGAAAGCTATCAAAGAATACAATTGTCAGGAGAGAGTTGACATTAAATGCCCCAGAAATGATAGGAAAAGACTCAATGCCATTTGTGAAGATGGGTGCCCTTGGATGTTGGGGGCAATGAGGTGGCCTGGGTCTCGAACCCAGGACCTGTGGTATTGAACGTTGGGGGCAATGCCAGTGGGGTAAGTACTAGTGCTTTGATCAAGGGCAGATACTAAACTAATTATTTAGTAGTAGTGGCTAAATGGACCATGCCTTTTCGGTTTCCTTCCCTGCTCTTTAAGCCCACCCACCCACCGCTCCACTCGCCACTCACATCCAGTCCACAGTCCACCCACGTCGCCTCGGTTACCCTGCTACCAAACCCCCACTCCGCCCTCGCTGCCGACCACCACACCACTGTTGCCGACATGGAGAACAGCCCTGCCTGGCAGAGGGTCATCGATGACCTTGCAGGCAATGACAAGGCGATGCGAGCGGACCTGACGGAGATTGGGAAGTGGTTCCCGAGCATTGTGATGCTGCGTCACCACGCGCGAGGCCTCCTCAAGGTCATGACCGACAACGAGCTGGACCGTGCCTGCACCGACTGCTTCGGTATCCCTCCTGTGCTCGTCCTCCGCTTCACGATGCATGATACGTCTCCAACGTATCTATAATTTTTTATTATTCCATGCTATCATATTACCCGTTTTGGATGTTTATGGGCTTTACTTTACAATTTTATATCATTTTTGGGACTAACCTACTAACCAGAGGCCCAACCCGAATTGCTGTTTTTTTTTCCTATTTCAGTGTTTCGAAGAAAAGGAATATCAAACGGAGTCCAAATGAGATGAAACCTTCGGGAGCGATCTTTTTGGAACAAATGCAAACTAGGAGACTTGGAGTGGACGTCAAGCAACAAACGAGGCGGCTGATGTCTACTACACAACCTTCTTCTTGTAGACGTTGTTGGGCCTGCAAGTGCACAGGTTTGTAGGACATTAGCAAATTTCCCTCAAGTGGATGACCTAAGGTTTATCAATCCGTGGGAGGCGTAGTATGAAGATGGTCTCTCTCAAACAACCCTGCAATCAAATAACAAAGAGTCCCTTGTGTCCCCAACACACCCAATACAATGGTAAATTGTATAGGTGCACTAGTTCGGCGAAGAGATGGTGATACAAGCACAATATGGATGGTAGATAAGAGTATTTGTAATCTGAAAATATAAAAACAGCAAGGTAACTAATGATAAAAGTGAGCGTAAACGGTATTGCAATGGTAGGAAACAAGGCATAGGGTTCATACTTTCACTAGTGCAAGTTCTCTCAACAATAATAACATAGATAGATCATATAACAATCCCTCAACATGCAACAAAGAGTCACTCCAAAACCACTAATAGTGGAGAACAAACGTAGAGATTATGGTAGGGTATGAAACCACCTCAAAGTTATTCTTTCGGATCGATCTGTTCAAGAGTTTGTACTAGAATAACACCTTAAGACACAAATCAACCAAAACCCTAATGTCACCTAGATACTCCATTGTCACCTCAAGTATCCGTGGGCATGATTATACGATATGCATCACACAATCTCAGATTCATCCAACCAACACAAAGTACTTTAAAGAGTGCCCCAAAGTTTCTACCGGAGAGTCAAGAAAACGTGTGCCAACCCCTATGCATAGGTTCATGGGCGGAGCCCACAAGTTGGTCACCAAAACATACATCAAGTGGCACGTGATATCCCATTGTCACCATAGATAAACACGGCAAGACATACATGAAGTGTTCTCAAATCAAAGACTCAATCCAATAAGATAACTTCAAGAGGGAAACTCAATTCATCACAAGAGAGTAGAGGGGGAGAAACATCATAAGATCCAACTATAATAACAAAGCTTGCGATACATCAAGATCGTGCCATAGAGAGAACACGAGAGAGAGAGAGAGAGAGATCAAACACATAGCTACTGGTACATACTCTCAGCCCCGAGGGTGAACTACTCCCTCCTCGTCATGGATAGTGCCGGGATGATGAGGAAGGCCACCGGTGATGGGTTCCCCCTCCGGCAGGGTGCCGGAACAGGCTCCCGAGAGGTTTTTGGTGGCTACAGAGGCTTGCGGCGGCGGAACTCCCGATCTATCTTCTCCGTGGATGTTTTTAGGGTACGTGGGACTATATAGGAGAAAGAAGTCGGTCGGGGGTGCTCGAGGGGCCCACGAGACAGGGGGCGTGCCCCTATCTCCTAGCCTCCTCGAGGATCTTCTGACGTGAACTCCAAGTCTCCAGGATCATATTCTTCCAAAAATTCACGCTGTCGAAGGTTTCATTCCGTTTGGACTCCGTTTGATATTCATTTTCTTCGAAATACTAAAACAGGCAATAAAACAGCAATATGGGCTGGGCCTCCGGTTAATAGGTTAGTCCCAAAAGTAATATAAAAGTGTATAATAAAGGCCGTAATCATTCAAAACAAATAATAAATAGCATGAATGCTTCATAAATTATAGATACGTTAGAGACGTATCAGCATCCCCAAGCTTAATTCCTACTCGTCCTCGAGTAGGTAAATGATAAAAGAAAGAATTTATGAAGTGTGAATGCTAGAAGGTGCACAAGTTTGATCAATGATAAGTTCAATCACCTTTCCTAGCATGGTAATATGTCATAACAGTAGTTCATCTCATAAAACTTCTCACGATAAAGTAACAAGCAATTCACATGTCAAAGCATAGACCATAAACTTTCTTGAAAACGAGCAAACTTCATTTTTCAGTCATCAAACAATTGCAATTCATCTTATTTTCAGGAATAGCAAACTCCACATACTCAACTATCATATAATCTTCTACAACTGCTAACACTCATGCAATACTAATGGTTATGGAGTTTCAATCGGACACTGAGAAAGATAGGGGCTTATAGTGTTGCCTCCCAACGTATTCACCTTTGGGTGATGTCAACAATAATAGTTCATGCTAACTTACATCCAATTGGATATATATATCATGATCTTCCCAACACGAGGTGCTTGCCAAAGGATAAAATGAAAAAGGGAAAGGTGAAGATCACCTTGACTTTTGCATAAAAGTAAAAGACATAAAGTAAAAGATAGGCCCTTCGCAGAGGGAAGCAGAGGTTGTCATGCGCTTTTAGGGTTGGATGCACAAAATATTAATGCGAATGAATGTCACTTTTTATTGCCACTTGCATATGGACCTTTATTATGCAGTCCGTCGCTTTTATTGCTTCCATAACAAGATCGTATAAAGCTATTTTCTTCACACCAAAAGATCATACATATTTAGAGAGCAATTTTTATTGCTTGCACCGATGACAACTTACTTGAAGGATCTTACTCAATCCATAGGTAGGTATGGTGGACTCTCATGGCAAAACTGGGTTTAAGGATATTTGGAAGCACAAGTAGTATCTCTACTTGGTGCAAGGAATTTTGGCTAGCATGAGGGGGAAAGGCAAGCTCAACATGTTTGAATGATCCATGACAATATACTTTAACTGAGATGTGCGAAAACATAACCCATTACGTTGTCTTCCTTGTCCAACATCAACTCATTAGCATGTCATACTTAATGAGTTCTCCCAATTATAAAAGATGTCTAGGATAGTATATTTATATGTGAAATCTCTCTTCCTTTAATATTCTTTCATGAATTGTTCAAATGACCAATACAATGCTTGCTAACCATCAATAAATTTACAACCTCTACTTCTTAGATGTGAAGTCATTACTCCCCATGGGATAAGCAAATGAAACATATATAATTTCAGATTTATGACTTTCAACTCATTCAACCATTTACTCATAGGATATAAGTGAAGCACATGAATAAATGACAAACTACTCCAAAAAGATATAAGTGAAGAACAATGAGTAGTTAATTAATTATGTAACTATGTAAAGACTCTCTCTCATTAAAGAATTTCAGATCTTGGTATTGTATTCAAACAGCAAGCAAAATAAAACAAAATGACATTGCAAGGATAGCACAACTCACGTGAAGAAGCAAAAACTTAGGCTCAACCGATACTAACCGATAGTTGTTGAAGAAGAAAGGTGGGATGCCTACCGGGGCATCCCCAAGCTTAGGTGCTTGAGACTTCTTGGAATATTATCTTGGGGTGCCTTGGGCATCCTCAATCTTGAACGTTTATGTCTCCTTAGTTCCTCTCATATCATGGTTTCTCTATTTCTCAAAAGCTTCATCCACAACAAACTCAACAAGAACTCGTGAGATAGGTTAGTATAAACCAATGCAAAACCTTATCATTTCTACTGTAACGAATCACTAAAATTATTATTCAACATTTAATACTAAATGCCTCTGCATATTTAATACTCCTATCCTCCAATAGAATCATTAAACAAGCAAACATATGCAAACAATGCAAACACAACAGCAATCTGCCAAAACAGTATAGTCTGTAAAGAATGCAAGAGTATCAATACTTCCCTAACTCCCAAAATTATGAAATAAAATTCCCACTGTACTAAATTTTCAGAGCTCATTTGCAAAAAGTTTCAACATTATATCATGCTCTGACTTTTCTAGGGAATTTTTGCAACAACGGTAAACTTTCTGTTTTCAAACAGCAACATGTATACTAGCAAAATAAGCATGGCAAAGGCTATCCTTGACATTTTTATTGAAAATAAAGATGCAAAACATTATTCTAAATAACAGCAAGCAAATACTAACAAAAGAAAATGACGCTCCAAGCAAAACACATATCATGTGGTGAATAAAAATATAGCTCCAAGTAAAGTTACCGATGAACAAAGACGAAAGAGGGGATGCCTTCCCGGGGCATCCCCAAGCTTAGGCTCTTTTCCACTCCTTATTACATAGTCCATCGAATCTTTACCCAAAACTTGAAAACTTCACAATAGAAAACTTAACAGAAAACTCGTAAGCTCCGTTAGTATAAGAAAATAAAACCACCACTTAGGTACTGTAATGAACTCATTCTAAATTCATATTGGTGTAATATCTACTGTACTCCAACTTATCTATGGTTCATACTCTCCGATACTACCCATAGATTCATCAAAATAAGCAAACAACACATAGAAAACAGAATCTGTCAAAAACAGAACAGTCTGTAGTAATCTGTATCAAACGTATACTTCTGGAACTCCAAAAATTCTACCAAATTAGGAAGTCCTAAGAAATTTGTGTAATAATCCATATCACAATCAGATCATAATTCCTACAAGCATATGTTCCTCCCTCGTAATAATTTCCAGTAGCATCATGAATGAATTCAACAATGTAACCAGCACCTAAAGCATTCTTTTCATGATCTACAAGCATAGAAAATTTACTACTCTCCACATAAGCAAGTTTCTTCTCATTCGGAATAGTTGGAGTATCATAAAAGACTTGAAAACTAAAAATTGTCTCCACATTAAAAGAGTAATGTTCGGAAAAAGGGTAATCATAATCATGACAAGATTTGTAAATATAATCATCACTACTTTTTATAGCATAAGTTTCATCACAATAATCAACATAAGTAGCAACTTCGTTCTCATCATAATCGATTGAAACCTCTCCCAAGATAGTGGAATCATCACTAAATAAAGTTGACACTCTTCCAAATCCACTTTCATATTCATCACAATAAAATTCAACATCCTCAAAAATAGTGGGATTACTACTTCCTAAAGTTGACACTCTTCCAAACCCACTTTCATCAATATAATCATCATAGGTAAGAGGCATGCTATTATCATAACAACTTTGCATATCAAAACTTGGGATGCTAAAAATATCATCTTCATTAAACGTAGCATCCCCAAGCTTGGGACAAACATTAATTTCAGCAAATATATTCTCAAATATTTCATCCTCATCAAACATAGCTTCCCCAAGCTTGGTCCCTTTCTTATCATAAGCATTATCATTCTCATCATTAAAAATATGGATAGCGCCAATAGTAAAGCAATTATCATCATCACAATGAGTAGTAGGAGCAACATAATTTGGGAGGGATACCTTTCTACCTTTGTTGCTCCTTCTTTTCTTTTTCTTCTTCACATTATGTGTGGGTTCAACACTTCCTCTTTGGGCTCCTTATTGATGAGATTGGTTGAATAGAAAGCTCCTCCTCGTTACCTGATTCATCATAAGAAATAATAGGAGGAGATTGGGAAGTCTCTTACCTTTCATTAGTATTCTCTTCATCTTCTATTTGCTTCCTTTTCTTTAGGTAATTGGCAATATAAGGATTTTCAATGCAATTCACTGCACAAAACATATAAATCTTCTCTAGATCAAAATCAAAAAATCTATCAAGATTAAATTTTGGAATACCCTCAGTTATATGTTTCATTTCTTCATACCCCAAAAGAAGACTAAGCTCTTTATGATGCCCAAGGGTAATCAAGTTATCACAATTTTTGGACACGATTCGATCATGAAACAATTTGCATTGGAGATTTAAATGACCACGTTCATTGCAAAGTTCACAAGGGGCACGAAAAATATTGAATCTTTCAGCACAATCATCAAGCCTTTCTTGTAAACCTTTAGTTTTTAAATACTTATGCCTCTTGCAATATCTATTTTCTCTATTTGGTGTGTCCATGCAAACACATTCTACTCCACAAAAATCAACATGCTTATAAGAGACATTTTCATCATAACTAGTGCAATCATCATTAGTACTATGGATATTCAAAGAGTTCATACTAACAACATTGCAATCATGCTCATCATTCAAAGATTTAGTACCAAGCATTTTAATACATTCTTCTTCTAGCACTTGAGCACAATTTTCCTTTCCATCATACTCACAAAAGACGAAGCGTATGAGACAAACTTAACTCCATTTTTTTGTAGTTTCTTTTATAAACTAAACTAGTGATAAAACAAGAAACAAAAAGATTCGATTGCAAGATCTAAATATATACCTTCAAGCACTCACCTCCCGGGCAACGGCGCCAGAAAAGAGCTTGATGTCTACTACACAACCTTCTTCTTGTAGACGTTGTTGGGCCTGCAAGTGCACAAGTTTGTAGGACAGTAGCAAATTTCCCTCAAGTGGATGACCTAAGGTTTATCAATCCGTGGGAAGCGTAGGATGAAGATGGTCTCTCTCACACAACCCTGCAACCAAATAACAAAGAGTCTCTTGTGTCCCCAACACACCCAATACAATGGTAAATTGTATAGGTGCACTAGTTCAGCGAAGAGATGGTGATACAAGCACAATATGGATGGTAGATAAGAGTATTTGTAATCTGAAAATATAAAAACAGCAAGGTAACTAATGATAAAAGTGAGCTAAACGGTATTGCAATGGTAGAAAACAAGGCATAGGGTTCATACTTTCATTAGTGCAAGTTCTCTCAACAATAATAACATAGATAGATCATATAAAAATCCCTCAACATGCAACAAAGAGTCACTCCAAAGCCACTAATAGCGGAGAACAAACGTAGAGATTATGGTAGGGTATGAAACCACCTCAAAGTTATTCTTTCGGATCGATCTATTCAAGAGTTCGTACTAGAATAACACCTTAAGACACAAATCAACCAAAACCCTAATGTCACCTAGATACTCCATTGTCACCTCAAGTATCCGTGGGCATGATTATACGATATGCATCATACAATCTCAGATTCATCCAACCAACACAAAGTACTTCAAAGAGTGCCCCAAAGTTTCTACCGGAGAGTCAAGAAAACGTGTGCCAACCCCTATGCATAGGTTCATGGGCGGAACCCGCAAGTTGGTCACCAAAACATACATCAAGTGGCACGTGATATCCCATTGTCACCACAGATAAACACAGCAAGACATACATGAAGTGTTCTCAAATGAAAGACTCAATCCGATAAGATAACTTCAAGAGGGAATCTCAATTCATCACAAGAGAGTAGAGGGGGAGCAACATCATAAGATCCAACTATAATAACAAAGCTCGCGATACATCAAGATCGTGCCATAGAGAGAACACGAGAGAGAGAGAGAGAGAGATCAAACACATAGCTACTGGTACATACTCTCAGCCCGGAGGGTGAACTACTCCCTCCTCGTCATGGATAGCGCCGGGATGATGAAGAAGGCCACCGGTGATGGGTTCCCCCTCCGGCAGGGTGCCGGAACAGGCTCCCGAGAGGTTTTTGGTGGCTACAGAGGCTTGCGGCGGCGGAACTCCCGATCTATCTTCTCCGTGGATGTTTTTAGGGTACGTGGGACTATATAGGAGAAAGAAGTCGGTCGGGGGGTGCTCGAGTGGCCCACGAGACAGGGGGGCACTCCCCCTATCTCCTGGTGTCGGTGTACTAGAGTAGGGGTACCCTAGTACCCCGAACTTGTGCACGGGCGGTCGCAGCATCCCGCGGCAAGGCTTGCCGGGTGACCGCCAAGACCCTCCGTGGTTCCCTTGAAGACCATTCAAGAACAAAGCATTCAAGATGAAGAGACAAGGCCCCGGCAAGAGGATCTTGCCGGGAAGAGACAAGGCCCCGGCAAGAGGATCTTGCCGGGAAGGCCACTCAAGGCATACCGAGAAAGCTTGCCGCGACGCGCCGCGCGTCCCGGCAAGGCCCGGTGAGCGACAAGCTCCCGAACACGACAAGACGACGACCGCAGCAAGGAGCTTGCCGCGGGAAACCACCACTTCGTGCCCGCGCTCCAGCACACCTGCTAACGTGTCGCTCTAGGACTCTCCCAAGCACACGTGGCAGGAGGCCGCGCAGCTAGGGGTGCGCGGTGGCAAGCAGGCGCTGACAAGATAACCATCGTGGCAAACGGTGGCGCTCCTAACGGTCACTTTTTGCACTGTTTAGGCAACTCAGACGAGCATTCAATGACCTTGTCCCCTGCCGTCAGAGTTAGGTAGGGTGCACTGTGTCCACAGTAGCGGTAGCTGCACCTACCGCATCCTTTTCCATTTTTACCCTTCTAGTCTACGTTGCCACCTGTCGGCGACCCCTTGAAAGTATAAAAGGAGGCCCAAGCACAACGTAGAAGGGGTTCGGCTCATTCGAAACATCAGGAACACTCTCACGCTCGGTCGGGCAGCGTCCACCGCTCCTGAGCAAGAATTCAATACACACAAACAAAGCAGCGATAGGGTTTTACGCATCCGTGCGGCCCGAAGCTGGGTAAAAACTACCCGCGTGTACTGCCTCGATCCGCTCTTTGTGAGCTCTCCGCCTCCCACCGAACCGAAAGCGGCCCGGTCCCCATAGGTGTTGGTGGATCAGCTTCCCCCGACATCTTTGGTGCGCCAGGTAGGGGGCGTCAAGATTGTGCGAACCCGATCCGGCGTGCACGCGAGCTAAATCTTCATCGTCTTCATCGACATGCCACCGAAGAAGAAGGATTCGGAGGCAGCTGTTCCGTCTGCGTCGCTTTCACCGCCTCCGGAGCAAACGGGTGGTGGAGTGGACACCGGCGGAAGAATGGGCGTCGACGAGGGAGCCCTCAGTGCGGCCAAGTCCAAGGATAAGGCGGCACAGACCTCGGCGTCCATGCGCGCACCACACCCCTCTCAGGAGGCGCGGGACCAGCAGCGTCATGGCGTTCACAGCGCCATACGTCCGCTGGGCCAAGATCAAGCTGGTGGTTCTCGTGGCGCTCAAGACCAACATGCACGTCAACATGCTGGCTCGAGCGAGGTATGGTCACCTGGATGGGGCACTGCTCCTTCTAACGTGGTTAGGAGTCCGAGCACGCCCCACTCCTCGCACCGTTCACCTCCGCCACCCACCACTCCAGCAGAAGCCTTGGCGCGAGCTCAACTGCTCCTAGACTATCCTCCGACGGTGGACAAGACCGACGAATGGAGGGCCACTATCCAGAGCCTCATCGGCTTCGCCAACGGCGATACTGCGCGGCAACCAAGCACCTCGCTGCCGCGGCAGGACAGCCGGACGCGAGCCGATGGCAACAAGACTGGGGGAGGTGCGACTTCCATGCACTCTCCACTACGAAGGCCAAAATCGCCGACTCGCCGAGTCCACCCCGACAGCGGCTCCACCGTGTCATCGGACCCACAAGCTCGTCGCGACAAGCGCCAAGTTCTCCATGAACGACAACAAGAAGACGCTCGAACCCGCATCGAGCGCTGAAGAGAAGCGCGACGTCAATCCGACAAGCGCGCTGGGCCCTCTGTTGACATGCATGCGCCAGGGGAACCAGGCGATCTGCCGTACGCGGTAGGTTGTCCTGCGTTCACCCGTGAGCTGCGGTAAGTCCAGTGGCCCAGCACAAAGAATTTCAAACCAGACGTACCAGAGAAGTACGACGGCAAGACGCATCCGTCGGAGTTTCTCAGCATCTACACCATCGCGGTGCAGGCTGCCGGAGGACAGGACGATAAGATCCTTTCCAACTACTTCCCGTTGGTACTCAAGCCCAACGTCAGGTCCTGGCTCATGCATTTGCCGGACAATTCCATCTCCTCTTGGGCAGATTTATGCCATCAGTTTGTCGGTGCCTTTACAGGCGGCCACAAGCCACATGGCCAAGAGAGCGATCTTCATTTGCTCGCCCAGAAGGAAGGAGAGCCACTGCGCAAGTACATTCAGAGATTCAGCCGTGTACAGCACAACATCCCAGACGTCCACCCCGCCGCGATCATCAGCGCGTTCCATCAGAACGTGCGAAACCGAAGGATGAGGGAGGAGATGGCGATGTGCAAGATCAGAGACGTCAGCGAGCTTTACGCCCTGGCCGACAGGTGTGCACGCGCTGAAGAGGGGAGGAAGCTCCCCGGAGAGGATACAGGAGCAGGAGGATCTGACAGTGAGGATGTCGCCCCGACAAAGAAAGGCCGACGGCGGAACAACAGAAGGAGGAAGGGCAAGGAAGTGCTAGCTGTCGAGCAGACCGGCAACGGAGGTGGCGCCAAGGAAGCTAAAGCTGGTGGCTCCGACAAGGAGGCCCAGCCTGTGGCGGCCGCCGACAAGCAGGACAGCTCCGGCAAGCAGTATTGTAAGATTCACCGCACCAAGGGTCACGATCTCTAGAACTGCAAGAAAGTCGAACAGCTTGTTGAGCAACAGAAAGCTAAGTACGAGTGGCGCGACAAGGAGAAGGCCCAGGAAGGAACTGGTGGGTCCGGCAAGAAACGTCCCGGCCGAGGAGGACGCCGCGGCAAGGCCAAGCAGCGGCAAGGAGATAGGCCTCCCCATGGCCGCGACAAGGATGAAGACGACGACGATGACGAAGACGTGGATGATGATGAGGCCGATGAGTAGGAATTTCAGAAAGCTACAGAGGTCCTGTGCGTTGACGGTGGTGCTTCTCTGCATACTTCGCACCGCCAACTCAAGCAGTGGATGCGGGAGGTTAATGCAGCGGAACCATCCGTAGAGTCACGCAAGCCTCTGAAATGGTCCAGCACGCCTATCATCTTCGACATTGAGGATCACCCTGATCGCGTAACTGCGGTCGGGTGCTTGCCGATGTTGGTTTCACCAACTATCCGCAACCTCAAGGTCACGAAGATGCTAGTTGACGGCGGGGCCGGCTTGAATCTGATCTCCTCCGCGGTCCTTCAGAAACTCCAGATCCTTGACAACGAGCTCGAAGAGACTGGCACATTCCAAGGAATCAACCCGGGAAGGAGCAAGCCGAAGGGGAAGATCACGCTGCCGGTCACATTTGGCAGCGAGCTGAATTTCAGAACTGAGAGGGTCACATTTGACGTTGCCGACTTTCCATTACCTTACAATGGAATCCTTGGCCGTCCGGCACTCGCCAAGTTCATGGCAGCATCTCACTATGCGTACAACATACTGAAAATGCCAGGCCCAATATGTGTCATCTCTGTCCCTGGCGACAAGAAGGATGCTCTTATCTGTGCCGACAAGATCTACCGGGAAGCAGCAGCCGCAGCTGATCGCAACACACTTGCCGCTGAAGCTCCCGGGGGGAAGAAGAAGACAAAGTCCGGCAAGAGCTCTGATGCCCACTCCGGCAAGCGCACCTCTTCGGAGTGCTGCGCTACCGTCGAGGACGCACCATCGAGCTCCACCGGCAAGTGCAAGAAGACAATGACAGCTCCACCCGAGACCAAGAAGGTGTCCGCCAAGGAGGACGGCACTGGTGGTACCTTCACCATCAGTGCCACGCTTGACCCCAAATAGGAAAGCGCGCTCATTGCTTTCCTGCGGGCGAATGTCGACGTGTTTGCATGGCAACCGTCTGATATCCCCGGTGTTTCCAGGAAAGTAATTGAGCACCACCTAGCCGTCTGTCCTCATGCTCGGCCCGTCAAGCAGAGAGTCAGGAAGCAGGTAATGGAGCGCCAAGAGTTCATTGCAGAAGAGATCAGGAAATTGGAAGCAGCAGGCCTTGTCAGAGGAGTGCTCCATCCCACGTGGTTGGCCAATCCTGTAGTCGTGCGCAAGGCGAACGGGAAATGGAGGCTTTGTATAGACTTCACTGATGTCAATAAAGCTTGTCCCAAAGATCCATTTCCCTTTCCGCGCATTGACCAGATTGTTGAATCCACAGCTGGATGTGATTTGCTTTCATTTCTTGATGCATATTCAGGATACCATCAAATCTTCATGGCAGAAGAGGATGAGGAAAAAATTGCATTTATCACCCCTTGCGGCACATACTGTTTTGTACGGATGCCCTTTGGGTTGAAGAACGCTGGTTCAACATTTGCAAGGGTAGTCCATGTCGCTTTTGAGCCACAGATACACAGAAATGTGGAAGCCTACATGGATGATATAGTGGTCAAGAGTAAGGACAAGGCTACCCTGATCCAAGATTTAGAAGAAACTTTTGCAAATCTGCGCAAGATCAACCTCAAGCTCAACCCCGAGAAGTGCGTGTTTGGAGTCCCTTCCAGCAAGCTTCTCGGGTTCTTTGTGTCTCAGCGGGGAATTGAAGCCAACCCCGACAAGATCAAGGCCATCGAGCAGATTGAAGCACCGAAGCGCGTCAAGGATGTGCGAAGGCTTGCCGGTTGCGTGGCTGCTCTCAGCAGGTTTATCTCTAAGTCCGCTGAGCCCGCCCTGCCGTTTTTCAAAATATTGAAAAAGGCAGGTCCAATGAAATGGACTCCGAAAGCGGAGGATGCGCTGCAGGACTTGAAGAGGTACCTGTCCTCCACTCCAATACTTGTCGCACCTAAGCCACAAGAGAAGTTGCTGCTGTACCTAGCGGCAACCAATCAAGTGGTTAGTGCTGCATTAGTAGCGGAGAGGGAGGCAGATGATGAGCCAACGACCGCGACAAGTGAATCCAGCGACAAGCAGGGGGCTTCTCCGACAAGCTCTGGTCCCGACAAAGATGAATCTGCGCAGACGTGCAAGGAGGTGCAGAAGAAGATGGTGCAGCGTCCAATTTACTCTGTCAGCTCCCTTCTCCAGGGGGCTAGGTCGAGGTACTCTGGTGTGCAAAAATTGCTTTTCGGCCTTCTCATGGCCTCAAGAAAGCTGCGCCATTACTTCCAGGCACACGAGATCACAGTTGTCACTCGCTTTCCGCTGAAGAGGATACTGCAGAATCCAGAAGCAACAGGCAGGATTGTCGAGTGGGCACTGGAACTGTCAAGCTTTGGCCTCAAGTTTGAGAGCACTGCAACGATCCAAAGCAGGGTATTGGCAGAGTTCATAGCAGAGTGGACGCCAACCCCAGATGAAGAAATTCCAGAGACGAGCATCCCCGTCAAGGAGACAAGCAAAGAGTGGCTGATGTACTTTGATGGTGCCTTCTCGCTACAAGGCGCCGGTGCAGGCGTGCTGCTTATCGCACCCACCGGAGAGCGCCTCAAGTACGTAGTTCAGATGCATTTTCCCAAGGAGCAAGCAACGAACAATACCGCAGAGTATGAAGGTTTGCTTGCCGGACTCAGAATCGCAGCCGACCTTGGGATCAAGAAACTCATTGTAAGGGGTGACTCGCAGCTTGTCGTCCGCCAAGTGAACAAGAACTACCAGAGTCCATTGATGGAAGCTTATGTTGATGAAGTGAGGAAGCTAGAAGCACACTTTGATGGCCTGCAAATGGAACACGTTCCACGAGCTCAGAACGATGTTGCTGACGGCCTGTCAAAGTGCGCAGCACTAAAGTTACCTATGGAACCAGGGATTTTTGTGCTCAAGCTGACTCAACCATCCGTGACGCCATCAACTGGACAGAATAAGAAGAGGAAGTTGGTTTGTGGTGACTACTTTCCGGCAGAGCTTCCCGAAGCCGCCGCCAAGAAGGTCCCCAAGATTGACGCCAAGAGTGCTGAGGAGCAGTCTGCTCCGGCGAACCTCTTGGTTTGTTCTGTTGAAGCAAACGCTCCCGACAAGTTTTGCTCCGGCAAGCTTGCCGGGGAATATCACGCTCCGGCCGAACCGCAGGTTCTTGCCGTGGAAGCGGATGTTCCCGCAGTAACAGATACGCCTTTAGTCCTTGTTGTCGAGCCACAAGCTCCAGCATGGGCGCAGCAGATTGTCCGTTTCCTTCAGATAGGAGAGCTTCCCGAAGAGCAAGAAGAAGCGGAAAGAGTAGCCCGGCAGTCAAGTATGTACAAGTTTGTCGACGACACACTGTACAGAATAAGACTCAACGGTGTGAAATTGAAGTGCATTCGCCGGGAAGATGGACAACAGCTGTTGGCAGAGATACATGGAGGCATATGTGGTCACCACATTGGCGCAAGAGCACTTGCCGGCAAAGCATTCCGACAAGGTTTCTTCTGGCCGACAGCCCTCCAGGATGCAACTGCACAAGTAACCAAGTGTGAAGCGTGCCAGTTCCATTCCAAACAGATACACCAGCCAGCTCAAGCTCTCCAAACGATCCCTTTATCCTGGCCATTTTCGGTCTGGGGGCTCGACATCCTCGGCCCCTTTCCCTGAGCTGTCGGGGGCTTTGAGTTCTTGTACGTCGCCATCGACAAGTTCACAAAGTGGCCGGAAGTGGAACCAGTGAGGAAGGTGACAGCACAGTCAGCAGTCAAGTTCTTCAGGTCGATTGTTTGCCGTTTCGGGATCCCTAACAGGATCATCACCGACAACGGCATGCAATTTACGAGCCGCACCTTCATGCAGTACGTCCAAGATCTTGGCGCCAAGGTCTGCTTCGCTTCTGTTGCTCATCTGAGAAGCAACGGTCAAGCGGAGAGGGCAAATGCTGAAGTGCTGCGAGGCCTCAAGACCAGAACTTTCGACAGGCTGCACAAGTGCGGAAGAAACTGGATCGAGGAGCTGCCGGTGGTTCTTTGGTCGATCAGGACGACGCCAAATCGAGCCACTGGCCAGACACCCTTCGCTCTAGTCTACGGAGCAGAGGCAGTTCTCCCCACAGAACTCGTTTACGGGTCACCTCGAGTGCTCGCTTGTGATGAGCACGAGCAAGAGCAGTTGCGCCAAGATGACGCGCTGCTCCTTGAGGAAGACCGTCTTCAGGCTGCTGTGCGAGCCACTCGCTACCAGCAAGCTTTGCATCGCTACCATAGCCGCAAAGTTAAAGCCAGAAGCTTCGAGGAAGGCGACCTTGTTCTTCGGCGTGTTCAGTCCGCCAAGAATTCCAACAAGTTGACGCCGAAGTGGGAAGGCCCTTATCGGGTGAAACGAGTCACTAGGCCCGGTGCTGTCCGCCTTGAGACCGAAGATGGCATTCCAGTGAGCAACTCCTGGAACATTGAACATCTTCGTAAGTTTTACCCGTAGGGCGCGGTTGCCGGAAGCTTTTCCGGCAACCACCTTTTGTACAAGTCTTGCCGCTGTTGCATGTAATTCTTTGTACAAAGCCGGGCGCAGACCCCGTGCACTAGTAAAGTTTATGTGCCCCGCACATCTTGTCAGTTCTTTTTTATGCTATAATCCTTTTTCGCATATGTTATCTGACACTTTGTGCAGCACCAGAACCCGGTAAGCGATAACGAGCCCAAGGCTCCATATCATTACTTTATTTCTCTGTTTCTTTCTCAAAAGAAGGAAGGTTCCCGCGCCCACAAGGTTTACCGGGGGGGAAGGAGAAGATAATGGTGTGGACTAGGACGTTCAAGAAAGTTCCTCCTTGCCGGGAAGCAGACGACAGAAAAGCTAAGTTGCTAAAGTTTGAGCAATCAGTTTTTTAAGTTTTTGAGTTATTTTCCTTGAACGACCGTGCTTTGTATGGAAAACCTGTGCGCGGAGGAACCAACTCGTAGCTAGCTGCGCCCTTACTTTGTTTCGAGTCCGCTCAACAACTTAAGTGAGCTGCAACTAGTTGCGACAAGGTTGCTTGTCGGTAGCGACCCCGCCAGCAGGCTGCTGAAGTTCCGCACTCGGCGCTCGCGACAAGGGTGCCTGCACCGGCAAGTTTCCCTAGAAAGCGTAGGGCAGAACCATACAAAGCCAAGAGTCGAGTAAAGGAAGTAACACAGCAATTTTTTGCCTAAGATAGACTTATATTACAAAAATAACTTGTTGCGCCTCTAATAAAGTGTTCCCATGACATGACTGGTAGCGAAAAGAAAAGAAGAAAACGGACGGCCTAATCTACGCGACCGCCGTCAACCCTTTTGACCTCGTTCACCCTATCCACAATGGGTGCGACGAGGGCCTTAAGTGCGTCAAGATCAGCGTCCGCCGGCACCTGGGCCCCGGCAAGCCAGTATTGCTGGGGGCTGCGAGTGCCAAGATTTGTCCACGGCAAACCAGAATTGCCGGGGGCTGCAATATCAGATAAGTCTTTCATCCCTCATCATGCATCCTCTTATGGACTGGGGAATGCAAAACCGCGTTTCTTCCCGAAAACTGTCGTGCTCCCTCAACTCTAGGCCCTGGGGCTCGTTCCCGGAGCCAAGTTTGGTCGTAGTTGCGGTAGCAAAGGGATGAAACGAGGAGACCGCACCCACCTCGTTCCCGCCTCCGTCAAAGGCGTGAGAAAGGTCGAGCGACGTGGGAAGGCGGCAGGGCCTGTTGCCGGGAGATGAAATGTCTGTCTGAGGGATACCAAGGATTTGCTCCTTGGCGTGGGTTCAACCCGCGAGACAAATAACCCGGCAAGCATCCCCTTTTCATTAAAAAACATCCTACTCAGGTACAGTCCATAGAGGATGAAAAACATGAAAGAGAGGATTACAAGTTTTAGATACAGCTAAGGCCCGAAGGCTTACAAATTAAAAAGATAAGATGCCCGTAATCCCTTTCCTGTCCCTCTCTTCAGGAGGCAGGTCAAGGAGGCGAAAAGGGCAAAAGGAGCGCCTAGGCGAGCTACGGGTGCCAGAAGACACCAAGAGAACATCCCGGGGGCCGTCCGAAGGCTGGACGGCGATGGCGGCGCTAGAAGCGGGGCTCGAAGACGGGGCGGCAGGACGTCAGCATGCTGTCGAGGGCACCACGCCCTCGTATTCCGACCTGACGGCCTTGTCGCCAACCCTCTTCCCCTTCCGCAGCCTCCCTACGCCAGCCGCCCAAGGAGACGACCCTGGGGAGTTCAAGGAGCCGGCGACACGGATGATGGGGTCGCCGGTGCCGCGCGAAGCGGCGCCCGACGCCTAGTTGGATCCGCCACCCCGCCGCCCGCTACCCTCATCGTCGCTGCCGCTCTCCTCCTCGTCACTCTCGCTCGAGGAGGAGCCTTCGCTGTCGGAGGAGCTGTCCACGCAGCACTTCGCCCGAGTGCCGAAGCACCCGAAGACCTTGACGGAGAGGAGATCGCTCTCCATCAACTTAAAATGGAGGGTAAACCCCTCCATCAGGCTGTGGATACGGGCGAACGTCTTCCACCCTCGATCAAGATACATCACATTAGGGGCTGGGAATACAACGCGGACTCGCGTGCCGCTGATCCCACAGCCCCTCATGTGTAGTCTCAGTGTCTCGGGCGGGTCCAACTACGCTCGCAAACGGAGCTGGAAGCCGGAGGCGACGACGAGGCGCCCGGCGCAGCTTGACGAAGAACTCGCAAGGGTCGTCCCCTATATGGACCGCCGTGGGGGGAGGAGCCGCCGGCGGAGGCGAAGCTGGCGCGCCGCCCCGCCCGCTTCTTCCCCGAGCGCCTCGACCTCGTCCTCGACCTCGTCCGCGACCTCGCCCCCTCCCTCTTCCCCTTATGGCTGGCTCTGCCACCACGGGCGCGAGAGAGAGAGAGGTGCGCTGTTTGGCGGCGACCCTCGCCGCCACCGATGAAGGGCCTGGGTTCCCTTTCTCCATGGCGAATGAGAGAAAGGGGAGCAGAAGCTGAAGAAAGGAGGAGATGAGAGAGTGCGGGTTTCTATGCTCCCCTCCCGCTCTTTATAAAGGAGCGAGGTGGGGGCTCGGCCGCCCCGCTCAGCGAATCAAGGCACGGGAAGAGCAGGGAGTCGGGGCCAACCCGCTGCCTCTGCTCGCGACGGCCCACTTTCCCACTTCCACCGTCCGCGACCCCAAGCGCATGGGAGCCGCGTGGCGGGGATGCAGAACCAAGGCGACGGATGAGGCGGCCTCGCTCCGCCTCGTGATCGCGGGGAGTGGACATCCCGAAAATCGCGCACCGGCCTCGTCCAGTAAATGCACCACGCCCCCACGCCTACCTCCGTTTAGGGAGGAGGGCGTGAACCGTCCCCATCATTGTGGCCTGACGCATGCTCAAGGGGCTTAGCCCCGCGCACGCCGCCCGCGTCACCCACGACGCCGCGTTTGACGCGTGCCGTTCTGGGCGTGCGCGGTGGGAGCGGGGAGATATGCAGCGTGACCTAGGCCGCGCGTGCCCGTGCACTGTTTTGGGCCTGGCCCAACAGCGGTCGGCACCGTGTCTGGCCCAGGCCCGGGGGCTCCTGTCGGTGTACTAGAGTAGGGGTACCCTAGTACCCCGAACTTGTGCATGGGCGGTCGCAGCATCCCGCGGCAAGGCTTGCCGGGTGACCGCCAAGACCCTCCGTGGTTCCCTTGAAGACCATTCAAGAACAAAGCATTCAAGATGAAGAGACAAGGCCCCGGCAAGAGGATCTTGCCGGGAAGAGACAAGGCCCTGGCAAGAGGAGCTTGCCGGGAAGGCCACTCAAGGCATACCGAGAAAGCTTGCCGCGACGCGCCGCGCGTCCCGGCAAGGCCCGGTGAGCGACAAGCTCCCGAACATGACAAGACGACGACCGCGGCAAGGAGCTTGCCGCGGGAAACCACCACTTCATGCCCGCGCTCCAGCACACCTGCTAACGTGTCGCTCTAGGACTCTCCCAAGCACACGTGGCAGGAGGCCGCGCAGCTAGGGGTGCGCGGTGGCAAGCAGGCGCTGACAAGATAACCATCGTGGCAAACGGTGGCGCTCCTAACGGTCAATTTTTGCACTGTTTAGGCAACTCAGACGAGCATTCAATGACCTTGTCCCCTGCCGTCAGAGTTAGGTAGGGTGCATCGTGTCCACAGTAGCGGTAGCTGCACCTACCGCATCCTTTTCCATTTTTACCCTTCTAGTCTACGTTGCCACCTGTCGGTGACCCCTTTAAAGTATAAAAGGAGGCCCAAGCGCAACGTAGAAGGGGTTCGGCTCATTCGAAACATCAGGAACACTCTCACGCTCGGTCGGGCAGCGTCCACCACTCCTGAGCAAGAATTCAATACACACAAACAAGCAGCAGTAGGGTTTTACGCATCCGTGCGGCCCGAAGCTGGGTAAAAACTGCTCGCGTGTACTTCCTCGATCCGCTCTTTGTGCGCTCTCCGCCTCCCACCGAACCGAAAGGGGCCCGGTCCCCATAGGTGTTGGTGGATCAGCTTCCCCCGACATCTGGCCTCCTCGAGGATCTTCTGACGTGAACTCCAAGTCTCCAGGATCATATTCTTCCAAAAAATCATGCTGCCGAAGGTTTCTTTCTGTTTGGACTCCGTTTGATATTCCTTTTCTTTGAAATACTGAAACAGGCAATAAAACAGCAATATAGGCTGGGCCTCCGGTTAATAGGTTAGTCCCAAAAGTAATATAAATATGTATAATAAAGCCCGTAATCATTCAAAACAGATAATAAAATAGCATGAATGCTTCATAAATTATAGATACGTTGGAGACGTATCAGCGGCCACGAGGGTGCTCGGCGCGCCCTAAGGGGGTGGGCACGCCCCCCACCCTCGTGGGCCCCTCGTGGCTCCACCGACCTACTTCTTCCCCCTATATATACTCCTGTACCCTGAAAACATCGAGGAGCGCCACGAAAACCTAATTCCACCGCCGCAACCTTCTGTATCCGCGAGATCCCATCTTGGAGCCTTCGTCGGCGCTCCGCCGGAGGGGGAATCGACCATGGAGGGCCTATACGTCATATCCAAGGCCTCTCCGATGAGTTGTGAGTAGTTTACCACAAACCTTCGGGTCCATAGTTATTAGCTAGATGGCTTCTTCTCTCTCTTTGAATTTCAATACAAAGTTCTCCTTGATCTTCTAGGAGATCTATTCGATGTAACTCTTTCTGCGGTGTGTTTGTCGAGATCCAATGAATTGTGGGTTTATGATCAAGTTTATCTATGAGAAATAATTGAATCTTCTCTGAATTCTTTTATGTGTGATTGGTTATCTTTGCAAGCCTCTTTGAATTATCAGTTTGGTTTGGCCTACTAGATTGATCTTTCTTGCAATGGGAGAAGTGCTTAGCTTTGGGTTCAATCTTGCGGTGTCCTTTCCCAGTGACAGCAAGGGCAGCAAGGCACGCATTGTATTGTTTCCATCTAGGATAAAAATATGGGGTTTACATCATATTGCATGAGTTTATCCCTCTACATCATGTCATCTTTCTTAATGCATTACTCTGTTCTTCATGAACTTAATACTCTAGATGCGGGCAGGAGTCGGTCAATGTGTGGAGTAATAGTAGTAGATGCAGAATCGTTTCGATCTACTTGTCACAGACGTGATGCTATATACATGATCATGCCTAGATAATCTCATAACTATGCGCTTTTCTATCAATTGATCGACAGTAATTTGTTCATCCACCGTAATACTTATGCTATCTTGAGAGAAGCCACTAGTGAAACCTATGGCCCCCGGGTCTATCTTTTATCATATAAGTTTTCCATCTACTTTTATTTGCATCTTTTACTTTCCAATCTATATCATAAAAATACCAAAAATATTTATCTTATCTTATTATCTCTATCAAATCTCACTTTTGCAAGTTACCGTGAAGGGATTGACAACCCCTTTATCGCTTTGGATGCGTGGTTCTTGTTTGTTTGTATAGGTGAGTGGGACTTTTGAGGAGCCTCCTACTAGATTGATACCTTGGTTCTCAAAAACTGAGGGAAATACTTATGCTACTTTGCTGCATCACCCTTTCCTCTTCAAGGGAAAACCAACGCAGTGCTCAAGAGGTAGCAAGAAGGATTTCTGGCGCCGTTGCCGGGGAGGTCTTCGCTCAAGTCAAGACATACCAAGTATCCATCACAAAATCATCTCCCTTGCATTACATTATTTGCCATTTGCCTCTTGTTTTCCTCTCCCCCACTTCACCCTTGCCATTTTATTCGCCCTCTCTTTCCCAATCTCCTCTCTCTTTTGCTTGCCTTTTGTTTGCTCGTGTGTTGGATTGCTTGTCACGATGGCGCAAGATAATACCAAATTGTGTGACTTTTCCAATACCAATAATAATGATTTCCTTAGTACTCTGATTGCTCCTCTTAATGATGTTGAATCTTGTGAAATCAATGTTGCTTTGTTGAATCTTGTTATGAAAGATCAATTCTCCGGCCTTCCTAGTGAAGATGTCGCTACTCATCTAAACAACTTTGTTGATTTGTGTGATATGCAAAAGAAGAAAGATACGGATAATGATATTGTTAAACTGAAGTTATTTCTGTTTTCACTTAGAGATCGTGCTAAAACTTGGTTTTCGTCTTTGCCTAAGAATAGTATTAAGTGCAAAGATGCTTTTATCTCTAAGTATTTTCCTCCCGCTAAGATCATCTCTCTTAGAAACAATATTATGAATTTTAAACAACTTGATCATGAGCATGTTGCCCAATCTTGGGAAAGCATGAAATTAATGATTCGCAATTGCCCTACTCATGTTTTGAACTTATGGATGATCATACAAATTTTTATACCGGGTTGAATTTTGCTTCTAGAAATCTTTTAGATTCAGCCGCGGGAGGCACTTTTATGGAAATCACCTTAGGAGAAGCTACTAAACTCCTTGATAACATTATGGTTAATTATTCTCAATGGCACACCAAAAGATCTACTAGTAAAATAGTGCATGCTATAGAAGAAAATAATGTTTTGAGTGGAAAGATGGATGAACTTATGAAATTGTTTGCTACTAAGAGTGCTCCTATTGATCCTAATGATATGTCTTTGTCTACTTTGATTCAGAATAATAATGAATCTATGGATGTGAATTTTGTTGGTAGGAATAATTTTGGCAACAACGCGTATAGAGGAAACTTTAATTATAGGCCGTTCCCTAGTAATTCCTCTAATAATTATGGAAATTACTACAAAAACTTTTATGGAAATTTTATAAGATGCCCTCTGATTTTGAGAATAGTGTTAAAGAATTTATGATCTCTCAAAAGAATTTCAATGCTTTGCTTGAGGAAAATATGCTTAAAGTTGATGATTTGGCTAGGAACGTTGATAGACTTTCGCTTGATGTTGATTCTTTGAAACTAAGATCTATTCCACCTAAGAATGATATCAATGAGTCTCTCAAAGCCATGAGAATTTCCATTGATGAGTGCAAAGAAAGAACCGCTAGGTTGCGTGCTAAGAAAGATTGTAGAAGCGTGTTCTTCTAGTTTCCATGGAAATAATGATGAAGATCTAAAAGTTATTGATGTGTACCCTATTAAATCTTTGTTTTGCAATATGAATCTTGATAATAATGGGACTGGAGATGAGTTAACTTTAGTTAAAAGGCATCCCAATGATTCGGAGTTTTTAGATCTTGATGCTAAATTTGGTAAAGGTGGGATTGGAGAGGTCAAAACTTTACATAGCATTGAACCCACTATTATGGATTTCAAGAAATTTAATTATGATAATTGTTCTTTAATAGATTGTATTTCCTTGTTGCAATCCATGTTGAATTCCCCTCATGCTTATAGTCAAAATAAAGCCTTTACCTAACATATTGTTGATGCCTTGATGCAATCTTATGAGGAAAAACTTGAGTTGGAAGTTTCTATACCTAGAAAACTTTATGATGAGTGTGAACCTACTATAAAAATTAAAATTAAAGATCATGAATGCTATGATTTGTGTGATTTGGGTGCTAGTGTTTCCACGATTCCGAAAACTTTATGTGATATTCTAGGTTTCCATGATTTTGATGATTGCTCTTTAGACTTGCACCTTGCGGATTCCACCATTAAGAAACCTATGGGAAGGATCAATGATGTTCCTATTGTAGCAAATAGGAATTTTGTGCCCGTAGATTTTATCGTTCTTGATATAGATTGCAATCTTTCATATCCTATTATTCTTGGTAGACCTTTCCTTAGAACGATTGGTGCAATTATTGATATGAAGGAAGGGAATATTAGATTCCAATTTCCATTAAGGAAATGCATGGAACACTTTCCAAGAAAAAAAGTCAAATTACTTTATGAATCTATCATGCGAGCCACTTATGAATTGAATGCCAAAGATGGCAATACTTAGATCTACTCTCACTTTTATGCCTAGCTAGGGGCGTTAAACGATAGCGCTAGTTGGGAGGCAACCCAAATTTATTTTACTTTCTTGCTTTTTGCTTCTGTTTAGTAATAAATATTTCATATAGCCTCTGATTAGATGTGGTTTTATGTTTTAATTAGTGTTTGTGCCAAGTAGAACCTATAGGATAACCTACGGTGATAGTTAATTTGATTCTGCTGAAAAACAGAAACTTTTGTGCGCACGAGAATAATTTTAATAAATCACGGAAACATAGTTTTGCGTTGATTCTTTTTGATGTAGATCAATAGACAAATTTCCCAGGACTTCCTAGTTTGGTAGAATTTTAATAGTTCCAGAAGTATTCTAAAGTTACAGATTGCTACAGGCTGTTCTGTTTTTGACAGATTCTGTTTTTTGTGTGTTGTTTGCTTATTTTGATGCATCTATGGCTAGTATCGGGGGGTATGAACCATAGAGAAGTTGGAATACAGTGGGTTTAACACCAATATAAATTAAGAATGAGTTCATTACAGTACCTTATGTGGTGTTTTTACTTTCTCGCACTAACGGAGCTTATGAGATTTCCTGTTGAGTTTTGTGTTGTGAAGTTTTCAAGTTTTGGGTAAAGATTTGATGGACTATGGAATAAGGAGTGGTAAGAGCCAAAGATTGGGGATTCCCATGGCACCCCAAGATATCCAAGGACAACCAAAAGCCTAAGCTTGGGGATTCCCCGGAAGCATCCCCTCTTTCGTCTTCGTTTATTGGTAACTTTACTTGGAGTTATATTTTTATTCGCCACATAATATGTGTTTTGCTTGGAGCGTCTTGTATGATATTAGTCTTTGCTTTTTAGTTTACCATAATCATCCTTGATGTACACACCTTTTGGGAGAGACCCACTTGATTTGGAATTTATTAGAATACTCTATGTGCTTCACTTATATCTTTTGAGCTAGATAGTTTTTGCTCTAGTGCTTCACTTATATATTTTAGAGCACGGTGGTGGTTTAATTTTGTAGAAATTGTTGATATATCATGCTTCATTTATATTATTTTGAGAGTCTTTTAGAACAGCATGGTATTTGCTATGGTTATAAAATTGGTCCTAGAATGATGGGCATCCAAGTTGGGTATAATAAAAACTATCAGAGAAAGTGAATTGGATGTTATGATCAATTTGATGCTTGATAATTGTTTTGAGATATGAGATGGTGATATTAGAGTCATGCTAGTGGAGTAATTATGAATTTGAGGAATACTTGTGTTGAAGTTTGTGATTCCCGTAGCATGCACGTATGGTGAACCGCTTTGTGATGTAGTTGGAGCATAATTTATTTATTGATTGTCTTCCTTATGAGTGGCGGTAGGGGACGAGTGATGGTCTTTTCCTACCAATCTACCCCGCTAGGAGAATGCACATAGTACTTTGTTTTCAAAGACTTGTAGATTTTTACAATAAGTATATGAGTTCTTTATGACTAATGTTGAGTCCATGGATTCACTACAAAAAAAATACACTTCCGTGATGATACGTGTTTGTCATAGTAGGTCGCGTTTTTTGTCATGCATGTACATCCATGACGATTTTATGATAGAATCAAGATAGTCATACATGTGTTGTCGTAGAAGTGTTCCATGACATTACCAAAATTATCATCACGGAAGTGTCCACTTCCATGACGATAAATCACGCGTCACAGAAGTGCTTTCGTCAAGGGTGACCGACACGTGGCATCCACCATAACGGAACGCCGTTAAGCTATCGGGTCGGGTTTTGGATCCGATAACCCGTTAATAGCCCCGGCCAATGGGGATTTTCCACATGTAAAATCATCATTGGCTGGAGGAAACACGTGTCGGCTCACCGTTGGGACAGATGTCATCCGCTCATTGGACCGAAGGCGCCTATGATACGGCGACACATGGAACGGCCCAACAGAGGCCCATTCCTGTGAAAAGGCCGGCCCGTTTGACTTGGTCAAAAGGTGGCGGGCTGGCCCACGGAAAGCCTGTTAACAGCATGTTCGCATATAGCCCATTTACAGCCTGCTAACCCAGGGCCCGTTACGCCCTATCCGAATTAGGCCCAGTAGCGTCATCTGGGCCATCCAATATGATTCAGCCCGTTTTAACTTCCGGTCCATGTGTGGCCCATGACTTCTTTCGGCCCATATGAGGACCTTTGTAACTCTTGGCCCCTTAATAGCCCATGGTGAAACTGGCCCGTAATGAACAGTGTATCACTTTATACCCATTAACGGCCTGTTATTCCATTGGCCCGTTTCCATCCCAAGTTATCTTTTGGCCTTCTCAGGGCCCATTGATTCTTGGGCTCATTTGCAGCATTCGGTTACATACGGCCCGTTACTGTCATTTTCTGCTTGTGGGCCAAATTCAGCCCGTCGTTACAGTCGGCCCGTTTGCGGACCGTTAATACGTTGGGCCATTTTCATGTCAAAAAAACCCGTTGGGATGTTGTCATAGAGTTATCAAATACGGCCTGTTATGGTCCACGAATAGTACGACCCATGATTGGCGAAATGATGATACGCCCCGTAGAAGACCCATGGATCCTACGACCTGTATGAGGCCCATGGATAGTACGGCCCATAGAAGGCCCATGGATCATACGGCCCGTAGAAGGCCCATGGACCCTAAGGCCCGTATAGAAGGCCGATGGATCCTACGGCCCGTATAGAAGGCCAATGGATCCTACGGCCGAACGAAGGCCCATGGATCATACGGCCTGCAGGAGGCCCATGGTTACAACAGTCTGTGTGTTGCCATGATTATTTTGGCCTAGTTACCAAAAATAGGCTATTGTGGCCACTAGAAAAAAATAGAAAAGGAACTACAGTGACTAGAAGCAAACAACTAAACAAGACAATAAGGAAATAAATAAGCAAGCAATTAATGCTAGCCTATTACTGCTATTACACATATTACATCCACTGGGCATCAAAGTTCGCCACCAGTGCAAATATAGGGAACAAAGCAGCACATTACATACACTGGCCGTCAAAATTGGCCACCAGTGCAAATAAACACGGCAGCAAAACAAGAGCATAACTGAAACAACTTCAGAAGAGCTCAAGAAATGTTATCCTGGGTATCCACCATGCTGGCAATAAGCTTAGCAAGTTGATTAGCTTTGTCCTGTTTGGTGCTAAAATCCTCCAACGCTTGCTGTTGCACCAGAAAGTATGCATCTGAATGCTCCAGGGACTTCCGCAGTCCTTCCGCTTCTTGTCGCAGCACAGCTGATCGATGTCTTTCAGCTTGTAGTTGAGACTCAAGAAACTAAACTGATTCAGACAGTGAGTTTGAATAGCTTGTGCAAGAGGTAGTGGCCAGTAACTCGAACACTAAACCAAGACAGGACTTTGGGGTTGTCTCGCTGTCTTAAAGATAGTCTTCCTTAGCTGTTTTATCAGCTTTGTTGGAGACCAACAAGGATGTGTCACTATCCTGAACCTTATCTGCATTACTTCCTTTACCATTGCTTAATAAGGCACTCTTCCCCAATATTCTGTCAGCATTCTAAAAGAAGAAACAAGCAGACACATAACAAGTTTAGCATGTACTAGTATATGAAACTCATTTCGGTGAACCAGTTCATTAGTAAGGTGGACATGATTAAACTACCAAGTCTTCTATTGCCAAGTACTAGTACATAATAAAAGCATCAAACAAACATATATCTATGTCCTATGGTCACTGCATTGTCTTGCCAAATCAAAATAGAGACACGGTTCAAATCATATCAGTTCAAGACAAAGCAGCAGTGAAAGAATACAAAGCGTGGCAAACTACATGGCACAACAAGATTTCAGATGGGTACCACGGGTCTACATGTATAACAACACTATTGGCTCTGTTGTGATGCTAGTAATGTGCATGATATGAAAGTCAATTGTATACACAATTGAAATTGAAATCAACAGAGCTATTGATAAGAGCAAACCTGTTAAAGAAACATGCGTGAACATACCTGCTATGCCATTGGAGTTTCGATTGGATCCTTCAATTTAAAAATAAGTTTGTATGAGTAAATACAGTGATACAAGAGCAAATCAATCATAGTTAAAAAAGGCGCGCCTAAGCGAGCGCTTAAGTGCGCCTAGGCTCTAGGCGTTAGCAAAATGCATTGCACATAACTACGCTTAATCTGTGCATAACTGCGCATAAGCATGCGCTTTGGTCAGTAAAGCGCAAGGCGGTGGCAAAACGCACAATTAACGCCTAGCGCTTTTTTGAACTATGATAGCAATGGAATCTTAAATTAGAACAGTTGTTCTTCAGGTTTAGGCACTTGTTCTACATGAACAGAGTACAGTAAGACGCAAGAATATAATACTTAAAAATAGAAAATGAGCTCATAGACCTTACCACATTCTTGGTTCGGGACCAGTACAGAACAAGGCGTTCCCAGTCATCGTCCAGTAAATGTGTCTCAGGAGAGCGTAAGGGAATTTGATGAGTTTCTTTGCCGGTGAAGTACGTTTTCTTCAGGTAATTCCGATACTGCCACCAAGCATTCTTGAAGATAGCAGAGGTATTAGCACAGGTTACCTCATCCTGAGTTTCCAAATCGGTCCTTCTCTATAGAGAAAAATGGGAAAATTTGCTGTATTATAACCATCATGGAGGTAGGATGTATGGGACGAAGCAAAGTAATTGCCATGAATAACATTACTTACACATAACTCCTGGACAAACACCTGCAACTGGCATTTTCCTTCATCTTCAGTATAATATTTCCAAGATGGGAAGATACGCACATACGATTTAACAACATCAAATGCGATAGATGCTAAACTACGACTAGCTGGTTGTGCTTCCTCCACAGGAATAGGCGTACTAACTGGTGGAGTTGGGGTTCGCCGTGATAGTACTGGCCCTTTGGGCACTGGAGCTGCCTTACTAACTGCTCTTGTTTGGGAGCTCTGTGGTGGAGATGGTGCTGTGTCAACAGGAACTGGGTTACTATCGGCTGGGGTTGGGGTTAGATTGGGTGAAGCTGGTTCTCTGTCCATCGCAGTAGGGGTACAATCTGCGAGAGTTTGGGTTATGTGTGGTAGGGCTGGTTCTTGTGCATGTACAACCGGGGTGCTATCTCCACCAAGAGGTAGCACTGTTTTATTTGAAGACCGTGTTTTTAGTCCGCTAGATACTGGCATCACCCGCTCCAATTCAAATGGCTGATAAACAGGAAACATAGTTGAATGTACAGACATTGTATGAGAGACAGATGCAATAGATAGTGTGGAAAAAAGAGGGCATGAAATAGTTGACATGTATATTGTTTAACTAAAACGGATAGCATGACATAATTTCACATATATGATGTCTATCTAAACTGGATAGCATAGCATAACATAATTCAAAGATATGATGAATAACTAAACAGGATCGCATGACATAATTCACCTACATGTTATCTAAGTAATCAGGATCGCATCATTTAATTCACATATGTGATTTATATGCTAAACAGAGGGCATTCGATATGATGTCTGAACTAAGAACATGGTGTTGAATATTGTGTATATGATGTCTAAACTATGCAATGCAAGACACCGTATGCATGATATGAGCAGTATAACCGTGCCAAGTTAGAGCATACACCTCAGTGGGGGAATAGGACTGGTCATCTGTCTCTGAATCCATCTCTGAGGAGCTATCGGGACCCAACAAGAGATCTGCTTCGACAGGTAGCACTGTCTGCTCTGAAGGCCTTGTTTTCACTCCAGATTTTTCCATCTCCCACCCAAATGGCTGATTCACAGGAAGAGTAGTTTAATGTACAAACATTGTCGACAAATGGAAATGTAATGAAGAAAAGGATGGGCAAGATATCATTCAAATATATGATGCCTGGTTAAACAGGATGGCATTGCACATTTCACATATATTATGGCTGGCTAAAAGACATGAGACTGCATAATTCCCATATATGATATAGAAACTAAACAGGTGGCATTACAGAACATGTCTAAACTAAGCAGATGACATATATGATGTCAAAAGTAGGCACTGCAAGGCAACATATGCATGATATGACTAACATCATCATGCCAAGGTAGAGCAAACACCTTGGGGGTAAATAGGAGTGGTCAGCGGCGTCTGAATCCGCCTCAGAACAGATATCTTCCTCTGGATTACAATCTGGAGAGGGGTGGGGAGGGTTTGCCATTGAACCCACCATGGAGCGATGTCTGCATGACATTGTATTGCCGCGCAAAACTCTTCTCTTTTTCTCTACATGTTCAGCATGACTGTGTACAATATCTGACATGCATACGAAAAAAATATGGTGAGATTATGTAAGGAGAGCATGCAGAAATTTAGAGTGATGGTAACAACCAGTGGATCGACGTTTTTCCGTTGAACCAAAATAGCCCTAATGGATCGACGTGAATGTATAGTAATAAGTGATGCAACAAGTGTACAACCTCTTTGCCGTAGCCGTGTCGACCTCAGCATCATTGGGTTGGTCGCTGAAGCAGTTGAGGCAGAGGTGGCTGTCGGAGGTGTGGAGGAAGATCTGAGGAATCTGTAGACGGCGTCCAGGGCACTGCTCTGTTGTGATGGATCGTTCTGTCGTTGGAGTAGCTCCGGTGAGCCGTAAGACGTCAAGGCTGAAGCAGCACAAGACAGACATCGTCAATCTCAAGTGGGATTCTAATAGCATCTCCAGTAGATGATGTAAAATGGATGTAAAATTAACATCACCAAAAACCACCTGACTACAACAGATGAGGTAAAAACTATTGACTCTGAACTTAACTGTCGAAACTGAAATTTACTGTGGAATCTGAATGCTACTGTTGAAACTGAACGCAATGGTAGCAGAGAGGCACTTGACATGTAGTTTAGGGAGGGCATGCAGTTCATCTTCAACCTGCACCCCCCTGAGCCGCCAGCCACCACTGGCCGAACCGCCGGCCCCCAGCGTCGCCTCGCTGCCCCAAAACAACTCGCCACCGCCGCCCCGGCCAGCCCTCTAGGCCCCCCCCCACCCTGAACCCTAAGATAGATAGTGGGGTACCTCTCTGGCGAGCCCCCGTCCCCGCTGTGGGTGGTTCTTCCTTAACTCCGGCGAGCCCCCCCCCCCAACCCCTAAAAAGGGACTGACCCAAAAGTCGATTCAGTCGACTGAAGTGTGGCTTAATCGGAGCAGAGCAGCAGCACGAGCGAGGGGGAGAGCAGCAGCAACAGCTGGGCGAGCGAGCGATTGAGCGAGAGCCGGACCAGCAGCAGCAGCGTGAGCGAGCGAGCAAGAGCTGGAGCAGCAGCAGTAGATCCGGCTGGTATGGACACCACCGCCGAAGGGACCTCGCACTGGGGAAGAGCCGTCGTGGAGATGTCGCTCGCGGCGCCGGCTTCAAGGTAGCCACTCCATGGGGGTGCGGGATGGAGCATCGTCGGCGCCGGGAGGTCGAGTTAAGGAGAAGGTGTGATGCGATGAGTGTACAACCTCTTTGGTGGCGCCGAGTAGGCCTCAGCTTCGTCCGAGGAGTCGGTGAGGATGCTGCGGTTCCGATGGAGCAGGTTATGGCGGCGCTGTGGGGATGGAGCAACCGCGATAGATGAGGCGATCATCGAAGCAGCTCCTTGGAGGTGGAGGATAGGGCGGCTGAACCGGCGGGACGGCGAGATGGATGACGGATCCTCATCCGAGGAGGTGGACGAGGGACGTCGAGCTATTGCGGTGGACGACGTTATTAGGGAAGAGGCTCCGGCTGGGCAGCGGTGACGTGGCAGACGGAGGAGGGTGGGGTGTCGCAGCTTGAGCGGAGAGATTATGGCAGCCTGGGATTTCGAATGGCGAAAAGAGGGCGATGGGAGGGGGTGAAGCATGACTTAGGGACGCGCTTGTCCAAAATGTAGGGTGTGTTACAAAAGTACCCCCCACCGATTTGAACTAGCGGCCCTTTCGGCTCAGGGTTAGAAGGGGGATTTCGCGTGTCGGGATTTGGCAGCTGGAGGGAGTTTTCGCGCGCGTTGTAATTTCGGGATAGCAAAGCGCGGGTTGTGAAGGCGCCAGTTTTGGGAGCACAATATCTGAATTTTCGGGATATAACAAGACGCGGGTTGAATTTTAGGGACAAGCCTAACGTGTAGTAATATTGTACTTGTACGTACCAAATCAATTCGCACTTCCCTCAACCAAAAAGAAAACGAAAAAAATAAAACTATTCACACCACACAAAGAGAGAGTCTTGCCCCGTTTTACTATACAAATGCTATTCAAAGCTACTCCCTCCTTCCATCTATATAGGGCCTAATGCGTTTTTCGATGCTAACTTTGACCAAATATTAGAGCAATGATATATGACATGCAACTTACACAAAGCACACCGTTAAATTCGTCTGTGAAAGGTTCTTTCAATGATATAATTTTCACATTGTGCATGTCATGTACTATTAATCTTGTCAATAGTCAAAGGCGGTCTTAAAAATCTCATTACGCCCTATATAGATGGAAGGAGGGAGTATGAATCCATGTTATGTCCGATTAAATTTTTTCGCTTGCTGTATAATGCATGTAACCTACTCATACCAACATTTTAGTGCATTCCAAATGTCTATACTACCGCTGCAATTCGAACTAAATTTGAATTCGTTTCTCTATTTCAATAAGAATCTACAATCATGATTGTTGCCAACTTCAACCATCATAGTTTCCTTGCTATCCGCCAGATATAAATCGGACGGCCTATAATGCAGGATGGCAGGCACACCATCATCAACAACTCCGTTTTTTATAAGAGTAGAGATAAAATATATTAAATGTAGTATAACATGTTCATAACCACACCATGTGTATCACCGTTATATATATTCACACATGCGTCGGTTTGAAACACTATGATAAATTCTTCAAATATCCGAATTCGCTTTTTATAATGAAGTATATATGATCTCTATTCGTCTTTTACACCCACACAACCCTCTTATCTTTGTAGCTAGCGCTAACTTTCTCTTGTGCATGCACACGCCCGCATCCCTCTCACCCTCCCTCAACATTCTCTAGCTCCATCGCACAAATTCATCTTTTCACTTTAGGTCGTTCACCCACGCTGTGTGTAGGCCCCCAGCTCCTTCTTTACGGCACACATCGATCGATATGCCTCTCTAGCCAGGTGTGCCTAGCACAAACACAAGCTTCCCCTCTTCTCTTGTCACCGTCCATGCCTCACTCCCACCACTCTTTTCATCGTTCTCGTACTCGCACACTCCTCCCCCTCGATATAGTATGCCTCTCGTACCACCTCCTACATGCATCCCTCTCTCTCTCTATCCTTCTCCTCGTGCCTCATTTGCTTCTAACACACACATGCATGTATACCGATCGATCTCCCAACATATACCTAGATCGACTTTAACTACCCCCCCCATCGATCGACGTACCTCACAAGTTATGTCTCTCCTTTCTCTAACAAAGGGCGATTGATCTTCCTATGTAGTTACGTCTGCTTACCACAGCCACATCGTCCCCCCTCATCATTCGTGCATGCCTCCTGACCCGTCTCTCACACGCACGTGCACAGACAACAAGCAGCCATCTCCTCTCTTATTGATATTGCGGGCGTGCCCTCCGTTAGTCTAGCAAGCCTATCCCACCATTTGTTAGAAGCAACTCCACTACCACCCCCTCCAACACTCTAGCTCTGTCTCTCTCCCAACCTTATTCCTCTCTTGCACATATGCATGGATGTCGATCGATCTCCCTTAATACATGAGGCAGATCGATCTCCTTAATACACGAGGTAGGCCTCTCTCCTCCTCCACACATATACCAGCCATTATACCTCTATAGTTAATTGGGGCTCCCTCTTCCCCCACCACACACCGATAGTCGAGCGCTGCAGGTAGGTATCCATGCCACAGAGACAAACTGCACATGTCCCCTCTCACGTTCCAGTAGGCCAGCCACTCTATATCTTTGATGTGGGCACACACAAATTCGATGGCACTCTTTATCGATCGCGCGCGCACACACACACATCATCCCTCTCTTCGATTCTATGGACACCTCAAGCCGATGGTACCTCCAATCTCTTCTCGTGGATCGCCCCCTCTATATATATGTTATATCCAGGACTCTATTTCACACACATTGCATATGTTACATTTTTTGATTGACCCCCCCCCCCCAAAAAAAAACTCTCAAGAACAAACACACTACATCTCTCTAGGTTTGTATCTCTCTCACACAACCCCACGTAGGTGGTGTACGTATACAAGAAGAGAATAGGTGCACCGTGCACGCACTCACGCTTCGTGCCCAGCCACACCTGCGCGGGTACACGGTGGAGCTCATTTCTTTACGAAATGGTAGCCCACGTGCTAATTTGAATGCTTGTAGCGGTTGTTTACCTAAGGAGGTCATGTACCACGCGTGCACGAAACAAAGTTCGACTTCACGCGTTGCCGCGTTATTTTTAAATAAAGTTATAGCGCTCAATGGCACGTACACAGAATATAAAACGATTTTTATGGCGAAAAAGGTAGTCCGCTCACTATATACAATGGAGCCTGCCTGCCTGGTTTGTCGCTCTTCAGAGTATCTCACACAAGGCTGTGGTGGCCTCTCTCTCTCTCACCGTTGGTCACTGATCCGGCCGCATCCCGTCCGCCGGGGGAAAGGGAGTGTGGTGGCCTCTCTCTCTCTCACCGTTGGTCACTGATCCGGCCGCATCCCATCCGCCGGGGGAAAGGGAGGAAGTGCATTGTTTCTCCGTCCGACGGCGCCGAGGCAGCACGTCCCGATCTGCGGTACACGCCGTTCTCTCTGACCAAGCTCCGGCGCAGCAGGGCCTATGCCACCTGGTCGTAGATTCCACCCGCCGCCGCTCACCTAGTTACATCCCGACGACCTCCAGGTATCCCCTCCGGCCTTGCTCCACTGCCCGTCTTCCCACGTCGCTGCATGTGGATCTTCCATAGTTCTTTGCCCAAAACGTAGCTCGTCCGGCGTACTTCTCATACTGCAATCTTGTCCTCACACCATTTTAGACAAACACAACCGTGTTGTCAGGGCCAGGCCGGCAAAATCCGGGGCCCTGTGCGAAACTAAAAAATGGGGCCCTATCTCACTAGAAAGATAAACTATCGAGCAATTATAAAGTACTCCCTCCGTAAAGAAATATAAGAGCGTTTAGATCATTATTTTAGTGATCTAAACACTCTTATATTTGTTTACAGAGGGAGTATGTGATATATTGTCCGACATAAAAATTATCTAGTACTGAAACACGAGATACCAAAGATGAATAAAACAAAATTAAAGTGATACGGCAGCAGATATCAATTGGAGATTATATGTCAATGTTTGGCAATTAGACGAACCGTCTTACTCACCTAGTCTTGTGTCCTATCCGGTTGAACTGCTATACAGTGATCTTTAATCGAGGAGGCAATCACGCAAGAATCTATCTCTCTAATGATCCCTGCGAAAAGTTAATTAGAAAATAGAAATTGGGATAATAGGAGTAGAATTAGGAGTAGAAGCCAGCAGTATTCCTCTCTAACCCTCTGAGAACCCAAGAACACGAGAGGATTTATCAATGGATGCGAAGTTGTAAACCAATGAGGACTTTACTGTATTTGCAATGACAAATCTAGCGTACTACGTCTCCCGATCCTGTCTCTGACTATACCTTTCACCGTGTCGATCGTTTGTCGCGGCGTCACCGGATCTGGAAGTCTGGAGGATGCACATGCACCATGTCGCCCGCCCATTGATTCTGGATGCAACCGATCGAGCGGAACTGGACACCACCCTTTGGTTTCTGATCAAGCAGATCCGTTTTTGGGGGGGAGATTGAGGTATCGAGCAGATCAACATGCCCTGGCGGCTGGCATCCCACAATCGAGGCATCGAGCCATCAAGGGGGCATCGAGCAGCGGCCTGGGACGCTCGAGCAATGGCCTGACTCACGTGCGGGGGGAGCCACGCGCCAACGGGTAGCAGCCCAACTCCATGCGCGGCCCAACCCCAGGAATATACATAGACATGTAAATTTTCTGGGGCCCCTCAAATTTATGGGCCCTATGCGGGCTGCACAGTTTGCACCACCATGGGCCCGGCCCTGCGTGTTATTATCTTCCCTTAGGACAAGAAATACGCTTCTTTTTGTCATCGCATGTGTCATCCACTGTTATTGGCATTGTTTCCTTTCTACCTCTTTTTTGCAAACAGGGCTATCCATTTCACCTCGTTGCTATTGCGACCTTTTGGTGAACTGCACAAATCACTTTTTTCTTAAGAGTGTTTTGTGCAGTTGTACTAAAATGTCACACGGGCAACGTCTCTACATTTCAGTGCGACTGCACAAAGGGAGATTGGTTTTGCTCTATCCTCCTCATCCAACTCCGAGCCTAATCTTCTCCAACTAGTTAGTCTTAAGAGAGACTGCAAAGGTGCCCGGCTTCTATTTGTGTGTTTATTGTTTCATCAGCAGTCCTCTATTATCGTAATCACACTTATATCTTTGGAACAGGGACGCTCAGCTCTATTTTAGTGGAACTGCACAAAATGATCGGAATGTTGCATGCTCCAGACAGCTACTTTTTTCCCAAAATGCCTTGCTGATTTAGACAGAGCTGGGGGGACGTTGCTGCCAATGAAAGCATGGATCAATTTTAATTTAACACGTTCTCACAACTCTGTCTTCAGTTGTGATGTAATTATTAGCTATGATCTGCTAATAATTGACATGCATTAGCAAGGAAGTTAGTTTTTTATTATTTTCGAAAGAGCATCGATGGCAAGACACGCGAAACAAAAGCTGAAAGCTCACACCATTATACAATTTCATGTCGCTGGAAAATTATTTGTATAGTACGTCAATTATGTAAACAAATGATGGAAGCTTGATAGCATTGCCAGAAGCCTCTTCATCATCCGGGTCCATGTGCCATGCACAAAATTATACTCCTTCGTTCCTAAATATTTGTCTTTTTACAAATTTCAAACGGGCATATTTTAGAGTGTAGATTCACTCATTTTGCTTCGTATGTGTACTCCCTCCATTCCTAAATATTCTATTCGTCTTTCTAGAGATTTCAACAAGTGACTACATATGGAGCAAAATGAGTGAATCTACACTCTAAAATGTGTCTATATACATCCGCATGTGCCAGTCCATTTGAAATCTCTAAAAAGACAAATATTTGAGTAGTCACTTGTTGAAATCTCTAGAAAGACAAATACTCCGAAGTATATTTAAGAATGGAGGGGGTAGTGCACAACCGCATGGGAGACTCAGCCCGGTCGTTGCGCCGCATTAATAGTGAGTAATGAGCAGTCAAATCATAAGCCCCGCCTTTCCCACTGTAAGTTGTTCTGAAGAAGCAACCATCAATACGTTCTTCTTTGAATCCGCTCATACTACTCCATCCATCACTGTTTATACAACAAACTTCAGAAAAAAGAAAAAAAAATCTGTGGGACCAAGGCGACTAGCATCGGCCTGAAAAATAGCATTGGTAGTTATAGCACGGCGTCTATTACTAGAGGGAATAATGCGTCCACACATGCATGCAGTGCTTCCACCCCGGGTACACACATCCATGCACTTACTCCACTCCGTAGTAGTATAGTACATGGAGAGAAAATTGTGGACTTGATTGCGGTTACCACGCCCTAATTAATTGAGCATTAAACCAAACGCGTCTAAAGTCTCTCTGGTGGTGGAAATGCATTGAGAGAAATACATCATAATGAAGCATGCCCTGTAAACTGTGACGAAGGGAGGAGTAGTATGAAGGTGCAAAACCAAGTACGCGTATGGCTAGTCGGTCAACGCACCTCCTCTTGGCATATCACTGACATGTGGGACAGGAGTGCGAGCAAACCAATCTCAATTGACGGCAAAGAGCCAACCCGTCGTTCCTTGAGAGAGATGAGGAGCGAGAACACACAGACGGGCTCGCGCGGAGGCCAAGATATATTCGAGCATGGTTGGTTGATCGATATCATTCATTACATGTTGGGCTGCCATTTTCCGCCCTTCTCCGAAATAAACGTGTACTTTATCAGAGATAAAAAAAGAGTACAGACGCTCCACCATGCGGTTCTAGTAGTAGTAGTACTCGTACTACTACGCTTGGCTCTTCGCCTCTTCGTGAAGTCGAACAATGATGGTACTCCGCATGTTGGGTACTACAGTGTATGCCTCTGACAATCTGACACCGAATGGACTGATGCATGTCCACCGAGGGTAGATTGCATTAGTCAAAAGGCGTAAGCGAGCTTCACCTTGTCCTGCAAGCTTCTCCTCGTTCTGTGAGTTAACGGGGCACACCAAAAAGTAGTGCTAGTCCATACTCCCTCCTTTCCGGTTAATATGGCTTAATCTTTTTTGCGGGTAAATGAAAGAGCTTTATTCATATATAAGCATTCTTAGGATGATCAGCCAAGACACTGGTCACTAGGAAGCGAGGTACCCCGCAAAAAAAGAAGTAGAGGAAGTGAGGTGTTTCATCAAGCCAGCTCTCGGCCACACTCAAAGTGCAGCCTTCTCCTCGTTCGGCAAGTTGACGGGACACAACAAAGTAATGCTAGTCCATACTGCCTCCTCTCCGGTTAATATGGCTTAATTTCAATAAATACACTGTCTGTCACTGTATATTTGTAAAAATACGGTCAGTGGACTTCATAATACGCTCATTGCGCTCAATATATATATTTTCCGATGTTTATACGGTCACTAGCTCACCCTGACTGAGTATGTGTGTGCATGCGCGTGTAGGTTGAGCACTTGAGCGTGACCATGTGTGTGTTCCGTCGTGTGCTCGGACATGCATGCATTAGGGCGTCGCGCGTGTTTTTGCATCCATGTGCACGTGTGACTGTTGCATACACGTAGGGGGAGTACGTGTAGGGGCCACTAAGGAGCAGGCAAATCACACAGTAAGTTAGTCGGAAGAAGCAACCATCATTTCACTCTTGAATGACACATATGCAATATAAAATGGTTGATATGGAGAGAAAAAGAAAACCACTATATATACACTAGCGGGAGCCTAAGCTACAAGCATGCTTGCTTAGGTTGCTCTCTTCACAAGCATAGAACGACGGCCTGATCCCGCAGCTGGGGGAAGGGAACAATGTTATGCGTAGACGCGGTCGACATCGGCGAGGGAGAAAACCCACAGTCAGTGCATCCCAATCAGGGGTCACCGCGGTATGGGCCGATGCCGCGTCCCAACCGCCCTTCTAGCTACAACCCGACGTCCCAGGTAGTCCATCTTCCTTTTGGAGCCGGCTTGCTCCACTGTCGTAGCTCCATCTCCGTGTCGATCTTTCTCTACTTCTACCGGCTTTCTACTTGTGATGAGTTTATGTCTCATGAACTAGTGCCAGTACTATTATTCTAATCACACTTATTCAATATCTTTGCCATCAGGGATGCTTAGGTCGGTTTTAGTGGAACTGCACAAAAGCATCGTATGATCTGAGGGTGCCAGCCGTCTTTCCTTTGACAGGTTCTACCTGGCCAGGAAATTAAATCATGTTTAGGGTTTAGGGTTTAAGTCGTAGTGACCCCATCAGTAGTTTTTCTTTCGTACACGCTCTCACAACTTTTTTCTTTAGTTGTGAAGGAAATATTGGCTATGATCTGTGAATTATTGAGATGCATCAGCATGCGTGTTAGTTTTCCTTTGTATTTGATGGAATGTTGTAACGGGGCAACCTTGGAATAGGAATGAAAATGGAGTGGAAAGTTTCCGTTTTTCCGGAGAAAAAATGGAAACGGAGAGAAACCAACGTTTCGTTTCGTTGGATCGCGCTATCGAGCAAAACCAATGTTTAAATCACGTCTACCGTGTTTGTGTCTCACCCTCCTCCACGGCTCGACCCCACACGGTCGCTCGGCATGCCACTCACCGCAAACCGAGTATACGATAACTTTCCCGCCTGCTTGTCGATGGATCACGCCATGGAGTACTAGCACTACTGGAAGAGATTTACGAGTTGGGGGAGGACAGCTAGCTATAGCACAGACTCCCAAGAACTTTTTACATGCATGTTGTAGCCAACTATTGCAACCTTTGAATGCGGAGCAGCCGCGTGCACCCAGAAGCGGCGCGGGCGACGCTCTCTCGGCCGGCGTGCTGCTTCAATGCCGGCGCCAGTGAGAGGTCGCGTCTGCTCTGGCCGGGCATGAATGCGGCACTTACCGTTTCGGGCGGGAAGCACGCGCGGGTGATGAAGAGGGTTCGGGTTGGTCAGGACCGGTCGTGGCAGCGGTCCGGACGTGCGCAAACAAGAGATGTTGTACGTTAATATTGTTGCGTATATAATTAACAACGTAAATAATGTGCCAGTTGGACAAATATGATTGGAGATGGAGATGGAAATGGAATTTTACGTAAACACGGATATGCATGTCTATGTCTATGTGTGTGTGCGCGACGACTCTCGCGACCTGGAAGCGGGGGCGTGTTTTTTGGTCGAGTTTTCTTTCTTGGTACGTTAGAAAATCAGTTTGTCTAATTCACATCTAGATGTTATTTAAGAATATCACATCTAAGCTCCCACAAGTATATAATGTAGCAACAAGAAACAAAAAAACTAGGAAAAAAAATAGACCACAAACAGAGTGGACATCAACTTAGATGTGACATAACTATGTCACATCTAGATGTGTCCTAGACAGACCCTTAAAAAATTGTCCGCCAGTTTTCGTTTCTTTTTTCCGGGAACGCGCGTATTCTATTTAAAACCACTGCTATGGAGAGATTTTTTTACTCCATTATAGCCTCTTGTTTGATAGAGTTTCTCGCGTCTCGCTCTCTCACCCTCTCCATATCAAAACAAGATGACAGTGTCCACTCTATCTCTCTCCTCACCAGTGGTCACAGATCCGGCCGAATCCCGTCCGCTGCGGGAGGTGAGGAGGTGCAGCGTTGACGTTGTCGCCGTCGGCGACGGAGGAAGCCGATGCGCACCGTCCTCTCGGAGCCGGCGCTGGCGCGGACGAAGATCCTCCGCGCCCTTGTTCGCTGCCGTCGTGTGGGCAGATCCCGCCCGCCCGCCTAAACGACATCTCGCCCACCTGAGGTATAACTTCTTGTACTGGTCCAGCTCCCCAGGTCGCTGCGTGCGGGTTTTCTTCTATGCGACTACTCCCCAGCTCCCCATGCATAGTAGCTAGGGTTCGTCGGCTGGTCCAACATCACCTACTAGTACTATTATAGAGGAAATGCCACTCGAAAAGTTGTCCTGATTTATGCCTCGGTGGAGGTATACATGTTGTTTCGACAAAAAGTACATGGTGGTTGTGCGGTCATTGTCCATATGGTGGTAGTACTATCACTGGTTAAATGAAGAAATGCTTTTTTTCTCGGGTATCCTGGTTTAGTTCCCATCAAGATAATTATGATGCTTCTGTTTGTTGGTGTACTTTTCATTAATTCTTATTGACAATTGAGATGTCGTTGCTAACCCTTTTTTATATTTTTGGAAACAGCGATGCGTGTCTCCATACCCGGGCATGTCTTCCTCAATTTTAGTGGAACTGCACAAAATTGGATGGCCATTGTTGTTCCGCCTCACTGTCCTCTGCCACGTGGTTCTTCCTTCCTCGAGCTTGATTACTGAGAAGAAACAGACCACAGTGAGGATTTGTCGAACTTCATAGGTGCCTCACCCAAACTTGATGCCAAATGGATGATGCATCACCACGATGACCTATCGATGCTCATGGTTGCGCCTCATGGTTGCGTCGGCTGGTGAAGCTGATCGATTTTCAATGAAAAACAAGCTGTCTTCCATCAGTGCTCTTTGCTTGTTACGCACAAAGATGATATCCTTCGTCAGTTCACCTTGGTTGCGTTGGAGACGCAGTCGTCTTTCACGTTGGTGCAATTTTATCACACAATTGGCTATGAACCAAATGTTTCCTCGAAGAAGGATCGACGTTGGTACTAAGAGCATAAGTTTTGTATTGATTTCTAAGCCTTCTCACAACTTTGTCTCCAGCTCCCCTGTAATTTTATTTGTCCAGCTATTAACTTTGATTTAAAAAATGGTGTGGACTAAAAACCCGGATGGACGTAGTAGCCCTCCATTTTTATTTACTCCGCATATTAGATTTGACTGAAGTCAAACTTTGTAATACTCTCAAACCTTTCCGATAATTGAAATTAAAATTCTTTATTTGTACACACTCTCACACGTTTCCGATAATTTGGCGCATGTGTGGTTGTTCACTTAAGGGAGGGTAGTGTACCACACGTGAAGGACAGGAAGTGCGACCAGGACGCGTGGGCGTGGATCGTTAGTTCATCGGAAGTAGTACTAGTTTTCTTCACTGTACATTAAATAAAGAGTTTCGTTTCGTACTTACACAATTTAAAATGATTGTTATGGAGAGAATAAGAAAACCACTCCACTATATATTAGTCGTATACACGAGAGTACTATATGGACGCAGCTTCATTGACTTAGTGCACCTGCCTTTGGGTTTATGATATGTGGGCCCAAAATGTGGCTGGCTCACCTATCATACAGCCAAAAGCAGGTGCAGTGAAGGCACCGGAGCTCAGTCCATACTACAGTAGTATATATATAAGCGGGAGCCTCAGCGCTTGTTCGCTAGGGTTTGCACTCTCCACACGCTCGCCGCACTACATATATGTTACACGCTGGAGGCTCAGCGTTCATTTGCTAGGGTTTGCTATATTCACAGTCTCTCACCCTCTCTTCACCAGATCTAAACAAGACTGCATTGGCCTCTTGTCTCTCTCTCCCCCCTCACAGCTGGTGAAGGAGGCGTCTGTATCCCGTCGCACCGGGAAGGGGAGGAGGTGCAGCGTTCACTCTATCGCCTTCGGCGAGGGAGGCAATCCACTGCCGGCTGCGCTGTTCTCTTTCACCCAGCGCCTGTGCGGGAGGGCCACCGACCCCTTCTTCCTCGCTGTCGTACATAGTGTGGGCAGATCCGGCCTCCCGCCGCACGCCTTGCCACATCCCGATGACCCTAAGGTATAAGTTTCTTTGAAACCGTCGTTGCTCTAGCTGCATGTGGATCTTTTTCGATCTGTAGTCGAATCTAGGTCTTGGTTCAAAGAGGAAAGAAGGGTGCGGTGGGCTGGAGCAAGAATCTAGGACGTGGTTCAATGAGGAAAGGAGGGGCGGAAAGTAGTATAGACTGGCTATCCAGCCGCTTTGTAGGTCGAAAAGGGAAAAAGGGGGTAACCCAGTACACACATCTGTAAGGAACCGATCTCTTTGTTGAAAAGGGAAAGAAACTGGGGGGTCGAGTAGTTTGTGCAGGACTAGATTTGCTGCCCTCACATAGGAAAAAGGTTCAAAGAGAACAAATATGGGACCAACGCATATATGCTGCTTGGCTACATACTCTGCATCACCCATTTATACGTGTGGACGCACATGGTGCTGGCATGTCCCATACAGCTATTTTGCTGTTGTTAATCTAAGAATGCCGCCGGAAAATTGAAGCAATGCCACTGTTAAAAGTAAATTACATTTTTTAACGAATGTTGTTTCAAGAGAATGTCTCTGTTAATATGAATCAATGCAACCGTTTTAGAAATGCTACTATCCTACTTTGTTTTCCATCCAAGATAAGTTAGATGCTTCTTTCTGTCACCGTTTGTTTCATCCTCCTTTATCGGCAAGTAATTGTTTCCTTTTTTGCCTCTGTTAAAACAGGGGTATCGATTCAACTTGTTGCTATTGCGACATTTTGCTTCGCTACTCGAAACACTTATGTTTTAAGAGTGTTTTGTGCAGTTCAACTTGAATGTCACACCGGTGACTTTGCTTAATTTTGGTGGAACTGCACAAAAGGAGATCGAGATTTGTTTCCAGTCTTCGTGGCGAGTTGTTTCAAATCTTGGTCTCATCCACATGATGTGCAGTGTGCTTTGAGATGTTGTGCTACTTGTTTTGGTACTGTTTTAAATAAATGTTGAATTGAAGCTATTGTATTGCTGTCTTTTCCCATTAAGTAGTGAACAAAAATGGGACCAACCCAGACATGATGCTTGTTGCTTTGTTACAACAAATTCAGCATCACCCCCTTTATAAGCCAGTAATTGATGCCACTCTCAGAATTAACTACTGAATCTTATTTCAAAACTGCAACACTTGTTAGGGATTGGCGGGATTACCATTTTTGTGGCCGCATGTTTCATCCTCCTTTATTAGCCAGTAATTGATTCCTTTTTTGCCTCTGTTTAAACAGGGATATCTATTCAACTTGTTGCTATTGCGACATTTTGCTTCGCTACGCGAAACACTTTGCTTGATTTCAGTGCAACTGCACAAAACGAGATTGGATTTCCTATTCGTGTTGGCAGATTCGTATTTTATCTTGTCCGTCTCATGAAAGGTCAGTACAGGCCTTCATCCACATGATTGTGCAGTGTGCTTTGAGATGTTGTGCTACTTGTATTGGTACTGTTTTAAATAAATGTTGAATTGAAGCTATTGTATTGCTGTCTTTTCCCATTAAGTAGTGAACAAAAATGGGACCAACCCAGACATGATGCTTGTTGCTTTGTTACAACAAACTCTGCATCACCCCCTTTATAAGTAGATGGAAGCACATACTGTTGTTGCGCCCACTCTCCCCTGGAACTGTTTATGCTTTTCGTTAATCTAATGCCGCTGGTAAAATTAAGCAATGCCACTCTCAGAATTAATTAACTACTGAATCTTAGTTCAAAACTGCAACACTTGTTAGGAATGGTACTATCCTGCTTTGTAGTTCTTTCTACATGTTTAACCAAGGTATTGTTAAGATAATGTCTCTGTTAAAATGAATCAGTTGCATTGTTTTAGGAATGGTACTTTTCTGCTTTGTCGTTCTTTATACATGTTGAAACAAGGCATTGTTAAGATAATGTCTCAGTCAATATGAATGAATCACACTGATGGAGAATTGCTACTCTCCTGCTTTGTTTCCCATTAAGATAAAGTAGATCAGTAGATGCTTTTCTTCTGGGAGTACAAGTCATCAACCGTTATTTCTCAGTAATTGTTTCCCTTATACCTATTGTTGCTTACAGGGATATCAAAATTAAAGCTCGGTTTTATTCCGACTTCGATTTTAGTTGAACTGCACAAAAGGAGCCAATGTGTCCAAGGCAAACTGCTGCATTACTGGGTCCAGTTGGTCGTTCCACTTTGCAGAAAGAAGCAGTCACTGTTTGCGCTACATTACAGAAGGAATGACCGAGAAGCTTTACAGAGTATTATTAGACACCGGTGACATGACTAGTCTGCAGAGACCATTGGCAATTTAACAACACGTGGAGTGCCCTGGGCAAAAAGTGCCCAAACAAGTACAAGAAGCTACGACAGGACTCCACGATCATAGGCATTACATATTTTGAATGGGAAAAGCTTGTCAAAGTTTAATCATTGATGTTAGCAAGAAGACGTTAGTTTAATATATTGGAATTGGAAAACCTTGTCAAAATTTGCTCATTGATGTTAGCCAGAAGACATGCATTTGATATTTTTGAGTGGGACGCCCTTGCTGTGAGCAGCGTCGAGTGTTTTTTCCTATTCCTGTGTTCAGTTTAGAAGTAAATAGTTACTCTGCTGAGATATTCCTGTGTTAAGAGTTTGTTCTGAATATTGTCTATGTAATGCCAGGCCTTGTGTTTGATTGCAAAGTTGAGCTTGGAATGTTGTGGCATGCGGCATCACGAGCTGTTCACCGTGCCTCCTGAGAATAATGCTTCGTATTGTTTTGCATGTTGATCTAATGCCAGTGATTTGCTTGTTAAGAAGATCATCCTCTTCTGTTGTTTCCGTGCTTAAGAAGTTCATCGTCTGATGTTTCATTCATAGCCTATACGACAAGTCGGGTAGGTTAGACGTGAAACCATATGATCTTCCGACCAACTCATGATATTAGGCCGTGATTGGATCGTCGTTTTCCAACCAAAACCGCTTGTAAAACTGACGCTTGTAAATTAAAGCAGGTGGTCTCGGGCGAAGGTGCTTGGTTGGTCGATTTCGACTAGTAAAATATCGGAAGTACTTCACACACGATAAAAACGCTGAATGACACTCGGACGATTGCTAATCCAGTCGTTAGCTGCTATTTCAGCCTTGCCCATGGATGGCATGATACGCACGTCGTGCATGTATCATCTGGTAATGTCGTCCATATAGCAGTTCTCGTAAAATATACACTGGTCTCTCAAATTACACGCGTAACCTGCCGGTTTTACTTACAGACCTCGGGCCCTTGGTTTCATTACGCTTGTATTTTACGCGTTGTTTCCGATGACGAGTAAATTACACTTGTATGTTAATATAGGTTTGAAATAAACCAGAGCTCCCAAGCGCGGCCTTACCGTTTCATGCCGTCTCAGTTTCTCGAAGGTGCTCATAGGTGTCCGATGATCCTGGCTTCCTGAATGAGTAGAGGACGCTATATCAGACCATCCGTAGGGCTCACGAGGCCCTCTCCATTGTCCTTCGAGTTGTTGCGCTCGCCGTGGCGCCGAGCATTGTTAACATCGTCAACGAACATGAGGATTCAGGAGATGACTTTATTTTGACTGGATGACACTAGGGACCCACTAGGGCCATAGCCGTACGTATGCAAGTGCCTCCTTATTATGTACAACTATATTTTTTTTGCTTTCTCCTGGTTTCCTGACATCACGGTCCCACACCATTGTCAACCTATGTAGTCAATATAAACAAGAGAATTGCACAAGGTGCGGCCGACAGCTGGGACCAAGCAACTCGAGCAGTATTTGTGTTTTTGAGGCGTGAGCACTGCAGAGTTTTTCTTGGCGATGATTTCGTTGTTGTTCAGAGGAGAGCAGGGTATTAACTGGGCGGGCTGTGGCCCGTCTAGCCCAGGCCAGATATCCAGCCCAGATACTAATTTTTTCAAGATGAAAATGGCTAGCCCAGCTATACGTCTTTTTGAGGAATACCCAGGCAAGGTCAACTTGTTATTCTCCGCCCCGCTGGGCTGCAAATCTTTCCTAGGAGGGATGCATTAGGCTTAACAGGAAAATGGGCTTTAAAAAATAATAAATGGGATGTAATTATAAAAACTGGGCAGTAACTATAAAAAATGCACCAAACACGAAATTAGTTTATAAAATATTATTTATGGATTTTGAAAATCTTAAATTTTCATTGTTGCGCGCGCAATGTTTCGTTGGATTTTTACGTAATACAAATTTATATTTAATCTGACTAGAAATTTCGGGATAAAAATATTTCGGATCCCATCAAAATGTGGGAAAATTTATTGAATTCTGTCTTCAACGGTTGGTTGAAATTATTAATCATTGTCCTAGCTAGAAAATGGGTTGTACTTTTAACAAACTGTAAATGGGCTGTTGTAAATTCCATTAGAATTCAAAAATGGGCTATACATTCTTACAAAACGCAAATGGGCTATAAGTTCTCTGCCACACACTTGTGGGCCTACTAAGTGACGCGTCCCTTAAAAAAATAAGTTGGCACGTATGCAAGGCTTTGTCAACTTATTGTAGTCAACACATGGTTCTAGCAGCAGTGGCCATTGGATGTCTATCCAACAGATGTCGTGCTTCTTCTTCAATCTCGGATATTCTTAGCTTCGGCCGCCCAAAAAATGATTCCTCACCCTGACATCTGGGGCGCACCGTTTCGGAGGCTGACCTGTGGGCCTACTAAGTTGGAGCATACCAAGGGCTTTGTCAACTTAGTCAATATAAACGATTCTAGCTTCACTGACCGTACGATGTCCATCCAACGGCCGTAGTGCTTCTTCAACCTCTGGTCTTCTTGGTCCAGCCGCCCAAAGCAGCGCCGGTCGTGCCGCCTGCTCCTGCCTCTCGTGGCCGGCTGTGCTGCCACGGAGACCTCACCGCCCCCATACTACTCCCACCGCTGGCCAGGCCATCCCTCCACTCACCCACACCCCCTGTTATTCTGCGGTGACGGCAGCCTCACACCGCAGCCGAACCAGTGAACCCTCGTACTCCTCTCAGCGCGGGCTTCCACTGTTGCATCTTCCCCGTCTCTGTGTCGTCCCCTTCCTAGGCCTCACCGTCGTCCACCGCCCTGGTGCTCTCGGCGCGGCGTGGTCAACATGGTCAACGACCGACTTCCAACGGAAGAGTACTGTACGTGGAGAGGCTGACAGATGGGTCCACGGCGGTCGCAAGGAAGTGCCTCCTTATTACGCGCAAAATAATTATTCCTCCACCTGACAACAGGGACCCACCGGATGGGCCACCTTATTCCGCGAAAAAAATGTCCCCCCCTGACTGCTGGGACAAACCGGACGGGCCACCGTATTTCGTGACAAAACGTTCCCCCGCTGTCAACTCGGACCCACCGGAAGTGCCTCCTTATTACGCACAAAAAAATGAATACTCCCCCTGCTAGCTGGGACCCACCTTGGTGCGAGGCTGACTTGTGGGCCTACTAAGTTGACGGGGAAGGAGGGCTTTGTTAACTTAGTCAATATGAACGATTCTAGCTCCAGTGACCGTACCATGTCCATCCAACGGCCGTAGTGCTTCTTCAACCTCTGGTCTTCTTGCTCCAGCCGCCCAAAGCAGCGCAGGTCGTGCCGCCTGCTCCTGCCTCTCGTGGTCGGCTGTGCTGCCGTGGAGGCCTCACCGCCCCCTACTATTCCCACCGCTGGCCAGGCCCTGCGGCGACGGCAGCCTCACACCGCAGCCGAACGAGTGAACCCTCATACTCCTCTCCGCGTGGGCATCCACTGCCGCGTCTTCACCAGCTCCGCGTTGTCCCCTTCCTAGGCCTCGCCGTCGTCCACCACCCTAGTGCTCTCGGTGCGGCGTGGTCAACATGGTCAAGGAACGACTTCCATCGGACGCGGACTGTACGTGGAGAGGCTGACAGTTGGGTCCACGGCCGCAGCAAGGAAGTGCCTCCTTATTACGCAGAAAATAATGATTCCTCCACCTGATAGCAGGGACCCACCGGACGGGCCACCCTATTTCGCGAAAAAAATGTTTCCCCCCTGACTGCTAGGACCCACCAGCTACACCTTCGCACGCAAGGAAGTGCGTCCGGGCAAAAAAAAACGATTCGCCCCCGTGACTGCTGGGACCCACCAGCTACATCTTCGCACGCAAGGAAGTGCCTGACAATCGGGACCCACCTGGTCGAAGCGTACGTAGCGTTGTCATTCTGGTCGCGAACGTGTACGTACATATATACTGGTCGATATAGAGGCGCGCACATGTCGTACTAGAGGTGCGCACGTAGCATGTACACGTATGTACAGCGGCCAGGGTGCAAGAAAGAAATTACGGCCACGTACGTACATACGGGCAGGGTCTCGACGCCTACTCGCACATACGTACATGGCTGGGTCGGAACGGAGAAACAGCGTTGTCGTCGTGTTCATGGGGAGCCAACCGGCTGGGTCGGAACGGAATACGTGGTCGTGTTCATCGGGAGGGCTTGGACAGAACAGGCGATGGAAACGAGGCCTGGCGTACCGCAGAACAGAGGAAACGGACCTCCTACGTTCGGAATGGGGTCCTATTGATCGGGAGGGGTGTGGCGTACTGCAAAATGGAGGAAACATACCTCCTACGGTCGAAACGGGGGGTCCTGTTGATCGGGAGGGGTGTGGCATACCGCAAAATGGACGAAACGGACCTCCTACGGTCGAAGCGGGGGTCCTGTTGATCGGAAGGGGTGTGGCTTACCGCAAAACGGATGAAACGGACCTCCTACGGTCGAAACGGGGGTCCTGTTCATCGGGAGGGGTGTGGCGTACCGCAAAACGGACGAAACGGACTTGTGTTGGAGCGCTACGGTCGAAACGGGGGTCCTGTTCATCGGGAGGGGTGTGGCGTACCGCAAAATGGGACTCCACGGGATACTGTTCATCTCCACCGTCGACCTCCTCCAGCCTCCACGGGCTACCATCGACCTCCTCCAGCCTCCACCGCGCGCTACTCCACCAGCTACTGTTCAACCACCCCTCCACGGGCACCCCTCCACCGTCTACTGTTCATCCAGCCCTCAACACCACAGGGTCCTGTTCAACCACCCCTCCATGGGCACCCCTCCACCGTTTACTGTTCATCCATCCCTCCACACCACGGGGTCCTGTTCATCCAGAGGCAACGCCACCGCTCACTGTTAATCCACCACCCCCCCTCCCCGGCAACGTTCACTATTCACCCAATCGATCGGCTTCAGTTAGCAGCAGTAGCGAAGGAATTGCTCGATCGGGTTCTGTTAACAAGCCATCGATCGATTGCTCGGGTTCAGTAACGCGTATCCTGCAGTGCAATCGCTCGGGTTCAGTTAGAGCCCAATGCCTTGCTCGGGTTCAGTTAGAGCCAATGCCTCGCACGTGTATGAGAGAAACACGCATCGCTCGGCACCCGACCTCCCACTGTAACCGGGAACTCCCCGAAATTTTCCTCCCCCTCGCTTCTACCATGGTTTTTTCCGTCATGGACGGCCCAAAGAATGTCATGCAGCTGTGTCTCCGGCCCGCCCAGGACGAAAAGCCCATTTTCTATCATGAATTTTTGTCATAGAAGTAGGAGCCCATCACATCTATGATGATACCGGGTTTTGTCACAATTATAGTCATAGAAGTGTCATACGTATGACAACAAATTTTTTCGTTCGGCCCAAAATGTCACGGATGTGTATTTTTTTTGTAGTGATTATACGCACTCTCACCCTTCCACCATTGTTAGCCTCTTGTGCCGCGCGACTTTCGGCAGTACCATACACCCACCATATACCTTCCTCAAAACAGCTACCATACTTACCTATTATGGCATTTCCATAACCATTCCGAGATATATTGCCATGCAACTTTCCACTGTTCCATTTATTATGACACGCATCATCATTGTCATATTGCTCTTTGCATGATCATGTAGTTGACATCATATTTGTGGCAAAGCCACCTTCATATTTCTTCCGTACATGTCACTCTTGATTCATTGCATATCTCGGTACACCGCCGGATGCATTCATATAGAGTCATATCTTGTTCTAAGTATCGAGTTGTAATCTTGAGTTGTAAGTAAATAAAAATGTGATGATCTTCATTATTAGAGCATTGTCCCAAGTGAGGAAAGGATGATGGAGACTATGATTCCCCCACAAGTCGGGATGAGACTTCGGACTTTATAGAAAAAGGAGAAAGGCCAAATAAAAAAAGAGAAAGGCCAAATAAAAAAATGAGAGTAAAAGAGAGAAGGGACAATGCTACTATCCTTTTTACCACACTTGTGCTTCAAAGTAGCACCATGATCTTCATGATAGAAAGTCTCCTATGTTGTCACTTTCATATAGTAGTGGGAATTTTTCATTATAGAACTTGGCTTGTATATTCCAATGATGGGCTTCCTCAAAATGCCCTAGGTCTTCGTGAGCAAGCAAGTTGGATGCACACCCACTTAGTTTCTTTTGTTGAGATTTCATACATTTATAGCTCTAGCGCATCCATTGCATGGCAATCCCTACTCACTCACATTGGTATCTATTAATGGGCATCTCCATAGCCCGTTGATACGCCTAGTTGATGTGAGACTATCTTCTCCCTTTTTGTCTTCTCCACAACCACCATTCTATTCCACATATAGTGCTATGTCCATGGCTCACGCTCATGTATTGCATGGAAGTTGAAAAAGTTTGAGAATACTAAAGTATGAAACAATTGCTTGGCTTGTCATCGGGGTTGTGCATGATTAAATACTTTGTGTGATGAAGATAGAGCATAGCCAGACTATATTATTTTTTAGGGATAACTTTCTTTAGCCATGCTATTTTGAGAAGACATGATTGCTTTGTTAGTATACTTGAAGTATTAATGTTTCCACGTCAATATGAACTTTTATTTTGAATCATTTGGATCTAAACATTCATGCCACAATAAAGAAAATTACATTAAGAAATATGCTAGGTAGCATTCCACATCAAAAATTCTGTTTTTATCATTTACCTACTCGAGGACGAGCAGGAATTAAGCTTGGGGATGCTTGATATGTCTCCAACCTACAATTTTTTATTGTTCCATGCTATTATATTACCCGTTTTGGATGTTATGGGCTTTACTTTACACTTTTATATCATTTTTGGGACTAACCTACTAACCGGAGGCCCAGCCCGAATTGCTGTTTTTTTGCCTATTTCAGTGTTTTGAAGAAAAGGAATATCAGACGGAGTCCAAATGGGATGAAACCTTCGGGAGCGATCTTTTTGGAACAAATGAAAACCAGGAGACTTGGAGTGGATGTCAAGCAACAAACGAGGTGGCCACGAGGGTGCTCGGCGCGCCCTAAGGGGGTGGGCGCCCCCCCACCCTCGTGGGCCCCTCGTGGCTCCACCGACCTACTTCTTCCGCCTATATATACTCCCGTACCCTGAAAACATCGAGGAGCACCACGAAAACCTAATTCCACCGCCGCAACCTTTTGTAACCGCAAGATCCCATCTTGGAGTCTTCGCCGGTGCTCCGGCGGAGGGGGAATCGACCATGGAGGGCCTCTACATCATCTCCAAGGCCTCTCCGATGAGTTGTGAGTAGTTTACCACAGACCTTCGGGTCCATATTTATTAGCTATATGGCTTCTTCTCTCTCTTTGAATATCAATACAAAGTTCTCCTCGATCTTCTTGGAGATCTATTCGATGTAACTCTTTTTGTGGTGTGTTTGTCGAGATCCAATGAATTGTGGGTTTATGATCAAGTTTATCTATGAGAAATAATTGAATCTTATCTGAATTCTTTATGTGTGATTGGTTATCTTTGCAAGTCTCTTCGAATTATCAGTTTGGTTTGGCCTACTAGATTGATCTTTCTTGCAATGGGAGAAGTGCTTAGCTTTGGGTTCAATCTTGCGGTGTCCTTTCCCAGTGACAGCAGGGGCAGCAAGGCACGTATTGTTGCCATCGAGGATAAAAAGATGGGGTTTATATCATATTGCATGAGTTTATCCCTCTATATCATGTCATCTTTCTTAATGCGTTACTCTGTTCTTCATGAACTTAATACTCTAGATGCAGGCAGGAGTCGGTCGATGTGTGGAGTAATAGTAGTAGATGCAGAATCGTTTCGATCTATTTGTCACGGACGTGATGCCTATATACATGATCATGCCTAGATAATCTCATAACTATGCGCTTTTCTATCAATTGCTCGACAGTAATTTGTTCACCCACCGTAATACTTATGCTATCTTGAGAGAAGCCACTAGTGAAACCTATGGCCCCCGGGTCTATCTTTTATCATATAAGTTTTCCATCTACTTTTATTTGCATCTTTTACTTTCCAATCTATATCATAAAAATACCAAAAATATATATCTTATCTTATTATCTCCATCAGATGTCACTTTCGCAAGTTATCGTGAAGGGACTGACAACCCCTTTATCGCGTTGGTTGCGAGGTTCTTGTTTGTTTGTGTAGGTGCGTGGGACTTTTGAGGAGCCTCCTACTGGATTGATACCTTTGTTCTCATAAACTGAGGGAAATACTTACGCTACTTTGTTGCATCACCCTTTCCTCTTCAAGGGAAAACCAACGCAGTGCTCAAGAGGTAGCAATGCAGGAGACGCGCTCCGACGACCCGAGCCAGCGATCCCGATGGTGGATGTACCGGTCCGCCAGCGCGCCCCAGCAGCCGGATCCGTCATGTGCTAGCTCGCGAGCGGAGCGCGTCCACAACGTCGACCTGGCCGTCCCCGCGCCTGTCAACATGGCCTATTGGGACCACTACTAGCCCGACCTCCTCGGGCGCGACGACGTCTTCGATTACATCTCGTCCGACTTGGAGTACGACTCTGGCTACACCGCCGACTCGTCCTGGTCGACTGACTGGGAGGAGCCGGAGGTGATTGTCCTCTCTAACGACGAGCCGGAGGTCAAGGTGGCGGCGCCCATCGTCCCCGAGCTGGAGGTCCATATGGTGGTGCCCATTGCCAGGGAGGGTGACAAGCACCACCCCATTGACGTCGAGCTGCTTCCCGATGTTCCTGGCATCGTCAAGTAGGAGGTGGAGGTGGTCTTGGCTCTGGAAGCACAGGTGGATGTCGCAGCGCAGCCAGAGAGGAAGAAGAAGAGGAAGGTGACAGTTGACATGGGAGGTTCGCCACTCAGAGCGCCTCTAGAAGATGAAGAAATGAAGATGATGAGGAAGGTGACATGCAGTTGCAGGCATGAAGAAGTTGCAGGCAGTAGTTAGGTATGCTGAAATATACATATTCTCAGCATATAAGTTATAAAATAGTGTATTTTGTCAGGTGTGCTTGTATATTAAGCACATAAGTTATTTCTATTTTATGTTGTCAATGTTGAACTAAGTGGTAGTTGTCACAACCTAGCTAGTCATGCATTAGAGTGTTGCATCATGTTTACTCTTTCATCAGAAACTTGAAATGGGGATGGCAGAACCCCCAGTCCCCTCTGAAACCAACTAGGGTTACTAAAATAATTTTTCAATGAACCTGAAATGCCCTTCTAAAATGCCCATCATTTTTGTCTTGGTTCAGAACCTCTGCCAAAAATGGTGCACATTTTCCTAGGCCATCCTAGGGTTTTTGAATTAAATCATAAATGTTTGAATTTGGGCATTTAAAATAATATAAAATATTTAAATGCTCAAATATCTCCAAACTAAAATGTTTCATGTTGGAAATAATCCAACTATGGGCCAGGAATAGTTTGGTGATTTTGAAGTTGCCTAGGTATTTTATTAAATTCAACAAAGTTGCAGATATATTAAATAAAAAACAGAAACAGAAAAAAGGGGAAAAACTTCCCTGTGCGGCCCAGCCAGCTGGCCGGCCCAGCAAGCCAGCCCAGCCCACCACCGCCGTCGTCCTCCTGGCGCCAGTCGGCCAGGCGTGTGGCCGGCGCGCGCGCACGGCCGGAGCGCCACGCCACCAGCCCGTCTGCCTGCCTCCCCCGCCAGCGCGACGCCGCGGCGCTTCTTCTCGGTGCCGCCCCGATCCCCTGGCCTTATCCCTCTCTCTCTCCCGTGCTGCTCTCTCTCTCTCTCTATCACGGCCGAACACCACCGTCGCCGCCGTTCGCCATAGCCGCCGTCTCCGACCACCCCTCGCTCCCCCGACTAGCTCAGGAGCTCCGCCTCGACTCCCTCTTCCTCCCCACCGCTCCACAGCTCCCCGGAAGCCCTGCATCGCCGCCACGTCGCCGTTCCCCTCTTCGGGCTCCGACCACCGTCGCCGTCGATTCGCCGTCTCCAGCGCGTCCCCGAGCCCACTTCGACGCCCACTGCAACCGCGGTGAGCTACGCCACCGTTTCCCCCTCTCCTCCCCCTCGTTTCCCCACCGTAGCCTCCTCCCCACCACGGCCGAACCTCCGCCGTCGCCGAGCTCGCCGTCGACGCAGCTCCGGTGACCATTTGGTCACCCCGGCGAGTCCAACGAGTTCGCAAGACCCCGTAGAGCATCCCTAGCGCCTCGCTTCGCTCGACTTCGAGCTCCAACCCTGTTCCCGTGCACGACCGAACCCCGGCGGCCGCAGCCGAGCTCGCCGCCGTCAACTCCGGCCACCCCGAGCCCAACCACCACCACCAATAGTCGCGGCTCAACCTCAGCAACACGTAGATGCCTTCCGCCGTCCATTTGGTTGCCGGAATGGCAAAAAGCACTTTCGCCGCCGTCTCGGGCCTCGCCGGCGTCATGCCGCCGGCGGGTTTGACCTGTCCGACCTGAGGTTTGACCCCCCAGGGTCACTGACGCGTGGGCCCTGTCGGACAGGTAGTTAGTTAGTACTAATCACCGTTAGTCAACCCCCCTGACACTGACAGTGGGCCCCAGCGCCACTAATCCCTAATTAGGATTAATTTAAACCTGTTAAACCCCCCCTGTCACTGACGTGTGGCCCCCACACGTCAGGTTTGACTTCAGCCAGCCGCAGTTGACCACTGACGTCATGCTGACGTCATGCTGGCGCAATAATTATAATTTCTGGATTTAAATTTAATCAGGAAATTCCAGAATATTATTTAAACTTCAAAAATTCATAACTTTTATTCTGTAACTCCAAATTGGACAAATTATATATGAAAAATGATCAGAAAAATCCAATCTATCCATCTGTACTATTTTCATGCATGATCAAACAAGTTAAATTGATGTTTTAAGCAGAACAAGGAAAAGCACTTTAAAAGACCATATTTGAACTTAAAATTTGAATCCTTGATTCAAATTTGTTCAAACCCCTCTGTTCTTAGTTGCATTAGCCCAACACACTCATATTGCCATGTTTCATGCATGCATCATATTGTTGCACATTGTTTGGTGATGGTTGTGTATCGATGTCCTTTGCGACAGGTTCTGCCCCCGAGGAGTACCGTGATTACCCTAACGAAGAACCATATCAGTGCATCGAACCATCAGGCAAGCAACCAACCATTTGATCATATCGATACAATCCCATGTTCTCGCTCCTGCTCTCTTTTACTGCATTAAGACAACGCGATTCAAACTGCTGTGTGCTACGGTAGTTGAACCCATTTCCTCTGCATGACCTGTCATTGCCACAGTAACTAGATGAAACCCACTAGCATGTGTAGGAGTTGCTTGAGCCATATGTATGTGTTGTTCCTACCTTGCTATGCCTGCTATGCTTAGAGTCGTGTCAGGTCTGGTTCATCTGGGTGATGGGCTGGAGTGAAATGATTATGTCGGTAATGAGAGTGGTGTGGTGAACACGATTTGGTAAAGGTATCGATGAGAGGCCATGTAGGAGTACATGGTGGGTTGTTTCATTGAAGCCGACCTTAAGCACTGAGATCTGTATGTGTGATTTAAGAATCAGCTACTACCATGCATTGGGCCCGAAACCAATGGACCCTCTCGGCTTCTTATTCACCCTAGTTCTCCGTCCAGGAGTTGCAAGTAGTTTCTGGTGTTTGTAGCCTACTGGAGGCCGTGGACAGCGCTGACCGTAGGGGTGGGCTGTGATGCGGTAGGTACGTGGCCGGGTGTACCGAATACCCGTTAGGTATCTCGGGAACCCTGTTCACATCGTTCGGGGCCGTATGGGAAACCTCGGCCGGACTCCCTGCGGATGGAACCTGAATAGGCGATAAACCTGGACTGGAGGCTTAGGTGATTAGGTAGGTCGTGGCCGACACCCACGTTGGGCTTCCGCTTGAAGGTTGCCGAGTACATGTCGTGTAAACGACGGTAAGTGGTGAGAGCGTGTATGAAGAAGTACCCCCTGCAGGGTTAACATGATCTATTCGAATAGCCGCGTCCGCGGTAAAGGACTACTTGGTTGCCTATACAGTTCATAGACAAGTAAATGGAAACTACTAAAAGCCTCAAGATAAGTGTGAGTGCCGAGGATGGCTCTTCCGTAGGAAGACGGAGGTGGATCCTCGGTAGTGTATTGAAGTGGTGAGTAGTGGACTCGTGTGCGCAAAACCATTTCAAGTTGGAGTATCGTAGGATAGCCTAGCCAAGAGTCAAAGCTGGCTTGCTGCAATAACTCCACCAACCCTTCTTGATACTATGCATGTATGTAGGATCTGATGTAAGTCTTGCTGAGTACCTTTGTACTCATGTTGCTATAATCTACATTTTTACAGAAGACGCTGCAACCCCTTCTGATGGGTTCTATGTAGACGTTGACATCAACGAGTAGGCTAAGACCCAGGTGGTGACCCTGAGCTTGTGAAGGACCACGTAGTATAGCTAGGCTTTCCAAGCCTCTTTTATTTACTAGTTGTCTGTACTCAGACAAGTTACTTCCGCTGCTGGTTTGTATGACTGTATGACTTGTATGTGGGGTCGTGAGACCCGTACCTTTGTGTATGTTATGTATGGCTCACTGAGCCTTAAATAAAGTACTTGTGTCATAGAGTCATGTTGTGATGCTTCGTTGTATTTGCACATATCGAGCATATTGTGTGTATGATTGAAATGCTTGGTATGTGTGGGATCTGACTATCTAGTTGTTTATCTTTAGTAGCCTCTCTTACCGGGAAATGTCTCCTAGTGTTACCGCTGAGCCATGGTAGCTTGCTACTGCTCTGGAACACTTAGGCTGGCCGGCATGTGTCCTTCTTCGTTCCTGTGTCTGTCCCTTCGGGGAAATGTCACGCTTTGAGTACCGGAGTCCTGTTAGCCCGCTACAGCCCGGTTTACCGGAGTCCTGCTAGCCCAGTGCTACAGCCCGGACCCACTTGCTGATGACCGACACGTTCGAAGCTGGGTCATGGATGCCTGTCCCTGTAAGTCTGTGCCACTTTGGGTTTACGACTAGTCATGTCAGCCCGGGCTCTTTATCATATGGATGCTAGCGACACTATCATATACGTGAGCCAAAAGGCGCAAACGGTCCCGGGAAAAGGTAAGACGACACCCGTGGGGATACCGTGCGTGAGGCCGCAAAGTGATATGAGGTGTTACCAGCTAGATCGATGTGACATCGAGTCGGGGTCCTGACAGCGTTGGCATCAGAGCCGGACTGCCTGTAGGTTCTCCAAGCCAAACTGGTCGATGTTGAGTCTAGAAATTCTTTAGTTATATGTAGGGGAATTGTTTGTGGGTTGGAACGTAAGGCTCTTTTTACTCCTTATACCTTATGACTTTCTGATCTGAGTCAGTCCATTCTTCCACCGGGGGTTAAGGAATTAGGATCTGTTCTCTCTATCAGGATCACGAGTTACTAATCAGTAGTACCTTATAAGTTTGATGGTTACCAGCCTAGTTCAGTTCTACTACCACATTATGTTGCCAGAATGGTTTCAGAACTTTGATATGGTGATGTTGAGTGTGTACGAAATCCTTTGTCAAATGTCTCAAATCCTTTTGAGCATTTACAGCTGTTATGCTGCCGAAATTTTGCTAGAAATTCTAATGCCTTTGCATTATGATTGTGCTTTCAGATGGCCACTCGCGACCTCAATCAAGTGGTTCGCCTGACTCGATGCCTAGATGTACCCGGCCATACTGCTAAGTTGGTCAGGGTAATGACTGAGGCTGGATATCGCTGGTATCCCGAGTACACGGTCGAAGAGCAATTCCGAGACTTTAATCAAAGCCAGTATCTCTGCACTGTCAGGATATTTCCATCTTATCCTGGATCCACCGAGCCTCTTCACTGCTCCTATGGACTCGGGGTTACTATTGAGATGGCTGTGCAGGACGCCGCCTACTCTATGATGACCATTATGCGAGTCAGATCTGGGTTATTTCGGGACTCTGATTTCCGGTATATGCCAGGATCACTTCCGGGAGCACAAGGGTATCTCCAGGCTATCTATGCTGATCCCACTCAGGAGGATTCACGGACTCGCACCACTGCTGAGATGCTCGAGGATAAGGACCGTGAAAATCGGGCCTTGAGGTTAGAGCTCTTCAATACCCGTGCTGACCACTGGGCCACTTTGACTCGGTTCGCACCGGCGGTGCAAGCTGGATATTCAGATATGCGCGATCTCTATCCTGTGAGATCTGCTCTGCCAGACGTGATGGTTTGGCGTGATGTAGGAGGCATCACCCCACCTCGCGGTCCCCGCAGGCCACCGTTTGTTGGTCCAAGGCCTCATCCTAGCCCCTATGGTCCACAAGCTCCGCGAGACCGTCTGTTTCCGGATGATCATGTTGAGCTTCCAGGCTATGGAGGTGACTTCTACGAGGACTACTACGGATCGGTCTGAGTTAGTGTAGTATCACTAGTTCGCACTAGCTGTGTCCTCTATCGTCCCGCGTGACTCGTGGGATATGACCTAGTTTGTACTCTTCCGGAGGTGTAGAAAAATAATGTATAGGAGCTTGGAATGCCTCCGATGAGATGTAATCCTCTTTTCACCGTAATAGTACTTTGTTTGGTCTTGTACTAAACCCTGTATGGTGTGTATGACGATGGAATAAAAGAAGCAGTTTCTGTATCTACCATGTCATACGGATGATCATCTTGCATTCCGAGTTATTCCTTACATTATGAATCCTATGTCGGAATTTTACCATCCTGACTAAATCATTGTCTTGTTTACCTAGGATGGTCAACACGCGCGCTAACCCTGCTTCCCAAGAGCAGGCCGAAGGCAGTGAAGCCAGGAATGAAAATCTGCCTCATCCTCCTTCACTAGCCGAGGTGATGATGGAAGCTGAGAGAAACAAGCGGGAGACAAACCGTTTGTTGGAGCGTATTGAACAGAATACAGCACACCATCAGAGGGCTAACGTGGTGTCACTCAGTGATTTATCAAATTGCATCCACCCACGTTCCACCACTCCGTCGAGCCTCTCGACGCTGATGACTGGCTTCGCAGTATCTCTCACAAACTGCGTTCCGCGCTGGTAGCGGAGGCTGACAAGGTCACCTTTGCTGCATATCATCTTGAAGGCCCCGCCAGTCTATGGTGGGAGAATTATGGAGCTATGCGCCCAGCGGGCCATGTCACTACTTGGGCTGAGTTCAGCGAGGCTTTCCGTGAACATCACATTCCGGAGGGTCTCATGGACCGTAAACGTGAAGAATTTTGCAGTTTCACCCAAGGCCGACTTTCTGTGGATGCCTATAGCAGGGAGTTTGGTAATCTCGCCCGATATGCAACTGAGGAAGTGTCTACTGACGCCAAGAAGCAAGCAAGGTTCCGTAAGGGACTTAGTCCTGAGCTTCGCCGCGACCTCCGTCTGCATGAGTGCACATCTTTTTCGAAACTTGTCAACAAAGCCATCAGTGCTGAAACTGGTCAGACTGACTATGACGCAACACGCAAGCATGGACGTGACATGGGTTCCTCATCCGGTGCTGGTCCTCAGAAGCGCCGCGTGTGGGTGCCCAACACCGCCCTGCCACCCAGGTTCACACCGAGGCCATCTTTCCAGGCGCCTCGCCCTGTACAACAGTCTGCTCCAGCCAAGCCCTATGGGGGTCCAACCAATAATGTTCCTCCACGTACCAGTTCCGTGACTTGTTTCAAGTGTGGGGAATCTGGTCACTATATGCGTGAATGCCCCCAGACCAACCCCAATCAATCTGCTAAAGCTGTTGGCCGTGGCAAGCCGACAGGAAAAGTATTCCACGCCAAGCCGGTCACCGCTTCACGTGGCCATGTCAACTGTGTCTCTGCCGAAGAAGCTCAAGAGGATCCCAACGTCGTTCTCGGTACGCTTCTTGTTAATTGCCACCCGGCATCTGTCCTTTTCGATACAGGAGCCTCTCATTCCTTTATATCTGAAAATTATGCTCGTTTGCATAACGTTGCATTCTGTGACATGCCATCCACTATGGAAATTTCTACCCCTGGTCTAGATGGCAGACCTCTAGGGTAAGTTATGGAAATGAGATCCAAGTCGACAGACTTGTTTTCCTTGCGTCTTTGATAGCCCTTAAATCTTCAGATATTAATATCATTCTGGGTATGGACTGGATGTCAGCTCATCATGCCCAAATTGATTGCTTCTCTAGGACTGTTCAACTCACCCATCCTTCGGGGAAGATAGTCAATGTCTTGACCCGAATAGCCAAGCGACAATTATATTCTCTTAACGCCAGCCCTTTGCCAGACCTTGAGGACGTTCCGGTAGTCCGTGACTTCCCGGATGTCTTTCCAGAGGAATTGCCAGGTGTTCCACCTGACAGGGATGTTGAGTTCGTAATAGACCTCATTCCAGGAACCGTTCCGATTGCTAGAAGACCTTATAAGATGGCACCCCTAGAACTAGCCGAGCTTAAGAAACAACTCGATGAATCCTTGAAAAAGGGTTTCATCCGACCTAGCTCATCTCCGTGGGCTTGCCCCGTCCTATTCGTCAAGAAGAAGGATGGTACGGACCGGATGGTTGTAGATTACCGACCTGTCAACTTGGTCACAATCAAGAACAAATACCCGCTTCCCAGGATCAACGACCTGTATGATCAGCTCGCTGGATCCTCAGTCTTCTCCAAGATGGATTTGAGGTTGGGCTACCATCAAATCAAAATCAGAAACGGGGACATTCCTAAAACGGCCTTTGTTACTCGTTATGGCCAATACGAGTACACCGTCATGTCCTTCGGTTTAACCAACGCTCCAGCCACCTTTTCTCGGTTAATGAACTCAATCTTCATGGAGTATTTGGATAAATTCGTCGTAGTTTACCTCGATGATATACTCATCTACTCCAAGAACGAGGAAGAACATGCCGAACATCTAAGGCTAGTGTTGCAGAAACTTCGAGAGCATCGCCTTTATGCCAAATTTTCTAAATGTGAATTCTGGTTGCCAGAAGTGACCTATCTGGGTCATGTAATATCTGGTAAAGGTATTGCTGTTAACCCTGAGCGAGTTCAAGCCGTTCTTAATTGGACTCCACCTGAATCGGTCAAGCAAGTTCGGAGTTTTCTAGGCTTAGCGAGCTATTGTCGTCGCTTTGTCGAGAACTTCTCCAAGGTTGCCAAACCTCTAACCGAACTCCTCAAGAAAGATAAGAAGTTCGAATGGACTCCACAATGTGAGCACAGCTTTCAGGAACTGAAAAGACGCCTGACCTCTGCTCCCGTACTGGTACCGCCAGACTTCTCCAAGGACTTTGTTATCTACTGCGACGCCTCGCGACAAGGACTAGGTTGCATTCTCATGCAAGATCGACACGTAATTGCCTACGCTTCACGGCAATTGCACCCACATGAGGAGAATTATCCTACTCATGATCTAGAGCTTGCAGCCGTAGTCTATGCACTTAAGACCTGGCGACATTACCTCCTCGGTAATCGTTGCGAAATATTCACTGATCACCAAAGTCTGAAGTATATTTTCACCCAACCGGATTTGAATCTCAGGCAGAGACGTTGGGTTGAATTGATCACCGACTTCGACTTAGGAATAACCTACACCCCAGGGAAAGCCAACGTCATGGCTGATGCGCTAAGTCGTAAATCTTATTGTAACAACCTGATGTTACAACAAAGTCAACCGTTTCTCCATGAGGAATTTCGGAAGCTTAACCTTCACATCGTACCTCAAGGTTTTCTCTCCACCTTGGTGGCAAAACCTACCCTTACGGATCAAATTATCAAAGCACAGAAGGTAGATCCGGGAATCTCCCGCATCAAGAGGAACATTCAGAAAGGAATTGCGAATTGCTTCTCCATTAACGATCGAGGGGTCGTATACTTCGGAAATCGACTAGTGGTTCCCAAAGTGCGAAACCTGAGGCGATTGATCCTTAAGGAAGCTCATGAATCTCCTCTCACCATTCATCCCGGTAGCACTAAGATGTATCAGGACCTACGCCAGAGGTTCTGGTGGACTAGGATGAAGAGAGAAATTGCTCAGTATATTGCTAATTGCGACGTCTGTCGTCGTGTAAAAGCAGAGCACCAACGGCCTGCTGGCACCCTTCAACCCTTAGCTATTCCTGAATGGAAATGGGATAAAATTGGTATGGATTTCATTACCGGTTTTCCCAGGACCAAGAGAGGGAATAATGCTATTTTCGTCGTGGTCGATCGTCTTTCCAAAGTAGCCCATTTCCTACCTGTTCGAGAGAGTATAACCGCTAGTCAACTGGCAGACTTATACATCTCCCGAATAGTGTCCCTTCATGGTGTTCCTTTGGAAATTAACTCGGATCGAGGAAGTCTTTTCACCTCTCGATTTTGGGAAAGTTTCCAAAATGCTATGGGAACTCGTCTCTCCTTTAGCACCGCCTTCCACCCTCAGTCGAGTGGTCAAGTGGAACGCGTCAACCAAATTCTAGAAGACATGCTTCGAGCCTCTGTTATCTCATTCGGAATGGACTGGGAGAAGTGCCTTCCATTTGCCGAATTCGCTTACAACAACAGCTATCAATCTAGCTTGGGTAAAGCCCCTTTTGAAGTTCTCTATGGACGACGATGTCGAACACCCCTTAACTGGTCAGAGACCGGGGAAAGACAATTCTTTGGCCCGGACATGATTCAGGAAGCAGAAGAACAAGTTCGTATCGTTCGTGAAAAGTTGAAAACAGCCCAATCCCGTCAAAAGAGTCAATATGACCGAAAACATAAGGCTATGACTTTCGAGGTTGACGAGAAGGCTTATCTTCGGGTCACCCCTCTGAAGGGAACCCATCGTTTCGGTATCAAAGGCAAATTGGCTCCTCGTTACATTGGACCTTTTCGCATTCTTGCCAAACGAGGAGAAGTTGCCTACCAGTTGGAACTACCTCCGCACCTCTCCAGAGTTCACGATGTCTTCCACGTTTCTCAACTCAGGCGTTGCTTCTCGGATCCTATCCGTGAAGTGGACCACGAAACGCTTGATCTCCAAGATGATCTTACATATCGAGAGTACCCCATTCGTATCCTCGATCAGGCCGAACGTACCACGCGACGTCATAATATCAAGTTTCTCAAGGTTCAATGGTCGCACCATTCTGAGGATGAAGCAACTTGGGAAAGGGAGGATCGTCTTCGACTTGAATATCCCGCCTTCTTCTCGGAGGAACCCAAATCTCGGGACGAGATTCTTTTGAGTGGGGGTGAGTTGTCACAACCTAGCTAGTCATGCATTAGAGTGTTGCATCATGTTTACTCTTTCATCAGAAACTTGAAATGGGGATGGCAGAACCCCCAGTCCCCTCTGAAACCAACTAGGGTTACTAAAATAATTTTTCAATGAACCTGAAATGCCCTTCTAAAATGCCCATCATTTTTGTCTTGGTTCAGAACCTCTGCCAAAAATGGTGCACATTTTCCTAGGCCATCCTAGGGTTTTTGAATTAAATCATAAATGTTTGAATTTGGGCATTTAAAATAATATAAAATATTTAAATGCTCAAATATCTCCAAACTAAAATGTTTCATGTTGGAAATAATCCAACTATGGGCCAGGAATAGTTTGGTGATTTTGAAGTTGCCTAGGTATTTTATTAATTCAACAAAGTTGCAGATATATTAAATAAAAAAACAGAAACAGAAAAAAGGGGAAAAACTTCCCTGTGCGGCCCAGCCAGCTGGCCGCCAGGGCCGCCAGCAAGCCAGCCCAGCCCACCACCGCCGTCGTCCTCCTGGCGCCAGTCGGCCAGGCGTGTGGCCGGCGCGCGCGCACGGCCGGAGCGCCACGCCACCAGCCCGTCTGCCTGCCTCCCCCGCCAGCGCGACGCCGCGGCGCTTCTTCTCGGTGCCGCCCCGATCCCCTGACCTTATCCCTCTCTCTCTCCCGTGCTGCTCTCTCTCTCTCTCTATCACGGCCGAACACCACCGTCGCCGCCGTTCGCCATAGCCGCCGTCTCCGACCACCCCTCGCTCCCCCGACTAGCTCAGGAGCTCCGCCTCGACTCCCTCTTCCTCCCCACCGCTCCACAGCTCCCCGGAAGCCCTGCATCGCCGCCACGTCGCCGTTCCCCTCTTCGGGCTCCGACCACCGTCGCCGTCGATTCGCCGTCTCCAGCGCGTCCCCGAGCCCACTTCGACGCCCACTGCAACCGCGGTGAGCTATGCCACCGTTTCCCCCTCTCCTCCCCCTCGTTTCCCCACCGTAGCCTCCTCCCCACCACGGCCGAACCTCCGCCGTCGCCGAGCTCGCCGTCGACGCAGCTCCGGTGACCATTTGGTCACCCCGGCGAGTCCAACGAGTTCGCAAGACCCCGTAGAGCATCCCTAGCGCCTCGCTTCGCTCGACTTCGAGCTCCAACCCCGTTCCCGTGCACGACCGAACCCCGGCGGCCGCAGCCGAGCTCGCCGCCGTCAACTCCGGCCACCCCGAGCCCAACCACCACCACCAATAGTCGCGGCTCAACCTCAGCAACACGTAGATGCCTTCCGCCGTCCATTTGGTTGCCGGAATGGCAAAAAGCACTTTCGCCGCCGTCTCGGGCCTCGCCGGCGTCATGCCGCCGGCGGGTTTGACCTGTCCGACCTGAGGTTTGACCCCCAGGGTCACTGACGCGTGGGCCCTGCCGGACAGGTAGTTAGTTAGTACTAATTACCGTTAGTCAACCCCCCCCTGACACTGACAGTGGGCCCCAGCGCCACTAATCCCTAATTAGGATTAATTTAAACCTGTTAAACCCCCCCTGTCACTGACGTGTGGCCCCCACACGTCAGGTTTGACTTCAGCCAGCCGCAGTTGACCACTGACGTCATGCTGACGTCATGCTGGCGCAATAATTATAATTTCTGGATTTAATTTAAATCAGGAAATTCCAGAATATTATTTAAACTTCAAAAATTCATAACTTTTATTCTGTAACTCCAAATTGGACAAATTATATATGAAAAATGATCAGAAAAATCCAATCTATCCATCTGTACTATTTTCATGCATGATCAAACAAGTTAAATTGATGTTTTAAGCAGAACAAGGAAAAGCACTTTAAAAGACCATATTTGAACTTAAAATTTGAATCCTTGATTCAAATTTGTTCAAACCCCTCTGTTCTTAGTTGCATTAGCCCAACACACTCATATTGCCATGTTTCATGCATGCATCATATTGTTGCACATTGTTTGGTGATGGTTGTGTATCGATGTCCTTTGCGACAGGTTCTGCCCCCGAGGAGTACCGTGATTACCCTAACGAAGAACCATATCAGTGCATCGAACCATCAGGCAAGCAACCAACCATTTGATCATATCGATACAATCCCATGTTCTCGCTCCTGCTCTCTTTTACTGCATTAAGACAACGCGATTCAAACTGCTGTGTGCTACGGTAGTTGAACCCATTTCCTCTGCATGACCTGTCATTGCCACAGTAACTAGATGAAACCCACTAGCATGTGTAGGAGTTGCTTGAGCCATATGTATGTGTTGTTCCTACCTTGCTATGCCTGCTATGCTTAGAGTCGTGTCAGGTCTGGTTCATCGGGGTGATGGGCTGGAGTGAAATGATTATGTCGGTAGTGAGAGTGGTGTGGTGAACACGATTTGGTAAAGGTATCGATGAGAGGCCATGTAGGAGTACATGGTGGGTTGTTTCATTGAAGCCGACCTTAAGCACTGAGATCTGTATGTGTGATTTAAGAATCAGCTACTACCATGCATTGGGCCCGAAACCAATGGACCCTCTCGGCTTCTTATTCACCCTAGTTCTCCGTCCAGGAGTTGCAAGTAGTTTCTGGTGTTTGTAGCCTACTGGAGGCCGTGGACAGCGCTGACCGTAGGGGTGGGCTGTGATGCGGTAGGTACGTGGCCGGGTGTACCGAATACCCGTTAGGTATCTCGGGAACCCTGTTCACATCGTTCGGGGCCGTATGGGAAACCTCGGCCGGACTCCCTGCGGATGGAACCTGAATAGGCGATAAACCTGGACTGGAGGCTTAGGTGATTAGGTAGGTCGTGGCCGACACCCACGTTGGGCTTCCGCTTGAAGGTTGCCGAGTACATGTCGTGTAAACGACGGTAAGTGGTGAGAGCGTGTATGAAGAAGTACCCCCTGCAGGGTTAACATGATCTATTCGAATAGCCGCGTCCGCGGTAAAGGACTACTTGGTTGCCTATACAGTTCATAGACAAGTAAATGGAAACTACTAAAAGCCTCAAGATAAGTGTGAGTGCCGAGGATGGCTCTTCCGTAGGAAGACGGAGGCGGATCCTCGGTAGTGTATTGAAGTGGTGAGTAGTGGACTCGTGTGCGCAAAACCATTTCAAGTTGGAGTATCGTAGGTTAGCCTAGCCAAGAGTCAAAGCTGGCTTGCTGCATTAACTCCACCAACCCTTCTTGATACTATGCATGTATGTAGGATCTGATGTAAGTCTTGCTGAGTACCTTTGTACTCATGTTGCTATAATCTACATTTTTACAGAAGACGCTGCAACCCCTTCTGATGGGTTCTATGTAGACGTTGACATCAACGAGTAGGCTAAGGACCCAGGTGGTGACCCTGAGCTTGTGAAGGACCACGTAGTATAGCTAGGCTTTCCAAGCCTCTTTTATTTACTAGTTGTCTGTACTCAGACAAGTTACTTCCGCTGCTGGTTTGTATGACTGTATGACTTGTATGTGGGGTCGTGAGACCCGTACCTTTGTGTATGTTATGTATGGCTCACTGAGCCTTAAATAAAGTACTTGTGTCATAGAGTCATGTTGTGATGCTTCGTTGTATTTGCACATATCGAGCATATTGTGTGTATGATTGAAATGCTTGGTATGTGTGGGATCTGACTATCTAGTTGTTTATCTTTAGTAGCCTCTCTTACCGGGAAATGTCTCCTAGTGTTACCGCTGAGCCATGGTAGCTTGCTACTGCTCTGGAACACTTAGGCTGGCCGGCATGTGTCCTTCTTCGTTCCTGTGTCTGTCCCTTCGGGGAAATGTCACGCTTTGAGTACCGGAGTCCTGTTAGCCCGCTACAGCCCGGTTTACCGGAGTCCTGCTAGCCCAGTGCTACAGCCCGGACCCACCTGCTGATGACCGACACGTTCGAAGCTGGGTCATGGATGCCTGTCCCTGTAAGTCTGTGCCACTTTGGGTTTACGACTAGTCATGTCAGCCCGGGCTCTTTATCATATGGATGCTAGCGACACTATCATATACGTGAGCCAAAAGGCGCAAACGGTCCCGGGAAAAGGTAAGACGACACCCGTAGGGATACCGTGCGTGAGGCCGCAAAGTGATATGAGGTGTTACCAGCTAGATCGATGTGACATCAAGTCGGGGTCCTGACAGTAGTGGCAGTTGAACTATGTTGGCAGTTGAACTATGTTGATGCTATGTAAGTGGCAGTTGAACTATGTCATGTTGTTTTATGTTCTGTGTTGATGTTGTTCATGCAGTCTTGTTGCTATATAAGGCAACAACCCAAAACTGTCTTGTTGCTATATAAGGCAACAATCCAAAAGTGTCTTGTTGCTATATAAGGCAACAATCCAGAAGAAAAAGTGTCTTAACTGAACTTTACCTTCACTGAATTTTGTCTTAACTGAACTTTGTCTGCAATGAACTTTGTCAGATAACTAAACTCATACAAGTGTTAAAATTCAGTTAACTATAAAAATTCAGTTATCTTTTCAAACTAAATTCAGACAACTGTTAAAATCTAGTTAACTGTTAGAATTCAGTGTTATCTTTTCAAACCAATTTCAGTTAACTTTAAAAACTCAGTTATCTTTTCAATGAGTTAATTCAGACAACTGTTAAAATTCAGTTAACTGCCAGTATTCAGTTAACAGGGAGGGGAGTGGAAGCATAATAAGTAGGTTGTCAAGTAACACTTGAGCAAAGCACCATTCTTATCACACCGGCATTGCACGCAGTTCCTCACACCATAGGTCCTGGGTTCGAGACCCAGGCAAAACTTTTTTTGTGTGATTTTTAATTTTTTGTTTAATCAAAATTTGGTACATATGTTCAGATTGTAGCAAATTCAGCAATACAAATTCAGGCATACAAATTTAGTCATAGAAAGCAGGAAATCTTTCCAAAATAAGAAACATTGATAGTTAACTTCAATTTTTTATCTAAATTTAGTTATCTTAACCCAATTTAGTTATCTGAAGCCAATTTAGATAACATTTAACAGAAAGTACAAATGACACAAATCCAGGAGGAGGTTCATGTTCATTTGATAGAAAGTACACATTGTAGGAAAGATACAAGGTCATTTTTTTACAATGACACAAATTCAATCAAATTCATTCAGCAAAGCCTTCAGCTTCATTATCTTCTCCCTGGTGGCCTCTTTGTGTTTGAATAGGTCACCAATCATGTACTCAAGCTTCCTTTTCTCATGCTTCGAATCATCCCTCTCTTGAATCACTTGGGCCCTCTCCTGCACTGTTTGGTCCCTCTCTTTCTCTGCTTTAACCTTGAAGACCTGATGAACTTTGGTTACTGACTTGTCTGTCATCTTCTTCTTCTCAAGTTCTTCCTTTAGATCAGTCAGAGCAAGTTGTGTGCTGCCTAATTGGCTCATTGCCTGCTCCTTCTCAGCCACCATCTTAGCAAAATCAAGCTTGAAATGCCTCAACTCATTCTCTATCTTATTCTTCTCTTCAAGAACCTTCAAGTTTTCTTCAGCACTCACAACATTCTGTCCGAGCCTCTGTTTTTCTCCTCTTCATACATGGTCCATATACTATCTAGGCTCATCTTCAGAGTATCAGGCCACTCAGGGTCAACCCACTCAACATATCTGCATTTAGGTAGCTCCTAACAATTTAGACCAAACAAAAAATTCAGTTAACTGCGAGTATTCAGTTCTGTGCATGACGATGAAACTTAAAACATACTTCAAATAACTTGTTGTTTAACAATGCCAAATGCAATTTTTTTACTAACCTTCTGTGCACAAGCTAGAAACCTTCTGCCACTGTTAACAGATTCAAATGCTACATGCTTCTCACACAAAGATCCATGCCCACATCTAAAGCTAGGCAGATCTGTAGCCAAGCCACTCCATTCCTCATAAGAAATTGTGGCAGGTGGCTAAACAAAAGAGAGTCATTTGGATTCAATTGACAGAGAAACCCTAGATGAGAAACCCTAGACCGGGTGGGGAGCACACTAACCTTGCTGGTCATAGAGTCATCTTCAGAAGAACTGGGAAGATCATCCCAGGACACCATGGTTGAAGATGAGAAGGGGATCTGTTGTTGCTATTGGACAGAGGAGAGAAGGGATCTGGTGGTGCACGAAATTGAAGATGAAAGATGAGGAAGAAGAAGGGGATCTGGTGGTGGTGGTGGTGGACTGGTGGTGGGCCAAAGCTACATGCAGAGTGCAAGTTGTTGGGTGGGTGTTTGCAGCAGGTGCAAGTAGTTCAGTTATGTTGAGAAAGGCTGACATGAGTTACAGTTGGTGGAGTTGGCATAATTAGCTCTGACTACAGTGCCTACTTAGCTCTGCCAGATACAATTCTGACATCATTAGGTACAATTCTGTCAGCAATTCTGACTGCCTAATTCTGTCAGTAATTTGAAAGCAATGAGGTTAAGTACATTTCTGACAGAACTAGGTACACTTCTGTCAGAATTAGTTTAACTGCACTTCTGACATCAAATACATCTGTCAGTCATTTCAAAGCAATTAGGTCAAACATTAGGACAAGTCTTCATATTACTGACATATTATCCATTACAACAAGCAATCCAACCAAGACTTCATACTAAGCAAACAAGAGATCTCTACAATGGCATTTAGTATGCTCAATTTAGAACAAGAGATCTATTAGAACACCTACACCTACTCATTTAACAACACTTCACTTCTTCATAATTAAGGTGAAACACATCACACAAAGCACTATAACAAAAGCCATCAACAACTTTAGCAGCAGCAAAATCTCTCTGCCTAATCCTAACAGCATAGCAATTTGCTGCTTAGTAGCATACTTATTCTCACTAGAACTGGCATAATTAGCTCTGCCTACAGTGCCTCTTCCAGCCATGCCCCTTCCAGCTGTGCTTCTGCCTGCCATTGATTCAGTCCTCTACCTCTCAAGCTCTTCCCTCCTGTCCTGAGCTGCACCAATTGCATCTATAGCAGCATCACCAACAAGACGCTTTGTTTCAACCAGATGCTCCACATATTCAAGCTCCCAGCGCCAGAAATCACAAGTGACCTGAGAAAAACATTTACATCTTTATTCACCTACAGAGTGACAGTGGTTCAGAGTGCATGATTAAATGACAAACTAGTTAACCAACTAGTTCTATCAGTAATTTTGCAACCAAGGCTGGAAAATCACGACCAATGTCTAAACTACTGTATTAATCACAGCAATGACTAGTTAACCAACTAATGTGCCTAATTTTATCAGTGCTCTGCTTCAATACTACTGCTGCTGCATGGATCAGGATCAAGCACTTATAGTGTGGTTGACGCACTTGTAGAAGATCCATCCTTCGTGCTCATCGGTGCTAGACCGGTAGAACCTCACCTGCTCGTCGCAATCCGGGCACCCGATCAATGGTACAGCAACAGAGCGGCCACACAATGCATTGCGGATGGAGCTGGAAGACAACATGACGACGGGGACAGAGACGGCGGAGGAGGGCGTCGGCAATGGCTGCGGCGGCGGAGAGCGTCAACGTTGGCAATGGCTGCGGCGACGGGGACGGGAGTTGGGCTAGGGTTGGGAGGAGAGGAAGAGGAGAGCGAGGGGATAAGCGAGCGGCCGACCAGGTGCGACCAGGGGTGCGACCAGGTGCGCGGTTGGTCCGACCAGGTCATGCCATTTTGCAAACCCCCTCCCCCCTGGATGGACTGGTATTCACCGAAGGAACGACAGTGTGGCGGTCAAAGCCGAGCTGGCGGCCACTGACTCGGCCAAGTCAGCAGATACATACACAAAATCGTATATATGGACCAAAATGAACCCCTAGCGCAAGTATTTGGACCGTAGTTCGGGTATTTTGAAGTAGTGGTACTAGTGTGTCACCCGGTTCAAGTTTAGTGACCTAGAGTGAATTTTTCTGTTATTTACAAGTTTTTAGCAAACAATTTTAGAGTTTATTTTGGGCCTTGGGTGGGCGCCCAGTTCCAACAGGCCCGGTATGCGCAGAATAATCCATTAACCGAGTCTGACATTCACGGCCTGATACATGGGCCCGTAGCAGAGGAGCCCCCATTCACTCCATCGACGAAGCGCACGGAGGGTAACTGCACAGGAGGAAACCGGCGAAGGAAGCGGCGGCGGCTCCGGGCGTGGACATGGACGAGAAGACGCAGGATAAAGTGGAGGCGGCGGTGCTGGAGATCCTGCGGGGCTCCGACATGGAGTCCCTGACGGAGTACAAGGTCCGCACCGCCGCCGCCGACCGCCTCGGCATCGACCTCGACCTCCCCCTCCACAAGCGCTTCGTGCGACGCCTCGTGGAGGACTACCTCAAGTCCCTCGCCGAAGAAGAAGACCAGAAGCAGAAGGGCGGCTCCCGCAAGGAGGGGAAAAAGAAACAGCAGCGTCAGGAGGAGGAAGAGCAGGAAGAGGACGAGGAGAAGGAGGGGGAAGAAGAGGAGGAGGAGGAGGAGGACAAGGGAGGTGAAGGAAAGAAAGAGTTCGACGATAATGGAGACCTCATCCTCTGCCGCGTGAGTTCAACTTTTTCTCGCCTAAACATTGCTAGGGTTTAGTGCCGGGGCTACTAGGGTTTACGGTGCGATTTGTTTGCGTTTGCAGCTGTCGAAGAACAGGAGGGTGACGCTGCAGGAGTTTAAGGGCAAAACGCTGGTGTCGATCCGCGAGTACTACATCAAGGACGGCAAGGAAATGCCCACCTCCAAAGGTGCTGCAAATCTTACAGTTTTTCTTGAGCTCGAGGATTGGATTTCTGCTCGAATCCCAGATTTGAATATCTGTTTTGCTCAGTTCGGATGTCCTTTCGTCTTGGTATATTCACAGTTATGGCAAACCCGCTAGTTACGGCGACCTTGCAGCAATGTCGATTTGCTTGTGTTTTGTTTCAGGTTTCAATCTTTGCAGGAAAAAGTGCATCAGTTGCCTGAAATCCACACTATCAGATTATGTCAAAACTGAAACACTTTATATTGGCATTTTGTTTGCCATGTTCATCTGTTCATTAGCCTAATACATTCCACTAGCAAGTGCTGGATAGTATCCCAGCGCTGAGTTTTGCACATTTATAAGCTAGTCTTGTATAGTTCCATCTAACATAAGTTCTTGCATATGGACCGTACCGTATTTGTGACAAGGCTTCTCCAACTAAAGGGGTGGTAATCAGTAGTGTGTGTGTGTGTGGGGGGGGGGGGGGGGGGGGGTCCTTGCCAATATCATTATTTATTCAAACCAATTTCTCTGTTGTCATTTTTACCCGTGTCTATTTGTTATGCCATAAACTTTGAACCTGTGTTAATGAAACTATGTAGCATTGTGCAATTGTCCATTGGTCACTGCTTGACTATGATTAGTGTGCCTTTTCTTCTTCTATTGCTGCTACAGAGCAACTGATTTTTTGATATGGTTGCTCATTAGCCTTGGACCCTGGTTATTCTCTATGTAACAGTTCATATCAGTACTACCTCCGTTTCAGTTTACAAGTCCTGTGCGTATACCTAGGTTGCCAATTTTATCACCCTAATATAAACTATATAACACAAAAATTATACCTTTTGAAAGTAGAAACTCCGAAGTTTATGTTGGTATATTTTTTGTAATATATGATTTGTATTAGGTTGGTCAAATTGACGACCTAGGAGTACACGCATGCCCTGTAAACTGAGAGAGAGGTAGTAGTTCTGTCTATGACATTAAATTCAGTTTTATGCTTTCTGGAGTTTGAAGCTGTTGCAGTAGTTGTTTTTGTAAAATAGTTGCTGACCAAGAAATGATGCTCTCATAAAGAATAACTAGCTTGTCAAATGTTTGAGTAGATTTAGTGATTAGATCTTACGCAAGAGTAGGTTCATGTATCTCCGCTGATTCAACTCTATTAAAATGGTTAGCCAAATTTTGTTTCGTGGAATGAACACTTGGATTCAGCACATCATACTAGTTGTTCTATCATCTTACCCCCTAGGTTTACAAACCAGTTGATAATGGTTTCCTTTGTAATGTTGCTCTTGGAGTTCCTTCTATACTGTCCATAGTCTGAAGCGGTTGGTGAATTTTATTTAGCATTTCAATCTTATTCATGTGGCACTCAAGAATAAGCAATTGCGAGTCTATTACAATCCCTTGCTGTATGTTTACTGAAGGGGTCAGATCCTGGTGAATGTTTCACATGAGACATCCTCCTGTTGCAAACATGTTGATACTAATACCTTTGTTGCTTTCAGTTCTTAATTTATGTCTTGCATTGAACTATATACATTCATATTGGAGTTTGATATGTCCCATGTGTATTACGTCATCCTCTTTCTTGATTGGCATTCACATGCAAGTGCTGAATAATTTGGGTGTTTGTAGCTGCTGTTGCTTTGTGTTATGTTATTTTTTTTCCCGTGTACACAGTCCATTTCTTATGCTGACATGCTGCTTAAATGCAGGGATGAGTATGACGGTCGAGCAGTGGGAGACATTCAGCAAATCAGTACCTGCAATAGAAGACGCCATCAAAACACTTGGAGAATCAGATTGAAAGGATGCCACAAAAACCTAAAAATCTCGACACCGTTCTGGACCTCTGCAAGTAGAGTAGTCCATGTGTGCTCTGAGTACTCCATGGGGCTACTAGAGTTCATCTGGACTTGTATAAAGCTTCTCCCTTAGTCAAGGTACCGTACCTACTGATTCGTGCTGGGTAGACAGTTTGGGTGTGTTCGCGAACTAGTTCTCCGCCGGTATGGTGGACCGAAGTTTCATCGCTGTGCCATGTGATCTCGTGCTGTTTAATTGTCCTTTCTGATACCGTATGGATATGACGGGCCCTTAAGGCTATCGTTGTGAGTGAGTAGGACAACTGCCGAAAGCCGTCGTTTTCGGCTCAAGTTAAATCAGGGATCTTGATGTGTGAGGGATCTTGATGTTCACACATCGAAATCTTCTAACAGTTTGAATTTTGGAAGTCTTGGCTGATCACGCAAACGGAAATTTCTACGCGGTCGTGCTGCTGCTGCAGGGAAAGCATACATGAACACCTACAGGAAGGACCTGAGGGGATAATAGACTTGTGTTTCGGCTTGAACATGGAAGACTCACAGTGAGACCAGGACAGGAAGTATCTATCATAATACTGCACAAGATAGTACGTGGCTGACAGGGCCGCGGCTGTAGATCCACGTAGCTCATTGGAAAAAAGAGCTTTACTATTTCTTGCAGGAATTTTTTTTGAACTTTTTCTTGTAGGATTTTGCCACTGGTGGTACATAGGTACTCTCTCGGTCCTAAAATAAGCGTTTTAACTTTAATACAACTTTATACTAATTAGTACTACAACTTTATACTAAAATAAATGTGTTCTAAGACGTATTTTAGTGTTAGACACATCAATCTGAGCAACAACTAATATGGATCGAAGTCCAAAAGTAAGCTACACTTGACAAGCCAAATAAGCCTCGATTTGCTTTCCAATGCCGCATGCTTTTCTTGTGTGCTGCATATCTCCATCACAGTGACGCACAGAGGCCACTTCGTCCCTCGTGATTAAAACTCCAGGATCGTCTTGTCTGTAGTGTCTGTTATCAGCTTGTGCAGGATTCCGTTTGAGCAAAGCTTGTGCAGGATTCAACAATGGAATATTGGAAGGCCAATCAGCAGGATAAATAGATGCATGACCTACTCCTCTGATCAAAGAATATTAGTTTTCCATGGAAGAGCGCGAGCTTGAGGGGTCATTGTCCTTGCTCTACCTTAAAATTGCATCCTTAGATCTGAAATCCGGCGCGGATGAGAAGGAATCTCCATTTCTCCAAGCCTAGTAGTATATCTGAGCACTAGAGGGCCAAAGCAGGTGATCGAAATCATTTTCTTTTCCTTTCAACAAAGCTGATAAAAGGCTCCCGTGTTTCACGAGTCCCCTAATCCTGAAGCCAGGACAAAGGACCATGATGAATCAATTTCAGAGTTGCAGTGAATTTGACTTTCTGTTGCTTGATTTGGACGCCTCCGTTGGCAACCAGAGATCAGTGCTCCGTTTGTCAATCAAAAATAGAAAAGATATTGTGCTCCAAAGAAGCAAAAAAGAAAGAAAAGGGTTCAGTTAGTTCTGTACGAATTGCAGGAATTGTGGTGTCAAGTTAGGACATCTCCAACGACAACATGTAAATTTCTTCCCGCATCCGTCCGCGGAGAAGGGGGACCAGTCCGTGAACATGGATGCGGGAGGCCGTCATCCGACGTTGTCCGCGTACATTTTAAACTCGTTTTCAATAAACCAGATAAAATTCATGCAAAAATGGCCATATTTCATATAAACAAGCCGACATTCCTGCAAACACGACGGATTTTCATTAGATTTCGAACATTTAGAAAAAAAAACGACCCGACCCTAAACCTATCCTACGGCGGCGGTGGCCGGCGTCGAAGCCCTTGTCGTCCTCCATCCGCCATCTTCATGAGCAACGGCGATAAGACCCGTGAAGTGAAGGTGCGGCCTCCGGCGAGGAAGATTAGAACACATGAGATGGACCGGCCCACATGGGACACTAGGCCCTGCCGCCTCCCGTGGCCTACTCATTATTGAAGGAGTCTATGACCTATCCGTCGTCGGTGGACGTGAGGTCCACGATGGAGATGGTGGTGCAGGCGCTGTCGTCGTCCAACCGGGCCGCCCGATAGTTCGTCGGCGGCGCGCAAGAGGCGCAACTGGCCTTGTTCTCCTCCGCGATCGCCTGTAGCCGCGCCTCCGCGGCGGCCGCTTCCTGCTGGGCGGCGGCTTGAGTGCAGACGGTCTCGTAGATCGCACGTTGCTCCGCGACAAAGTTGCGGTTCGCCGCGGTCATGGCCTCCATGGCCTCCTCGTTCCAGGTCGTCTCACCGTCATCCTCCTCTCCGACGAGGTGGGTGCACCACGTGCGGCCGATGGACATGGTGGAAGTGGGCGGCAAGCGACAAGCCGGGACCACCCTGTTGTGTTGCTGTTGTCTCGGGTTGAAAAGGATAAAGAAGACATGGAGGCCAGTCGCGGATTCGCGTGAGATCCAGATCCTACAACAGAGTAGTTGTTGCGGTGGAGAAGATTGCAACAATGATTCAGTTGCAAAACCTAAATTATGTACATAGGTTGCTCCTCAAACCATTCGATCAAAATAGATCCGACGGCTAGGGAGGCGACGGGAGCGGGCTGATGGCAAGCTTTTCCCATAAATTGTCTTAGAAAAGTTGCTAAGAAGTTAACACACGCTTGACATTTCCACGTACTAGAGAGCTGCCGGTGATGTGCCTAGTTCAGTCGTTTGGACTCACTCAGTTAGTTGCGGCAAGCATCATGAGACTAAACAACTTGTGTATTATCAGCCAAACAGACCACATATTTATATCTGCAGGTACAGACGAAGACAGGAAACGAGGTACCAAACCAAAGCAACGGCATCTTTCCATATCGCGCAATGCCCACAAGTTGCACGTTGCTGAGCTAACAAAACCGCCATGCGTCATGTGTGAGGATTTAAATATCGGAACACTCACACGGCGCGCACACAGGCATGCAAATTACCGCTGGACGAGGACACTGGAAAATACTACTGCTTTGTCCATTTTAGAGCATCTACAATCGGACGCCCCATACAAAATCGGCCGTCCCAAATATAACCTAAACGTCCGGGCTGATGATCCTCATAGCATCTACAGCCGGATTTTGCAAATTCGGCCCCTCAAATGCGCACGGACGCGACCGGACGCATCCGCGGATAATGACCGGTCACACCTTAAATTAGCCGCTCTACATCTAAGAGTCTCTCATATTTCGACCCCCTAGATCCATACAAAACATGCAAAAGAAATCCTATGCACTACATACTATCCTAGTTACTCTTCGTCGTCGGAGATGTCCATCACGATGGTGCCGTGCGCCGGCTGGACGGGCAGGTAGGTGGGCTCCCGCTCGACCTCATCCATGTAGGCGAGCATCTCCGCCTCCTCCGCGGCATGCTGCGCCTCCATCTCCTGCCGGTGACGGCGTCTGGCCTCCACAACTGACTCCAACCGGAGGGAATCAAGGATGGCCTGCAGATCCACGTCGACAGCGTTCCCCACATCTTCCTCCTCCTCCGACTCATCCTCCTCCTCCTCCTCCAACTCCTCCTCTGGATCCACTGCATCCAGAGGTAGCCCCGCGGCGATCTGGGCTTCGCGCATTGCCCGGATCTGCTCAAGTAGCTCTAGCAGGCGCTCCGGCGTTAGAAATGGCTCGCTCCTCACCCGGCTGCGTGGGGGCATGGCTACTAGGCGGACGGGTGCAGTAGAAAGTGGCGGCGGCGGCGGACATGCGGAGGAAAATGTGGATGGTAGGGTTTCGGTGCCGCCGGTCGACTTAAATAGCCGGGTTAGGCACTACGCAGACCGCCGGAGCGGCGCCAAGCGGCACCACCGGTCCGAAGGAGGAGACAAGCTTCGGACCCCCGGATTTCCAGGCGTTTCCGCATGAGACCCAGCCGTCAGTCCAACGTGGCGGGCGTGCCCGCGCGCCCCCACATCCGCCCCATATTTGGGCTTGATATGAGGGGTGCCAGACAGCCCGGGCGTTGGAGGCCCGTTTGAGGGGCCCATTGTCGGTGTCAAAACCGGCGGATCTCGAGTAGGGGGTCCCGAACTGTGCGTCTAAGGCTAATGGTAACAGGAGGCGGGCGACACAATGTTTATCCAGGTTCGGCCCTCTCGATGGAGGTAATACCCTACTTCCTGCTTGATTGATCTTGATGATATGAGTATTACAAGAGTTGATCTACCACGAGATCGTAGAGGCTAAACCCTAGAAGCTAGCCTATGATTATGATTGTTGTTGTCCTACAGACTAAACCCTCCGGTTTATATAGACACCAGAGGGGGCTAGGGTTACACAGAGTCGGTTACAGAGAAGGAGATCTACATATCCGAATTGCTAAGCTTGCCTTCCACGCAAAGGAGAGTCCCACCCGGACACGGGGCGAAGTCTTCAATCTTGTATCTTCATAGTCCAACAGTCCGGCTAATGTACATAGTTCGGCTGTCCGAGGACCCCCTAATCCAGGACTCCCTCAGTAGCCCCTGAACCAGGCTTCAATGACGACGAGTCCGGCGTGCAGATTGTCTTCGGCATTGTAAGGCGGGTTCCTTCTCCGAATACTCCATAGAAGATCTTGAATATGAGGATCGTGTCCCGCTCTGCAAAATAAATTCCACATACCACCGTAGAGAGTACAATATTCCACAAATCTAATCTGCTGACAACTTTTCATAGCGTGACATCACGCCGCGGCCCGGTCATTATGCGAACCGTTTTTCTCAACCTGCTACCGCACATATCGCGAGGCGGTTTCATTGGCACGTCATGTCGAAGCAGAGATCGTGTCCCCTTATCACGGGATTCTCATCAATACGGGCGTGGGTAACCCAACCGCGCCATCAATGCGGCGCTTGGGGAATAAGCGAGTTTACCGGGCAAGTGGGGAGGTGCAGGATCCCTGCTGCCTTTATAAGGGGATAAGGACTCCCTTTTTCCCCCACGCCTTCTTCTTCCTCTGCTCATCCATTCCCCCTCGCTCGAGCCCTAGCGCCCAAGCGTTCGTCTTCTCCGCCCAAAAAGGTCTTCCGAAAATGTCCGAATCCGGAGCAGGAGGCAAGTGGATGGCCTCTACCGTCCGGGAGAAGGATATTAAAAAGCTTCGGGAGGCCGGGTATCTGGCCAAGAAAATCGGCCACCGTCTTCCGACGGCGGGCCAGATCGTCCCTACTCCTGAACCCCACGAGAGGGTTGTATTCCTCCCTCATTTTGTCCGTGGGCTAGGGTTTCCCCTCCACCCATTTGTTCGCGGCATCATGTATTATTACGGGATCGATTTTCATGATTTATCCCCTAATTCCTTCCTCAACACCTCGATGTTCATCGTCGTGTGCGAGGCCTTTATCCGCATCTCGCCACACTTCGGCTTATGGCTGAAGGTTTTTAATGTGAAGCCCAAGGTAGTGAGCGGCGAGCACGCCAGTGCGGAGGCGCCATGGTGAGCAAGATGCCCAACGTCACATGGCCAACAGGTACTTTCAATGATTCCATCAAGGAGTGGCAGCAGCAGTGGTTTTACGTCACTGAGCCGCGCGGCACGGAATGGGCCGCTGCTCCCAAATTCCGATCCGGAGCCCCCCTGCGGCTTACGTCCTGGCCCAAGAAGGGCCTGAACTAGTCTTCGTCCGACGAACTGTTGGTGCTCCAGACGTGTGTCCAGGACATGGAAGAAAAGAACATTAAACTTGTCAATGTAGTCCAGGTGATGTTAGTTTGCCGGATTCTTCCTTGTCAACACCGGGCTTGCAATTTATGGGAGTTCGACCCGGCCAAGCACGAGACCCTGCTGGAGCTCTTTGGCTCCTCGCACAAGGACATCTCGAAGGTGCTTTTTAAGTCCGGCAAATCGTCGCTGGACTTCGCCGAGGACCGCGGGTACCAACTGTCCCGCCCCGCAAGTTCGGTAAGTCAATGTATGTTGACAATTCATATGTTTTATTCGCATATCCTTAGGAAAATTCTTAATGTGTTTTCCACAACTCTCCTAGGGCTGGGCGAAGAAGGCGGGGCGGATCTACTGTCCGGCCCCGCTGCCAGAAGAACCGACGGGCCCACTTTTGACGAAGATGCTGGTCCCAGCGCCTTACAAGGCGCCAAAGAAGAAGGCCGAGAAGGAGGCCAAGAAGACCAGGGGAGGCCTCCATCGCCACGGCGCTTCGGATACAAAATCCGAAGACTCCAATGCCCGTTCTTCCTCCGAAGAGGACGACGAGGAGGAGGAAGACGAATCCCCAGCGGGGAGAAGAAAGAAAAGGACGGCCTCCACATCCTTGGAGGCCGAGTCACCCAAGAGGGGAAAAACTCCTCTTCCAGAGGAGTCCACCGCCGCCGCCGATAACAGCTCGGAGTGGGATCCCAAGGCCCAGCCCCTAGTGAACTCGTGAGTATATAAAATCCGAACACACTTATGCGTCCAGGCTTGTCATGGCATAATATTTTAATCCGAGTCATACTTTTTTGCAGTCCGGCAAGGTCCCGCACCGAACAATCCTCGTCGGAGGATTTGCTGGGTTCGGATGCTATGGAGAGTGGGACACCCCCGAAGGCCCCTTCCCCCAAACATGTGAATGACACCGAGGTTTCGTCCCAGGAGGACCCAGGCCAAGGAGGGGGGAAAAGATCGTAAAGGTGGCGCCAAGAGGTCGAACTTTAGGGGCCGGACATATGGGAGAGAAGGCTCCCACGGACATCAGTGGCGGGGGCGATCTTGAATTCGGCCCCCAGCCGGACGCAATCCCAGAGACCACTACGACTCCAGAATCAGGCAAGCGGCCTCCCTTGGCTGGGGGGGGGGGGGTCCTGTTCCACTGGCAACCTCTGTCCAACCTGAGGTGCCGGATACTTTATCGGCGGCGCTGAAAAGCGCCTCCATCGTCGATGAACACTGTGCCCTTATGGGTGTGGTGATTGAGAAGATTCAGTCCGCTGAGAGTGGACTGAATGAATCCTCTATCAGCCTTATAAAAGGCTTTGATGTATGTTTTATGAGGTTTCGAAGAGTGTCATAGTATGGATAGTAGCCCCTGATACACTGTTCGGTGAAAGAAAGAACCGGACAGGGGATCAAATTTATGTTCGTAGGAGACTCACTTGATGACATCTATCTCTCTTCTTTTATAAGCAGGCGTCTGTAGCGACTACCGCCTCTCATACTGTGGAAGTAATTGAACTGAGGCAGAGTCTGGAGCGGGCCGAAGGAGAACTTTGCCGAGTGAAGAAGCTGTTGGAGGATAACCAAGGTATGCAGAAACCTTGTTCATTTAGCACAAATGAATAAGTGTGCATGATGAAAATATTTTTATGATGTGCTCTAGGGGCGATGGCCGAAATTGAGGCTCTTAAGAAGGTTGTGGCCGAAGCCGAGAAGAAGGCATCCGTAGAGCAGGCTCTCTGCGAAAAGCACGAGGCCAGGGTTATTGAAGCTGAGCAAGAGCTTCTGGAGGCCGTGAAGAAATGCGAGACCTTGGAGCAAAGTTTATCAGGGAAAGAATCCGAACTCTTCCAAGCTCGCCAAGCCGCAAGTGATGCCCGGGGGGAAGCCCAAGGTGCCCTGAAGGAAATCCAGGAGGTGAGGAAGATTGTGGCTGGTAAGGCTTTTTCTATACAAAGCAGGTATTTGAAAGGAGAAAATCAAGTTGATAATTTGAATTCTAATTTCTCCAGGGGTGTTTGCGGAGCTGCCATGGAGCATATCTGATGCCGCCCAATTCTATCGAGCCGAGGAAAAGAGTACTACGGAGAAGCTCTTCTGGTTGCAGTATTTGGCACCGAATTATCCGGTGCCATTTGCCGATCAGCTGAAGCAGCTGATCGAACTGCATAAGTCAGCCAAACTAGCCATAAATGATTTAATTATCCGGCTATGGCGCACCGAGCCGATTCCAAGCAGTTACTTCGGGTTCGTGAAGCGCCTTGTGAGTGCCTGCCCTCGACTCAAAGTCATCAAACGGTCGGTCTGTATGGAGGGTGCGCGAATGGCCTTCGCCCGTGCAAAGGTGCACTGGGGGAAGATGGATGCGGAAAGATGATGACCGAGGGACCGCCGGAGGGGAAGGAGCACCGCAAGCCCGAATTATATTATGATAGTGTCCTGAAAGGAGCCCGCCTTGTGATACGTCTCCAACGTATCTATAATTTTTGATTGCTCCATGCTACTTTATCTACTGTTTTAGGCAATATTGGGCTTTATTATCCACTTTTATATTATTTTTGGGACTAACCTATTAACCGGAGGCCCAACCCAGATTTGCTGTTTTATGCCTATTTCAGTGTTTCGAGGAAAAGGAATATCAGGCGGAGTCAAAACGGAACGAAATCAACTGGAGATGTTATTTTTGGAAGGAAAGCAACCTGATAGACTTGGAGTGCACGTCAGGGGAGTCCCGGGCTGCCCACGAGGGTGGGGGGCGCGCCCCTGCCTCGTGAGCACCCCGGAGGTCCACCGACGTACCCCTTGCACCCATATATACCTACGTACCCTAAAACTTCCAGAACAGAAGATAGATCGGGAGTTCCGCCGCCGCAAGCCTCTGTAGCCACCAAAAACCTTTCGGGAGCCCTTCCCGGCACCCTGTCGGAGGGGGATCCTTCACCGGTGGCCATCTTCATCATCCCGGCGCTATCCATGACGAGGAGGGAGTAGTTCACCCTCGGGGCCGAGGGTATGTACCAGTAGCTATGTGTTTGATCTCTCTCTCTCGTGTTCTCTCTCGTGTTCCTCTATGGCACGATCTTGATGTATTCCGAGCTTTGCTATTGTAGTTGGATCTTATGATGTTTCTCCCCCTCTACTCTCTTGTGATGAATTGAGTTTCCCCTTTGAAGTTATCTTATCGGATTGAGTCTTTATGAGAACACTTGATGTATGTCTTGCCGTGATTATCTGTGGTGACAATGGGATATCATGTGCCACTTGATGTATGTTTTGGTGATCAACTTGCGGGTTTCGTGACATTGGGAACCTATGCATAGGGGTTGGCACACGTTCTTGACTCTCCGATAGAAACTTTGGGGCACTCTTTGAAGTACTTTTATGTTGGTTGGATGAATTTGAGATTGTGTGATGCATATCGTATAATCATGCCCACGAATACTTGAGGTGACAATGGAGTATCTAGGTGACATTAGGGTTTTGGTTGATTTGTATCTTAAGGTGTTATTCTAGTACGAACTCTTTTATAGATTGATCCGAAAGAATAACTTTGAGGTGGTTTCGTACCCTACCATAATCTCTACGTTTGTTCTCCGCTATTAGTGGCTTGGAGTGACTCTTTGTTGCATGTTGAGGGCTTGTTATATGATCTATCTATGTTATTATTGTTGAGAGAACTTGCACTAGTGAAAGTATGAACCCTAGGCCTTGTTTCCTATCATTGCAATACCGTTTACGCTCACTTTTATCCTTAGTTACCTTGCTGTTTTTATATTTTCAGATTACAAAAGGCTATATCTACTATCTATTTTGCACTTGTATCACCATCTCTTCGCCGAACTAGTGCACCTATACAATTTGCCATTGTATTGGGTGTGTTGGGGACACAAGAGACTCTTTGTTATTTGGTTGCAGGGTTGTTTGAGAGAGACCATCTTCATCCTACGCCTCCTACGGATTGATAAACCTTAGGTCATCCACTTGAGGGAAATTTGCTACTGTCCTACAAACCTATGCACTTGCAGGCCCAACAACGTCTACAAGAAGAAGGTTGTGTAGTAGACATCAAGCTCTTTTCTGGCGCCGTTGCCGGGGAGGCAAAGGTAAAGGGCACTCACTCACACCCCGTCAACTAAGCTCTTTTCTGGCGCCGTTCCCGGGGAGGTGAGTGCTTGAAGGTATATCTTTAGATCTTGCAATCGAATCTTTTTTGTTTCTTGTTTTAGCACTAGTCTAGTTTATAAAAGAAAATTACAAAAAAATGGAGTTAAGTTTGTCTCATACGCTTCACCTTTTTAATATCTTTCGTGAGTATGATGGAAAGGATAATTGTGCTCAAGTGCTAGAAGAAGAAATCTCTAAATTGTTTGGCACTAAATATTTGAATGATGAGCATGATTGCAATGTTGTTAGTATGAATTCTTTGAATATCCATGATGCTAATGATGATTGCACTAGTTATGATGAAAATGCCTCCTATAAGCATGTCAATTTTTGTGGAGTGCATTGGGCTTGCAAGGACACACCAAATAGGGAAGATATATATTGCAAGAGGCATAAGTACTTAGAAACTAAATGGTTGCATGAAAGGCTAGATGCATGTGCTGAAAATTTATTTTTTCTTAGCCATACTTGTGAACTTTGCAATGAACGTGATCATTTTAGTACCCAATGCAAATTGTTTCATGATCGTATCGTGTCCAAAAATTGTGATGACTTGATTTCCCTTGCACATCATAATGAGCTTAGTTTGCTCTTGGGTTATGAAGAAATAAAACGTATAACTAAGATTATTCTAGAATTTGCCCTTGATAGAATTCTTCATTTTGATCTAGAAGAAATTTATATGTATTGTGCGGTGAATTGCATCGAAAATCCTTATATTGCCAATTATCTAAAGAAAAGAAAGCAAATGGAAGATGATGAGAATACTAATGAAAGGGAAGAGGCTTCCCAATCTCCTCCTATTATTTCTTATGATGAATCAGGCAACCAGGAGGAGCTTTCTATTCAACCAATCTCATCAATAAGGAGCTCAAAGAGGAAGGTTGAACCCACACATAATGTGAAGAAAAAGAAGAAAAGAAGGAGCAACAAAGGTAGAAAGATATCCCTCCCAAATGATGTTGCTCCTACTACTCATTGTGATGATGATAATTGCTATACTATTGGTGCTATCAATATTTTTAATGATGAGAGTGATTATGCTTATGATATGAAAGGGCCCAAGCTTGGGGAAGCTATGTTTGAATGGGATTCAATATTTGAGAATATATTTGCTGGAATTAATGTTTGTCCCAAGCTTGGGGATGCTATGTTTAATGATGATGATATTTTTAGCATCCCAAGTTTTGATATGAAAAGTTGTTATGATGATAGCATGTCTCCTACCTATGATGATTATATTGATGAAAGTGGGTTCAGAAGAGAGTCAACTTTAGGAAGTAGCGACCCCACTATTTTGGAGGATGTTGAATTTTATTGTGATGAATACGAAAGTGGATTTGGAAGAGTGTCAACTTTATTTAGTGATTCCACTATCTTGGGAGAGGTTTCAATCGATTATGATGAGAACGAAGTTGCTACTTATGATGATTATTGTGATGAAACTTATGCTATAAAAAGTAGTGATGATTATATTTACAAATCTTGTCATGATTATGATTACCTTTTTCTGAACATTACTTTTTTAATGTGGAAACAATTTTTAGTGTTCAAGTCTCTTATGATACTCCCACTATTATTCATGAGAAGAATTTTGCTTATGTGGAGAGTAGTAAATTTTCTATGCTTGTAGATCATGAAAAGAATGCTTTAGGTGCTGGTTATATTGTTGAAGTCATTCATGATGCTGCTTAAATTATTATGAGGGAGGAACATATGCTTGTAGGAATTGCAATAATATCAAGTTTCCTCTCTATGTGCTTAAATTCTTGAAGCTATGCTTGTGTTACCTTCCTATGCTTGTTGATTATTGTTCCCATAAGTTGTTTCCTCACAAAATCCCTATGCATAGGAAGTGGGTTAGACTTAAATGTGCTAGTCATATGCTTCATGATGCTCCCGTTATGTTTCAATTCTTATCTTTTATGTGAGCATCATTGTCATCATCATGCCTAGCTAGAAAGGCATTAAAGAAAACCGCTTGTTGGGAGACAACCCAATACTTATCCTTACTGTTTTTGTGTGTTCACATGATTATGCTACTGTAGTAATCATGTTTTATAGCTTTTGTTTCAATAATGTGCCAAGTAAGACCTTTAGGATGGCTTACGGTGATAGTTGTGTTGATCCTGCTGAAAATCAGAAACTTTTGCACCCAGTAAATTAGTTTTGTTAATTCACAGAAACGTGCTTCTGATCTGATTCTTTTTGCTCTGGATTGGTACACGAATTGCTTAGGACTTCCTAATTTGGTAGGATTTTTGGAGTTCCAGAAGTATACGTTTGATACAGATTACTACAGACTGTTCTGTTTTTGACAGATTCTGTTTTCTATGTGTTGTTTGCTTATTTTGATGAATCTATGAGTAGTATCGGAGGGTATGAACCATAGATAAGTTGGAATACAGTAGATATTACACAAATATGAAATTATAATGAGTTCATTACAGTACCTAAGTGGTTGTTTTATTTTCTTATATTAACGGAGCTTACGAGTTTTCTGTTGAGTTTTGTGTTGTGAAGTTTTCAAGGTTTGGGTAAAGATTCGATGGACTATGGAATAAGGAGTGGCAAAGAGCCTAAGCTTGGGGATGCCCATGGCACCCCAAGGTAATTCAAGGATAACCAAGAGCCTAAGCTTGGGGATGCCCCGGAAGGCATCCCCTCTTTCGTCTTCGTTCATCGGTAACTTTACTTGGAGCTATATTTTTATTCACCACATGATATGTGTTTTGCTTGGGGCGTCATTTTCTTTTGTTAGTATTTTCTGTTATTTAGATTAATGTTTTGCATCTTTAGTTTCAATAAAAAAGTCAAGGATAGCCTTTGCCATGCTTATTTTGCTAGTATACATGTTGCTGTTTGAAAACAGAAAGTTTACCGCTGTTGCAAAAATTCCTCAGAAAAGTCAGAGCATGATATAATGTTGAAACTTTTTGCATATGAGCTCTGATAAATTTATTACAGTGGGAATTTTAGTTCATAATTTTTGGAGTTAGGGAAGTATTGATACTCTTGCATTCTTTACAGACTGTACTGTTTTGACAGATTGCTGTTATGTTTGTGTTGTTTGCATATGTTTGTTTGTTTAATGATTCTATTTGAGATAGGAGTATTAAATATGCAGAGGCATTTAGTATGCAATGTTGAATAATAATTTAAGTGATTTGTTACAGTAGAAAATGATAAGGTTTTGCATTGGTTTATACTAACCTATCTCACGAGTTCTTGTTGAGTTTGTTGTGAATGAAGCTTTTGATAAAAAGAGAAACCATGATATGAGAGAAATTAAGGAGACACAAAAGTTCAAGCTTGGGGATGCCCAAGGCACCCCAAGATAATATTTCAAGAAGTCTCAAGCATCTAAGCTTGTGGATGCCCCGGTAGACATCCCACCTTTCTTCTTCAACAACTATCGGTTAGTATCGGTTGAGCCTAAGTTTTTTGCTTCTTCACATGAGTTGTGCTATCCTTGCAATGTAGTTTTCTTTAGCTTTGCTTGCTGTTTGAATAAAGTATCAAGATCTGAAATTATTAAATGAGAGAGAGAGAGTCTTCGCATAGTTGCATAATTATTTAGCTACTCATTGACCTTCACTTATATCTTTCAGAGTAGTTTGTCTTTTGCTCTAGTGCATCACTTATATCTTTTAGAGCACGTTGGTGGATTTGTTTTATAGAAACTATTGATCTCTCATGCTTCACTTACATTATTTTGAGAGTCATTAATAGCATGGTAATTTGCTTAATGTTAATATACTTGGTATTCAAGATATGTGAAACTTTCTTTTGAGTGAATTGAATACTAAGATAAGTTTGATGCTTGATAATTGTTTTGAGATATGGAGGTGATAATATCAAAGTCGTGCTAGTTGAGTAATTGTGAATTGGAGAAATGCTTGTGTTGAAGTTAGCAAGTCCAGTAATATGCACGTATGGTTAAAGTTGTGTAACAAATTTGAAACATGAAGTGTACCTAGCTTGTGCATCCTTATGAGTGGCGGTCGGGGACGAGCCATGGTCTTTTCCTACCAATCTATCCCCCTAGGAGCATGTGCGTAGTACTTGATTTTTGATGGCTTCTAATTTTTTGCAATAAGTATATTAGTTCTTTTGACTAATGTTGAGTCCATGGATTATATGCACTCTCACCTTTCCGCCTTTGCTAGCCTCTTCGGTACCGTGCATTGCCCTTTCTCACCTTGAGAGTTGGTGCAAACTTCGCCGGTGCATCCAAACCCCGTGATACGACACGCTCTATCACACATAAACCTCCTTATATCTTCCTCAAAACAGCCACCATACCTACCTATCATGGCATTTCCATAGCCATTCCGAGATATATTGCCATGCAACTTCCACCATCATCATCATGACATACATTACTTTTGTCATATTACCATTGCATGATCATGTAGTTGACATCGTATTTGTGGCAAAGCCACCATGCATTATCTTTCATACATGTCACTCTTGATTCATTGCACCATCCCGGTACACCACCGGAGGCATTCATATAGAGTCATATCTTGTTCTAAGTTTTGAGTTGTAATTCATATGTTGTAATCAATGAAGTGTGATGATCATCATTATTAGAGCATTGCCCAAAAAAAGGCCCAAAAAAAGAAAATAAAAAGGGCAATGCTACTATCTCTTTTCCACACTTGTGCTTCAAAGTAGCACCTTATCCTTCATGTAGCGAGTCTCATATATTGTGCTTCAAAGTAGCACCTTGTTCTTCATGTAGTGAGTCTCATAACTTGTCTTTTTATACTAGTGGGAATTTTTCATTATAGAACTTGGCTTGTATATTCCTATGATGGGCTTCCTCAAATGCCCTAGGTCTTCATGAGCAAGCGAGTTGGATGCACACCCACTAGTTTTCTTTTGTTGAGCATTCATAGCTCTAGTGCATCCGTTGCATGGGAATCCCTACTCCTCATGTTGACATCAATTGATGGGCATCTCCATAGCCCGTTGATTAGCCTCGTCAATGTGAGACTTTCTCCTTTTTTTGTCTTCTCCACACAATCCCCATCATCATATTCTATTCCACCCATAGTGCTATATCCATGGCTCCCACTCATGTATTGCGTGAAGGTTGAAAAAGTTTGAGATTATTTAAGTATGAAACAATTGCTTGGCTTGTCATCGGGGGTATAGAAGTTGGGAACATCTTTGTGTGACAAAAATGAAGCATAGCCTAACTATATGATTTTGTAGGGATGAACTTTCTTTTGCCATGTTATTTTGAGAAGACATGATTGCTTTGATTAGTATGCTTGAAGTATTATTATTTTTATGTCAATATGAACTTTTGTCTTCAATCTTTCGGATCTGAATATTCATACCACATTAAGGAGATTTACATTGAAATTACGCAAAGTATCACTCCGCATCAAAAATTCTTTTTTATCATTTACCTACTCGAGGACGAGCAGGAATTAAGCTTGGGGATGCTCGATACGTCTCCAACGTATCTATAATTTTTGATTGCTCCATGCTACTTTATCTACTGTTTTAGGCAATATTGGGCTTTATTATCCACTTTTATATTATTTTTGGGACTAACCTATTAACCGGAGGCCCAGCCCAGGTTTGCTGTTTTATGCCTATTTCAGTGTTTCGAGGAAAAGGAATATCACACGGAGTCAAAACGGAATGAAATCAACTAGAGAAGTTATTTTTGGAAGGAAAGCAACCTGATAGACTTGGAGTGCACGTCAGGGGTGTCCCGGGCTGCCCACGAGGGTGGGGGCGCACCCACCCCCCTGGGCGTGCCCCCCTGCCTCGTGAGCACCCCGGAGGTCCACCGATGTACCCCTTGCACCCATATGTACCTACGTACCCTAAAACTTCTAGAACAGAAGATAGATCGGGAGTTCCACCACTGCAAGCCTCTGTAGCTACCAAAAACCTTTCGGGAGCCCTTCCCGGCACCCTGCTGGAGGGGGGATCCTTCACCGGTGGCCATCTTCATCATCCCGACGCTATCCATGACGAGGAGGGAGTAGTTCACCCTCGGGGCTGAGGGTATGTACCAGTAGCTATGTGTTTGATCTCTCTCTCTCTCTTGTGTTCTCTCTCATGTTCCTCTATGGCACGATCTTGATGTATTCCGAGCTTTGCTATTGTAGTTGGTTCTTATGATGTTTCTCCCCCTCTACTCTCTTGTGATGAATTGAGTTTCCCCTTTGAAGTTATCTTACCGGATTGAGTCTTTATGAGAACACTTGATGTATGTCTTGCCGTGATTATCTGTGGTGACAATGGGATATCATGTGCCACTTGATGTATGTTTTGGTGATCAACTTGCGGGTTTCATGACATTGGGAGCCTGTGCATAGGGGTTGGCACACGTTCTTGACTCTCTGATAGAAACTTTGGGGCACTCTTTGAAGTACTTTTATGTTGGTTGAATGAATTTGAGATTGTGTGATGCATATCGTATAATCATGCCCACGGATACTTGAGGTGACAATGGAGTATCTAGGTGACATTAGGGTTTTGGTTGATTTGTATCTTAAGGTGTTATTCTAGTACAAACTCTTTTATAGATTGATCCGAAAGAATAACTTTGAGGTGGTTTCGTACCCTACCATAATCTCTACGTTTGTTCTCTGCTATTAGTGGCTTTGGAGTGACTCTTTGTTGCATGTTGAGGGATTGCTATATGATCTATCTATGTTATTATTGTTGAGAGAACTTGCACTAGTGAAAGTATGAACCCTAGGCCTTGTTTCCTACCATTGCAATACCGTTTACGCTCACTTTTATCCTTAGTTACCTTGCTGTTTTTATATTTTCAGATTACAAAAACCTATATCTACTATCTATTTTGCACTTGTATCACCATCTCTTCGCCGAACTAGTGCACCTATACAATTTGCCATTGTATTGGGTGTGTTGGGAACACAAGAGACTCTTTGTTATTTGGTTGCAGGGTTGTTTGAGATAGACCATCTTCATCCTACGCCTCCTACGGATTGATAAACCTTAGGTCATCCACTTGAGGGAAATTTGCTACTGTCCTACAAACCTGTGCACTTGCAGGCCCAACAACGTCTACAAGAAGAAGGTTGTGTAGTAGACATCACCTTGCGGCGGAGCAATGCACCAAGGACATTATATTTCCATGAATACAGTCATGTTGTCGTTTGTAATGTTGAACAAGGTCATTTCTATTATTTATTGCCTGTTATTTGAAAGTATTTCCTCCTATGCGGCCGTTTTATATATTAATCCCGAGAGTTGGACAGTCGTCGGCTTCTGCCCCCACGTAGTAAGTACGGGGGTGTTCGGGATAAACCCGAGCACTCTTTATCCCAGTGTTGGGTCCTTGAAGGAGGTGTTCAGCACGACAAACCAGGCAATCAGACTATAGGGCTTTATCACTCTCACTTAGCCATAGGAGTTTGACAAAAGGAAGGTAGGCGCAGCCCCTGGTGTTTGGAAGTCCGCACGAGGGGCTCTATAAGCACCTGATCGGAAGAAAAGCCGATCCATCGCACACTGCATTAGTTATGGCATCATGCGGAAGAAATCCTTAAAGATTTTACAACCTCTCGAATAGCTGACCAACTCTCGTTGTATCATGATAGTCAGTTTTTTGCTTTCTCTATTGAGGTGCTCGTCCAGAAGAACCGGGACACAATCGCAGTAGTTCTCCCTGTGCTACCTTAGCCGATATAGCGGAACATAAGGTACCAAAACATGGGAGCTGGCCAAACCCAACTATTGACCCAAGACATGATTCAGAGCTGATGCATATAATGCTATAAGTTCGGGGTGCCGAACATCCACGAAGGTGTTTGGACTTTATTGCCGTTATTATGGGTACGAAGAAGCCCCTGGCATATTAAGGCATATCATGATGTTCGGATGCCATTTTGACGAAGAGTGTCAGTAAGAAAGAACAGCAGATAAACGTCATATAGAGCCACATGTTGTAATTGAATAATACGCCAAGGCGTATGAATACAAGTAATGTGATAGAGAAAGAAATACGACTATGGAACCTGTGGAGATCAAGCGGGAGGAGGCTGTGTGCGGGTTCGGAGTGTAACCGGATAGTCCTCAAGGGGCATCTCTAAGGATTCCCTTACATGTTCGAGCTATTTCCATATCATCAGTCCTGGCCTACGCAAAGGTCAACCTGCAAAGAAAATGCGAGAAATGTTTGTGTGCCACAAAGCGGTTGAGCCGTGGTATGTGGCCTGTCCTGGCTTTTGCCGGAGTGTTTAATTGAGCTCCAGACGAGCCGGGCTATCCTGCCGCGAAATATTTCGGACTGCTTTGACGGTGTCCGGGAGCTTGGCCGTCGACTCGAGGTTCGATGAGAAGATGCCACTTGTTGCCTCTGCTGTTAAAGCGGCACTATACTCTTCGGCACCGAGGGGGAGCTCGGCCCTGCCATTAACCGTGATGACGTCGCGCGGACCGGGCATCTTGAGCTTACGGTAGGCATAATGTGGCACCGTGTTGAATCGAGCGAATGCGGTTCGTCCTAGCAGTGCCTAATAATCACTGCGAAAGGGGACAATGTCGAAGATTAACTCTTTGGTACGGTAATTGTCCGGTGATCCGAAGACTACCTCGAGGGTGATGGAGCCTTTACAACGGGCCTCCACACCTGGTACAATACCTTTAAAGGTGGTTTGAGTGGGCTTGATCATCAAATGATCAATACCCATCTTGCGCATTGTGTCCTGATACAGCAGGTTTAGACTACTGCCTCCGTCCATGAGGACTCATGTGAGGTGGAACCCGTCAATTATTGGGTCGAGGACGAGTGCGGATGAATTGCCCTGATTGGCATTGGCCGGACGATCCGTATGATCGAAAGTGATCGGCCATAGTTTATATTGTGGGGCGACTGGCTCCGTTAAGTCGACATCCCTAAAAGTGTACGCCCGTTCCCGTTTGGGGATGTGGACGGCATTTATCATATTCACCGTTTTGATTTACGGGGGGAATCTCCTTTGCCCTCCTTTGTTTGGTGATCGGGGCTCCTCGTCGTCGTCATTGCTTTGAGACCCTTTCTCCTTGTTTGCGGCACCTGACCTGCCGGCTTGTTTGAAGACCCAACATTCTCTATTGGTGTGATTGGCTGGTGTTCCTGGGGTGCCATGAATTTGGCATGGATGATCGAGTATGCGGTCCAAACTGGACGGGCCGGAATTGTTCTTTTGGAATGGCTTTTTCCGCTGACCGGACTTAGAGCCACTGAATCCGGCATTGACTGCCGTGTCTTCGGCGTTATCGCCATTTTTGCGACGCTTGTGTTTATTGCGTTGGGGCTTGTCGTTGCTATACCTGGCCTCTGATGTGCCAGGGTTGCTTGCTGTGTTGTTGCTACGAGCCAACCAGCTATCCTCGCCCGCTCAAAAGCGGGTCATGAGTGTCGTGAGGGCTGCCATGGACTTCAGTTTTTCTTGGCTGAGATGTCGGGCAAGCCACTCATCACGGATATTGTGCTTAAAGGCTGCTAGGGCTTCGGCATCCGGACAGTCGACAGTTTGGTTCTTTTTAGTTAGGAACCGAGTCCAAAATTTCCTGGCTGACTCTCCGAGCTGTTGGGTTATGTGACTTAAATCATCAGCATCCGGTGGTCGCACTTACGTGCCCTGGAAGTTATCTAGGAATGTGTCTGCCAGGTTCTCCCAACTTCCGATGGAATTTGCCAGCAAGCTATTCAGCCAATGCCGAGCCGGTCCCTTAAGTTTTATTGGGAGGTACTTGATGGCATGTAGATCATCCCCGTGGGCCATGTGAATATGGAGAAAGAAATCTTCAATCCACCACCGGGTCTGTAGTCCCGTCGTAAGGCTCGATATTTACGGGCTTAAACCCTTCTGGGAATTCATGATCCATTACTTCGTCGGTGAAGCATAAGGGGTGTGCGATGCCTCTATGCCGGGCTACGTTATGACGCAGTTCAAATGAGTCTGGTCTGTTGTATTCGGCCCGGCCAGATTTGTTATTAGTATATCCGGCATGACGGTTGTCGTCGCGCGTTGGGGCACGCCCCCGTGATCCGTAGATCGATCTTTACTGTCCTGTTTTGTTGTTCAATTTGTCTCGCAGGTCATGCGTGGAGCCCCGGGCCTTCATGCTTTTACTTGTTTGGCAGCGGGGTGCGGGCTGGACTTCGGGCTGATACGCCACTTTGTCTTGGCCACTATGTGGCCGGTCAGCCGCATCATGCGCTTGTAGTGTAGGCTTTAATGCCTCCTCCTCGAGTTGAGGTAGCAACCTGCGCTTTGGGTAACTTTTGGTTGGGCGCTCGAGTCCGTATTCCTCAGCTGCCAGGACCTTAGTCCATCTATTAGTTAGCAAATCTTGATCAGCTTGAAGCTATTGCTGCTTCTTCTTCAGGCTTTTCGCAGTGGCTATAAGCCGGCGCTTGAAGCGCTCCTACTCGACGGGATCCTCATGCATGATGAATTCTTCGTCACCAAGGCTCACTTCATCTTCAGAGAGGGGCATGTAATTGTCATCCTCTAATTCTCCATCTGTTTCCTGTTCCTTAGGGCTAGCTTGCCCATCCTCCCGGTCGGCCTGCTTGAAGCCTGGCTGGGCGGGGTTGTTTTCGTCTTCGGCACCATCCGGATTACTATCGTCTCTTGTGCCGGTATCGCTATTTTTTCTATGGCGGGGCTTAGAGCAGCGCCGATGAAGCCGGTGCTTAGATTGCTTCTCCAAGGGATTATCCTCCGTTGCCTCATCACCATTGCTTTCATTGGGGGTGTCCACCATATGTATATCATATGATGAGGTGGCTGTCCAGCGCCCTGTGGGCGGTGGTTCCTGTTCTTCTCCTGATTGCCGTCCATACCGTTGATGTCTTCGGAGTCGAAGTCGAGCACGTCGGTTAAGTCATTGACAATGGCTATTAAGTTGGTGGTGGGTGGGTAACGAATTTCTTCATCGTTCGCTTCCCACTCACGCCGTACATAGTTCGTCCAAGAGTCTCCTGATAGAGAGAGAGACCTCAAAGAATTTAGCACGTCACCCAAGGGTGAGTGCTGAAAGATATCCGCGGAGGTAAACTCCATGATCGGTGCCCAATCAGGTTTGATAGGCACGGACGCACGCGGTTCGGATCCTATGGCCGGAGACGAGTCCGAGGGTCCGATGACATAGATCTCTTTGGAGGTGAAGACTGTGTTCGGCTCTAGCGCCGATGAGTGTGCGGTCTCCGTGGCGGGGTCTATCCACCCGTCCTCGTATGGTGCAATCTACTCCAAATTAAGAGCCGGAGCAGCCGCAGGTGTGATCTCCCGAACATCGTTCGATGGCAGATCTAAGTCATGCTCGACGTGACTGTTCGGCGCACCTGACATGGGCTCGAATCCGTCGAAGATCAACTCTCCTCGGATGTCGGCAATATAGTTCAAGCTTCCAAACCTGACCTGATGGCCAGGGGCATAGCTATCGATCTTCTCCAGATGGCCAAGCGAGTTGGCCCGCAGTACGAAGCCGCCGAATACGAAGATCTGTCCGGGGAGGAAAACCTCACCTTGGACCGCATTGTTGTAGATGATTGAAGGAGCCATCAAGCCTTATCGTGACGGCACAGTGGAACTCTCAATGAAAGCACCAATGTTGGTGTCAAAACCGGCGGATCTCGGGTAGGGGGTCCCGAACTGTGCGTTGCTACGTCTTGAGCTTGCGTTGGTTTTCCTTGAAGAGGAAAGGGTGATGCAGCAATAGTAGCGTAAGTATTTCCCTCAGTTTTCGAGAACCAAGGTATCAATCCAGTAGGAGGCTCCTCAAAAGTCCCATGCACCTACACAAACAAACAAAGAACTCGCAACCAACGCAATAAAGGGGTTGTCAATCCCTTCACGGCCACTTGCGAAAGTGAGATCTGATAGAGATAGTATGATAAGATAAATATATTTTTGGTATTTTATAATATAGATGCAAAAAGTAAAGATGCAAATAAAAGTAGATTGAAAGCTTATATGATAAAAGATAGACCCCGGGGCTATAGGTTTCACTAGAGGCTTCTCTCAAGATAGCATAAGTATTACGGTGGGTGAACAAATTACTGTCGAGCAATTGATAGAAAAGCGAATAATTATGAGATTATCTAGGCATGATCATGTATATAGGCTTCACGTCCATAACAAGTAGAACGACTCCTGCCTGCATCTACTACTATTACTCCACACATCGACCGACTCCTGCCTGCATCTAGAGTATTAAGTTCATAAAGAACAGAGTAATGCATTAAGCAAGATGACATGATGTAAAGGGATAAACCCAAGCAATATGATATAAACCCTATCTTTTTATCCTCGATGGCAGTAGTACAATACATGCCTTGCAGCCCCTGCTGTCACTGGGAAAGGACACCGCAAGATTGAACCCTAAGCACTTCTCCCATGGCAAGAAAGATCAATCTAGTAGGCCAAACCAAACTGATCATTCGAAGAGACTTGCAAAGATAACTCAATCATACATAAAAGAATTCAGAGGAGATTCAAATATTTCTCATAGATAAACTTGATCATAAACCCACAATTCATCGGATCTCAACAAACACACCGCAAAAAGAGTTTACATCGAATAGATCTCCACAAGAGAGGGGGACAACATTGTATTGAGATCCAAAAAGAGAGAAGAAGCCATCTAGCTAATAACTATCGACCCGTAGGTCTGTGGTAAACTACTCACAACTCATCGGAGGGGCAAGGATGTTGATGTAGAAGCCCTCCGTGGTCGATTCTGTTGGAAATATGCCCTAGAGGCAATAATAAAAGCATTATTATTATATTTCCTTGTTCATGATAATTGTCTTTTATTCATGCTATAATTGTATTATCCGGAAATCATAATACACGTGTGAATACATAGACCATAACATGTCCCTAGTGAGCCTCTAGTTGACTAGCTCGTTGGTCAACAGATAGTCATGGTTTCCTGACTATGGACATTAGATGTCATTGACAACGGGATCACATCATTAGGAGAATGATGTGATGGACAAGACCCAATCCTAAGCATAGCACAAGATCGTGTAGTTCGTTTTGCTAGAGCTTTTTCAATGTCAAGTATCTCTTCCTTAGACCATGAGATCGTGTAACTCCCGGATACCGTAGGAGTGCTTTGGGTGTACCAAACGTCACAACGTAACTGGGTGACTATAAAGGTGCACTACAGGTACCTCCGAAAGGGTCTGTTGGGTTGACACGGATCGAGAGTGGGATTTGTCACTCCGTATGACGGAGAGGTATCTCTGGGCCCACTCGGTAATGCATCATCATAATGAGCTCAAAGTGACCAAGTGTTTGGTCACGGGATCATGCATTACGGTACGATAAAGTGACTTGCCGGTAAAGAGACTGAACAAGGTATGGGGATACCGACGATCGAGTCTCGGGCTTGTAACGTACCGAATGACAAAGGGAATAGTATACGGGGTTACTTGAATCCTCGACATCGTGGTTCATCCGATGACATCATCGAGGAGCATGTGGGAGCCAACATGGGTATCCAGATCCCGCTGTTGGTTATTGACCTGAGAGCCGTCTCGGTCATGTCTGCGTGTCTCCCGAACCCGTAGGGTCTACACACTTAAGGTTCGGTGACACTAGGGTTATTAGGAAGACTTGTATGTGATTACCGAATGTTGTTCGGAGTCCCGGATGAGATCCCGGACGTCACGAGGAGTTCCGGAATGGTCCGGAGGTAAAGATTTATATATGGGAAGCTGTCATATGGACACCGGAAGGTTTCGGGGGCATATCGGTATTGTACCGGGGCCACCGGAAGGGTTCCGGGGGTCCACCGGGAGGGGGACACACCTCCCGGGGGGCCAAATGGGCTGCGTGGGGTAGGAGCCAGCCCTTGGAGGGCTGGGCGCCCCCCCTTGGGCCCATGCGCCTAGGGTTGGGGGGGAACCCTAGAGGGGGCGCCCCCCTTGCTTGGGGGGCAAGTTCCCCCTCCCTGGCTGCCGCCCCCCCCTCTAGATCCCATCTAGAGGGGCCAGCCCCCCTTGTCCCTTCCCCTATAAATAGAGGGGTGAGGGGAGGGCTGAAAAAAAGCCAAGGCGCAGCCCCTCCCCTCCCCAACACCTCTCCTCCTCCGTACGTGCTTGGCGAAGCCCTGTCGGAGTACTGCTGCACCAACTACATCACGCCGTCGTGCTGCCGTTGGAGCTGTCTTCCTCAACCTCTCCTTCCTCCTTGCTGGATCAAGACGGAGGAGACGTCGCCCATACCGTACGTATTTTGAACGCGGAGGTGTTGTCCATTCAGCACTTGGTCATCGGTGATCTGAATCACGGCGAGTATGACTCCATCATCACCATCCCCTTGAACGCTTCCGCACTCGATCTACAAGTGGTATGTAGATGCAAACTCACTCCCTTGACTCGTTGCTTAGATGAACTCATAGATGGATCTTGGTGAAACCGTAGGAAAAATTTTAATTTTCTGCAACGTTCCCCAACAGTGGCATCATGAGCTAGGTCTATGCGTAGTTCTCTATTGCACGAGTAGAACACAATTTTGTTGTGGGCATAGATCTTGTCAACTTGCTTGCCGCTACTAGTATTATCTTGCTTCAGCGGTATTGTGGGATGAAGCGGCCCGGACCAACCTTACACGTACGCTTACGTGAGACCGGTTCCACCGACTAACATGCACTAGTTGCATAAGGTGGCTGGCGGGTGTCTGTCTCTCTCACTTTAGTTGAAGCGGATTCGATGAAAAGGGTCCTTATGAAGGGTAAATAGAGGTTGACAAGATCATGTTGTGGTTATTCGTAGGTAAGAAAACGTTCTTGCTAGAACCCAATTGCAGCCACATAAAAGATGCAACAACAATTAGAGGACGTCTAACTTGTTTTTGCAGCAATTGTCATGTGATGTGATATGGCCAGAAGTTGTGATGAATGATGAATGATATATTGTGATGTATGAGATCATGTTCTTGTAATAGGAATCACGACTTGCATGTCGATGAGTATGACAACCGGCAGGAGCCATAGGAGTTGTCTTTATTTTTGTATGACCTGCGTGTCATTGAAGAACGCCATGTAAATTACTTTACTTTGGTTCTAAACGCGTTAGCCATAGAAGTAGAAGTAGTCGTTGGCGTGACAACTTCATGAAGACACGATGATGGAGATCATGATGATGGAGATGATGGTGTCATGCCGATGACGAAGATGATCATGGAGCCCCGAAGATGGAGATCGAAGGAGCTATATGATATTGGCCATATCATGTCACTATTATATAATTGCATGTGATGTTTATTATGTTTATGCATCTTATTTACTTAGAACGACGGTAGTAAATAAGATGATCCCTTACAAAAAATTTCAAGAACTGTTCTCCCCTAACTTTGCACCGTTGCTAAAGTTCGTCGTTTTGAAGCACCACGTGATGATCGGGTGTGATAGATCCTTACGTTCACATACAACGGGTGTAAGACAGTTTTACACATGCAAAAACACTTAGGGTTAACTTGACGAGCCTAGCATGTACAGACATGGCCTCGGAACACGGAGACCGAAAGGTCGAACACGAGTCGTATGGAAGATACAATCAACATGAGAATGTTCACCGACAATGACTAGTCCGTCTCACGTGATGATCGGACACGGCCTAGTCGACTCGGATCGTGTAACACTTAGATGACTAGAGGGATGTCTAATCTGAGTGGGAGTTCATTATATTAATTTGATTAGATGAACTTAATTATCATGAACTTAGTCTTAAACCTTTGCAAAATATGTCTTGTAGATCAAATGGCCAACGCTCATGTCAACATGAACTTCAACGCGTTCCTAGAGAAAACCAAGCTGAAAGATGATGGCAGCAACTATACGGACTGGGTCCGGAGCCTGAGGATCATCCTCATAGCTGCCAGGAAACAATATGTCCTAGAAGGACCGCTAGGTGACGCTCCCATCCCAGAGAACCAAGACATTATGAATGCTTGGCAGTCTCGTGCTGATGATTACTCCCTCATTCAGTGCGGCATGCTTTACAGCTTAGAACTGGGGCTCGAAAAGCATTTTGAGCAACACGGAGCATATGAGATGTTCGAGGAGCTGAAACTAGTTTTCCAAGCTCATGCCCGGGTCGAGAGATATGAAGTCTCCGACAAGTTCTATAGTTGTAAGATGGAGGAAAATAGTTCTGTCAGTGAGCACATACTCAAAATGTCTGGGTTGCACAACCGTCTGTCCCAGCTGGACATTAACCTCCCAGATGAGGCGGTCGTTGACAGAATCCTTCAGTCGCTCCCACCAAGCTACAAGAGCTTTGTGCTGAACTACAATATGCAGGGGATGGTGAAGACCATTCCTGAAGTATTTTCAATGCTGAAGTCAGCAGAGGTTGAAATCAAGAAAGAACATCAAGTGTTGATGGTCAATAAGACCACTAAGTTCAAGAAGGGGAAGGGTAAGAAGAACTTCAAGAAGGACGGCAAAGATGTTGCCGCACCCGGTAAGCCAGTTGCCGGGAAGAAGTCAAAGAATGGACCCAAGCCTGAGACTGAGTGCTTTTATTGCAAGGGGAAGGGTCACTGGAAGCGGAACTGCCCCAAATACTTAGCGGATAAGAAGGCCGGCAACACCAAAGGTATATTTGATATACATGTAATTGATGTGTACCTTACCAGTACTCGTAGTAACTCCTGGGTATTTGATACCGGTGCCGTTGCTCATATTTGTAACTCACAGCAGGAGCTGCGGAATAAGCGGAGACTGGCGAAGGACGAGGTGACGATGCGCGTCGGGAATGGTTCCAGAGTCGATGTGATCGCCGTCGGCACGCTACCTCTACATTTACCTACGGGATTAGTTTTGAACCTTAATAATTGTTATTTGGTGCCAAGTTTGAGCATGAACATTGTATCAGGATCTCGTTTGATACGAGATGGCTACTCAGTTAAATCCGAGAATAATGGTTGTTCTATTTATATGAGAGATATGTTTTATGGTCATGCCCCGATGGTCAATGGTTTATTCTTAATGAATCTCGAACGTAGTGTTACACATATTCATAGCGTGAATACCAGAAGATGTAAAGTTGATAACGATAGTCCCACATACTTGTGGCACTGCCGCCTTGGTCACATTGGTGTCAAGCGCATGAAGAAGCTCCATGCTGATGGACTTTTAGAGTCTCTCGATTATGAATCATTTGACACATGCGAACCATGCCTCATGGGCAAAATGACCAAGACTCCGTTCTCCGGAACAATGGAGCGAGCAACCAACTTGTTGGAAATCATACATACCGATGTGTGCGGTCCAATGAGTGTTGAGGCTCGCGGAGGATATTGTTATGTTCTCACTCTCACAGATGACTTGAGTAGATATGGGTATGTCTACTTGATCAAACACAAGTCTGAGACCTTTGAAAAGTTCAAGGAATTTCAGAATGAAGTAGAGAATCAACGTGACCGAAAGATAAAATTCTTACGATTGGAACCCAAGTTTGGGGATGCGATGCTTATGTCAAGAAACTTCAACCTGAAAAGCTCGAACCCAAGTCGGAAAAATGCGTCTTCATAGGATACCCTAAAGAAACCATTGGGTATACCTTCTACTTAAGATCCGAGGGCAAGATCTTTGTTGCCAAGAACGGATCCTTTCTGGAAAAAGAGTTTCTCTCGAAAGAAGTAAGTGGGAGGAAAGTAGAACTCGATGAAGTACTACCTCTTGAACGGGAAAGTAGTGCAGCTCAGGAAAATGTTCCTGTCATGCCTACACCAACTGAAGAGGAAAATAATGATGATGATCAAGGTACTTCGGATCAAGTTGCTACTGAACTTCGTAGGTCCACAAGGACACGTTCCACACCAGAGTGGTACAGCAACCCTGTCCTGGAAATCATGTTGTTAGACAATGGTGAACCTTCGAACTATGAAGAAGCTATGGCGGGCCCAGATTCCAACAAATGGCTAGAAGCCATGAAATCCGAGATAGAATCCATGTATGAAAACAAAGTATGGACTTTGACTGACTTGCCCGATGATCGGCGAGCGATAGAAAACAAATGGATCTTTAAGAAGAAGACGGACGCGGATGGTAATGTCACCATCTATAAAGCTCGACTTGTCGCTAAGGGTTATCGGCAAGTTCAAGGGATTGACTATGATGAGACTTTCTCTCCCGTAGTGAAGCTTAAGTCCGTCTGAATCATGTTAGCAATTGCCGCATACTATGATTATGAGATATGGCAGATGGACGTCAAAACGGCATTCCTTAACGGGCATCTTAAGGAAGAACTGTATATGATGCAGCCGGAGGGTTTTGTCGATCCTAAGAATGCTAACAAAGTATGCAAGCTCCAGCGATCCATTTATGGGCTGGTGCAAGCATCTCGGAGTTGGAACATTCGCTTTGATGAAATGATCAAAGCGTTTGGGTTTATGCAGACTTATGGAGAAGCCTGCGTTTACAAGAAAGTGAGTGGGAGATCTGTAGCATTTCTCATATTATATGTAGATGACATACTTTTGATGGGAAATGATATAGAATTCTTGGACATCATTAAGGCCTACTTGAATAAGTGTTTTTCAATGAAGGACCTTGGAGAAGCTGCTTATATATTAGGCATCAAGATCTATAGAGATAGATCGAGACGCCTCATAGGTCTTTCACAAAGCACATACCTTGATAAAATTTTGAAGAAGTTCAAAATGGATCAGTCCAAGAAGGGGTTCTTGCCTGTATTGCAAGGTGTGAGATTGAGCTCGGCTCAATGCCCGACCACGGCAAAAGATAAAGAAGAGATGAGCGTCATCCCCTATGCCTCAGCCATAGGATCTATTATGTATGCCATGCTGTGTACCAGACCTGATGTAAACCTTGCCGTAAGTTTGGTAGGAAGGTACCAAAGTAATCCCGACAAGGAACACTGGACAGCGGTCAAGAATATCCTAAAGTACCTGAAAAGGATGAAGGACATGTTTCTCATTTATGGAGGTGACGAAGAGCTCGTCGTAAAGGGTTATGTCGATGCTAGCTTCGACACAGATCTGGATGACTCTAAGTCACAAACCGGATACGTGTATATGTTGAATGGTGGAGCAGTAAGCTGGTGCAGCTGGAAGCAAAGCGTCATGGCGGGATCTACATGTGAAGCGGAGTACATGGCAGCCTCGGAGGCAGCGCATGAAGCAATTTGGGTGAAGGAGTTCATCACCGACCTAGGAGTCATACCCAATGCGTCGGGGCTGATCAAACTCTTCTGTGACAACACTGGAGCTATTGCCCTTGCCAAAGAGCCCAGGTTTCACAAGAAGACCAGGCACATCAAGCGTTGTTTCAACTCCATCCGTGAAAATGTTCAAGATGGAGACATAGATATTTGCAAAGTACATACGGATCTGAATGTCGCAGATCCGTTGACTAAACCTCTCTCGCGAGCAAAACATGATCAACACCAGAACTCTATGGGTGTTCGATTCATCACAATGTAACTAGATTATTGACTCTAATGCAAGTGGGAGACTGTTGGAAATATGCCCTAGAGGCAATAATAAAGCATTATTATTATATTTCCTTGTTCATGATAATTATCTTTTATTCATGCTATAATTGTATTATCCGGAAATCGTAATACACGTGTGAATACATAGACCGTAACATGTCCCTAGTGAGCCTCTAGTTGACTAGCTCGTTGGTCAACAGATAGTCATGGTTTCCTGACTATGGACATTAGATGTCATTGACAACGGGATCACATCATTAGGAGAATGATGTGATGGACAAGACCCAATCCTAAGCATAGCACAAGATCGTGTAGTTCGTTTTGCTAGAGCCTTTTCAATGTAAAGTATCTCTTCCTTAGACCATGAGATCGTGTAACTCCCGGATACCGTAGGAGTGCTTTGGGTGTACCAAACGTCAGAACATAACTGGGTGACTATAAAGGTGCACTACAGGTATCTCCGAAAGTGTCTGTTGGGTTGACACGGATCGAGACTGGGATTTGTCACTCCGTATGACGGAGAGGTATCTCTGGGCCCACTTGGTAATGCATCATCATAATGAGCTCAAAGTGACCAAGTGTTTGGTCACGAGATCATGCATTATGGTACGAGTAAAGTGACTTGCCGGTAACGAGACTGAACGAGGTATTGGGATACCGACGATCGAGTCTCGGGCTTGTAACGTACCGAATGACAAAGGGAATAGTATACGGGGTTACTTGAATCCTCGACATCGTGGTTCATCCAATGACATCATCGAGGAGCATGTGGGAGCCAACATGGGTATCCAGATCCCGCTGTTGGTTATTGACCTGAGAGCCGTCTCGGTCATGTCTGCGTGTCTCCCGAACCCGTAGGGTCTACACACTTAAGGTTCGGTGACGCTAGGGTTATTTGGAAGACTTGTATGTGATTACCGAATGTTGTTCGGAGTCCCGGATGAGATCCCGGACGTCACGAGGAGTTCCGGAATGGTCCGGAGGTAAAGATTTATATATGGGAAGCTGTCATATGGACACCGGAAGGTTTCGGGGGCATATCGGTATTGTACCGGGGCCACCGGAAGGGTTCCGAGGGTCCACCGGGAGGGGGCCACCCCTCCCGGGGGGCCACATGGGCTGCGTGGGGGCAGGAGCCAGCCCCTGGAGGGCTGGGCGCGCCCCCCCTTGGGCCCATGCGCCTAGGGTTGGGGGGGGGGAACCCTAGAGGAGGCGCCCCCCTTGCTTGGGGGGCAAGTTCCCCCTCCCTGGCCGCCGCCCCCCCTCTAGATCCCATCTAGAGGGGCCGGACCCCCTTGTCCCTTCCCCTATAAATAGAGGGGTGAGGGGAGGGCTGAAAAAAAAATCCAAGGCGCAGCCCCTCCCCTCCCCAACACCTCTCCTCCTCCGTACGTGCTTGGCGAAGCCCTGTCGGAGTACTGCTGCACCAACAACATCACGCCGTCGTGCTGCCGTTGGAGTTGTCTTCCTCAACCTCTCCTTCCTCCTTGCTGGATCAAGACGGAGGAGACGTCGCCCGTACCATACGTGTGTTGAACGCGGAGGTGCTGTCCGTTCAGCACCTGGTCATCGGTGATCTGAATCACGGCGAGTACGACTCCATCATCACCATCCCCTTGAACGCTTCCGCACTCGATCTACAAGTGGTATGTAGATGCAAACTCACTCCCTTGACTCGTTGCTTAGATGAACTCATAGATGGATCTTGGTGAAACCATAGGAAAAATTTTAATTTTCTGCAACGTTCCCCAACAGATTCCCCCTCCGGCAAAGTGCCGGCGAAGGCTCCAAGATGAGATCTCGCGGATACAGAAGGTTACGACGGTGGAAATTGTGTTTCGGTTGCTCCCTGGATATTTTCGGGGTACGTAGGCTTATATAGGAGGAAGAAGTATGTCGGTGGACGCCCGAGGGGCCCACGAGACAGGGGGCGCGCCCTATGGGGGGGGGGGCGCCCTCCTATCTCGTGGAGGCCTCGGCTGCTTCTTGACTTGCACTCCAAGTCCTCTGGATCACGTTCGTTCCAAAAATCACGCTCCCGAAGGTTTCATTCCGTTTGGACTCCGTTTGATATTCCTTTTCTTCGAAATACTGAAATAGGCAAAAAAACAGCAATACGGGTTGGGCCTCCGGTTAGTAGGTTAGTCCCAAAAATGATATAAATGTGTAAAATAAAGCCCATAAACATCCAAAAGGGGTAATATAATAGCATGGAACAATCAAAAATTATAGATACGTTGGAGACGTATCAAGCATCCCCAAGCTTAATTCCTGCTCGTCCTCGAGTAGGTAAATGTTAAAAACACAATTTTTTATGTGGAATGCTACCTAGCATAATTCTCAATGTAATTTTCTTTGTTGTGGCATGAATGGTCAGATCCAAATGATTCAAGATAAAAGCTTATAAAACATAAAAATAATAATACTTCGAAGCATACTAACAAATAATCATGTCCTATCAAAATAGCATAGCCAAAGAAAGCTTATCCCTACAAAATCATATAGTTAGGCCATGCTTCATTTTCATTACACATAATACTCCCATCATGCACAACCCCGGTTTTAGCCAAGAAATTGGTTCATACTTTTTAACGCGCTTCAGCTTTTTCAACTCTTATGCAATACATGAGCGCAAGCCATGGACATAACACTATGGTGGTATAAGGTGGTGGTTGTGAGGACAAAAAGAGGGAGAAGATAGTCTCACATCAACTAGGCGTATCAACGGGCTATGGAGATGCCCATCAATAGATATCAATGTGAGTGAGTAGGGATTGCCATGCAACGGATGCACTAGAGCTATAAATATATGAAAGCTCAACAAAAGAAACTAAGTGGGTGTGCATCCAACTTGCTTGCTCACGAAGACCTAGGGCATTTTGAGGAAGCCCATCATTGGAATATACAAGCCAAGTTATATAATGAAAAATTCCCACTAGTATATGAAAGTGACAACATAGGAGACTCTCTATCATGAAGATCATGGTGCTACTTTGAAGCACAAGTGTGGAAAAACAGATAGTAGCATCGTCCCTTCTCTCTTTTTCTCTCATTTATTTTCATTTTTTTCTTTCTTTCTTTTTTTCTTTCTTTCTTTTTTTTCTTTGACCTCTTTTTTTTCTTTTCTTTTTGGCCTTTCTCTTTTTTTATTTTTTTCCTTTTTAAAGTCCGAAGTCTCATCCCGACTTGTGGGGGAATCATAGTCTTCATCATCCTTTCCTCACGGAGACAATGCTCTAATAATGAAGATCATCACACTTTTATTGATTTACAACTCAAAAATTACAACTCAAAGCTAGAACAAGATATGACTCTAGATGAATGCCTCCAGCGGTGTACCGGGATATGCAATGAATCAAGAGCGACATGTATGAAAATTATGAAGGTGGCCTTGCCACAAATACGATGTCAACTACATGATCATGCAAAGAGCAATATGACAATGATGGAACGTGTCATAATAAATGGAACGGTGGAAAGTTGCATGGCAATGTATCTCAGAATGGCTATGGAAATGTCATAATAGGTAGGTATGGTGGCTATTTCAAGGAAGGTAAATAATGGGTGGAATACCGGCGAAAGTTGCGCGGTATAATAGAGGCTAGCAAAGTGGAAGGATGAGTGTGCGTATATCCATGGACTCACATTAGTCATAAAGAACTTATATACTTATTGCAAAAGTCTACTTGCCCTCTAAGCAAGTACTACTACGCATACTCCTAGGGGAAGGGTTGGTAGGAGTTCACCATCGCGAGCCCGACCTCCACTCATAAGAAAGACAATCAAAAGAGCACCTCATGCAACAAATTTGTCACACAACTTTTACCATACGTGCATGCTACGGGACTTGCCAACTTCAACACAAGTATTTCTCAATTTCATAATTACCCACTAGCATGAATCTTACATTACTACCTTTGTATCTCAAAACAATTATCAACCATCAAATTGATCATAGCATCCAATTCACTTCCTATGATAGTTTTTATTATACCCAACTTGGATGCTCATCATTCTAGGACCAAATTTGTAACCATAGCAAATACCATGCTGTTCTAAAAGACTCTCAAAATTATATAAGTGAATCATGAGAGACTAGCAATTTCTTCAAAATTAAGCCACCGCCATGCTCTAAAAGATATAAGTGAAGCACTAGAGCAAAAACTATCAAGCTCAAAAGATATAAGTGAAGCACATAGAGTATTCTAGCAAACTCTAATCAAGTGGGCTTCTCCCAAAAGGTGTGTACAGCAAGTTTGATTGTGGTGAACTAAAAAGCAAAGACTAATATAATACACGACGCTCCAAGCAAAACACATATCATGTGGCGAATAAAAATATAGCTCCAAGTAAAGTTACCAATGAACGAAGACAAAAGAGGGGATGCCTTCCCGGGGCATCCCCAAGCTTAGGCTTTTGGCTATTCTTGAATATCTTGGGGTGCCAAGGGCATCCCCAAGCTTAGGCTCTTGCCACTCCTTATTCCATAGTCCATCAAAGCTTTACCCAAAATATGAAAACTTCACAACACAAAACTCAATAGGAAATCTTATAAGCTCCGTTAGTGAAACAAAACAAAACCACCACATAAGGTACTGTAATGAACTCATTCTTTATTTATTTTGGTGTTAAACCTACTGTATTCCAACTTCCCTATGGTTTATAAACTAGTATTTTACTAGCCATAGATGCATCAAAATAAGCAAACAACACGCGAAAAACAGAATCTGTCAAAAACAGAACAGTCTGTAGCAATCTGTAACTAACACAAACTTCTGAAACTCTAAAAATCCTACCAAAATAGTAATTCCTGGACAATTTGTCTAATGATAAGCATAAAAAAGAATCAACGCAAAAGCACGTTTCTGTGATTTAACAAAACTAAATTAGTGCGCACAAACTTTCTGTTTTTCAGCAGAAGCAAATCAACCATCATCATAGGTTATCCTATAGGTTCTACTTGGCACAAACACTAATTAAAAGATAAAAACACATCTAAACATAAGGTAGATGCAAAAATTATTACTAAACAGTAACAAAAACAAAAAACACAAAGAAAATTGGGTTGCCTCCCAACTAGCGCTATCGTTTAACGCCCCTAGCTAGGTATAAAAGCGAAGATAGATCTAAGTAGTGCCATCTTTGGCACTCAATTCATAAGTAGCCCGCATGATAGATTCATAAGGTAATTTAACTTTCTTTCTTGGAAAGTGCTCCATGCCTTTCCTTAATGGAAATTGGAATCTAATATTCCCTTCCTTCATATCAATAATCGCACCAATCGTTCTAAGGAAAGGTCTACCAAGAATAATAGGGAAGAAAGATTGCAATCTATATCAAGAACGATAAAATCTACGGGCACCAAATTTCTATTTGCAACAATGAGGACATCATTGATCCTTCCCATTGGCTTTTTAATTGTGGAATCTGCAAGATGCAAATTTAAAGAGCAATCATCAAGATCATGGAAACCTAGAATATCACATAAAGTTTTCGGAATCGTGGAAACACTAGCGCCCAAATCACACAAGGCAAAACACTCATGATATTTAATTCTAATCTTTATAGTAGGTTCCCACTCATCATTAAGTTTTCTAGGTATAGAAACTTCCAAATTAAGTTTTTCATCATATGATTGCATCAAGGCATCAACAATATGTTTGGTAAAAGCTTTATTTTGACTATAAGCATGTGGAGAATTAACAACGGATCGCAACAAGGAAATATAACCTTCTAAAGAACAATTATCATAATCAAATTCCTTAAAATCCGAGATAGTGGGTTCATTACTATTTAAAGTCACGACCTCTCCAATCCCACTTTTACCAATTTTAGCATCAAGATCTAAAAACTCCGAATTCTTGGGACGCCTTCTAACTAAAGTTGACTCATCTGCAGTCCCATTATTATCAAGATTCATATTACAAAACAAAGATCTAATAGGAGACACATCAATAAATTTAAGATCTTCATCATTATTTTCATCGAAACTAGAAGAACACGCCTTTACAAAGCAATCTTTCTTAGCACGCAATCTAGCGGTTCTTTCTTTGCACTCATCAATGGAAATTCTCATTGCTTTGAGAGACTCATTGATATCATGCTTAGGAGGAGAAGATCTAAGTTTAAGAGAATCAATATCAAGTGAAAGTCTATTAATGTTCCTAACCAAATCATCAACTTTGAGCAATTTTTCTTCAAGCAAAGCATTAAAATTATTTTGAGAAATCATAAATTCTTTCACACTATTCTCAAAATCAGAGGGCATCTTATTGAAATTACCATAAGAATTATTGTAGGAATTTCCATAATTATTAGAGGAATCACTAGGGAACGGTCTAGAATTAAAGTTTCCTCTATAAGCATTGTTACCGAAACTATTCCTACCAACAAAATTCACATCCATAGATTCATTATTGTTCTCAATCAAAGTAGACAAAGGCATATCATTGGGATAAAGATGAGTATTTCTAGTAGAAAACAACTTCATAAGTTCATCCATCTTTCCACTCAAAATATTGTTTTCTTCTATAGCATGCACTTTTTTACTAGAAGATCTTTCGGTGTGCCATTGAGAATAATTAGCCATAATATTATCAAGAAGTTTTGTAGCATCTCCTAACGTGATTTCCATAAACGTGCCTCCCGCGGCCGAATCTAAAAGATTTCTATAAGCAAAGATTAAACCGGCTTAAAATTTTTGTATGATCATCCATAAATTCAAACCATGAGTAGGGAAATTGTGAATCATCAATTTCATTTTTTCCCAAGATTGGGCAACATGCTCATGATAAAGTTGTTTCAAATTCATAATATCGTTCCTAAGAGTAATGATCTTAGCGGGAGGAAAATACTTAGAGATAAAAGCATCTTTGCACTTGTTCCAAGAATCAATACTATTTTTAGGCAAAGACGAAAACCAAACTTTAGCACGATCTCTAAGTGAAAATGGAAATAACTTTAATTTAACAATATCATTATCCGTATCTTTCTTCTTTTGCATATCACACAAATCAACAAAGTTGTTTAGATGTGTAGTGGCATCTTCACTAGGAAGGCCGGTGAATTGATCTTTCATAACAAGATTCAGCAAAGCAGTATTGATTTCACAAGACTCAACATAATTAAGAGGAGCAATCGGAGTACTAAGGAAATCATTATTATTGGTATTGGATAAATCACACAATTTGGTATTATCTTGCGCCATGGCAACAAGTAATCCAACACACAAGCAAACAGAAAAAGGCAAGCGAAAGAGAGAGAGAGATTTGGAAAGAGAGGGCAAATAAAACGGCAAGGGTGAAGTGGGGAGAGGAAAACGAGAGGCAAATGACAAATAATGTAAATGCGAGGGACATGAGTTTGTGATGGGTACTTGGTATGTCTTGACTTGAGCGAAGACCTCCCTGGCAACGGCGCCAGAAATCCTTCTTGCTACTTCTTGAGCTTGCGTTCGTTTTCCTTGAAGAGGAAAGGGTGATGCAGCAACAGTAGCATAAGTATTTCCCTCAGTTTTTCAAAACCAAGGTATCAATCCAGTAGGAGGCTCCTCAAAAGTCCCACGCACCTACACAAACAAACAAAGAACTCGCAACCAACGCAATAAAGGGGTTGTCAATCCCTTCATGACCACTTGTGAAAGTGAGATCTGATAGAGATAGTATGATAAGATAAATATATTTTCGGTATTTTATAATATAGATGCACAAAGTAAAGATGCAAATAAAAGTAGATAGAAAGCTTATATGATAAAAGATAGACCCAGGGGCCATAGGTTTCACTAGAGGCTTCTCTCAAGATAGCATAAGTATTACGGTGGGTGAACAAATTACTGTCGAGCAATTGATAGAAAAGCGAATAATTATGAGATTATGTAGGCATGATCATGTATATAGGCATCACGTCCGTAACAAGTAGACCGACTCATGCCTGCATCTACTACTATTACTCCACACATCGACCAACTCCTGCCTGCATCTAGAGTATTAAGTTCATAAAGAACAAAGTAACGCATTAAGCAAGATGACATGATGTAGAGGGATAAACTCAAGCAATATGATATAAACCCCATCTATTTATCCTCTATGGCAATAATACAATACGTGCCTTGCTGCCCCTGCTGTCACTGGGAAAGGACACCGCAAGATTGGACCCAAAGCTAAGCACTTCTCCCATGGCAAGAAAGATCAATCTAGTAGGCCAAACCAAACTGATAATTCGAAGAGACTTGCAAAGATAACTCAATCATACAAAAAAGAATTCAGAAGAGATTCAAATATTTCTCATAGATAAACTTGATCATAAACCCACAATTCGTCGGATCTCGACAAACACACCGCAAAAAGAGTTTACATCGAATAGATCTCCACAAGAGAGGGGGAGAAATTGTATTGAGATCCAAAAAGAGAGAAGAAGCCATCTAGCTAATAACTATGGACCCAAAGGTCTGTGGTAAACTACTCACAACTCATCGGAAGGGCTATGGTGTTGATGTAGAAGCCCTTCATGGTCGATCCCCCCTCCGGTGAAGCGCCGGCGAAGGCTCCAAGATGGGATCTCGCGGATACAGAAGGTTACGGCGGTGGAAATTGTGTTTTGTTGGCTCCCTGGATGTTTTCGGGGTACATAGGTATATATAGGAGGAACGAGTACGTCGGTGGCCGCCTGTGGGGCCCAGGAGATAGGGGGCGCGCCCAGAGGGTGTGGGCGCGCCCTCCTGTCTCCTGGCTGCCTCGCAAGCTTCTTGACTTGCACTCCAAGTTCTCCGAATCACGTTCATTCCAAAAATCACGCTCCCGAAGGTTTCATTCCATTTGGACTCCGTTTGATATTCCTTTTCTTCGAAATACTGAAACATGCAAAAGAACAGCAATACGGGCTGGGCCTCCGGTTAGTAGGTTAGTCCCAAAAATGATATAAATGTGTAAAATAAAGCCCATAAACATCCAAAAGGGGTAATATAATAGCATGGAACAATCAAAAATTATAGATACGTTGGAGACGTATCATGCGTCTAAGGCTGATGGTAACAGGAGGCGGGCGACACAATGTTTACCCAGGTTCGGGTCCTCTCGATGGAGGTAATACCCTACTTCCTGCTTGATTAATCTTGATGATATGAGTATTACAAGAGTTGATCTACCACGAGATTGTAGAGGCTAAACCCTAGAAGCTAGCCTATGATTATGATTGTTGTTGTCCTATGGACTAAACCCTCCGGTTTATATAAACACCGAAGGGAGCTAGGGTTACACAGAGTCGGTTACAGAGAAGGAGATCTACATATCCGAATTGCCAAGCTTGCCTTCCACACAAAGGAGAGTCCCACCCGGACAAGGGACCGAGTCTTCCATCTTGTATCTTCATAGTCCAACAGTCCGGCTAAAGTACATAGTCCGGTTGTCCGAGGACCCCCTAATCCAGGACTCCCTCACCCGTCTAGGTCGAAAAATCGTGATCGGCCAGTGACCGGGCTGGCCGCTCACGCGTTTGAGGCCGGTTTGGGGCGCCCGACTGTAGATACTATCATATCCAACCCATATGTGTGGTGGATATGGGGATGCTTGGACACGCCCAGATGCCTCCATCACGTTGGATCCAGCCCAGTATGGCCCACCCCGATGTGAGACTCTGGCTTATTAGGGATAATAAACTACTCATATCAATACGAAATTTCTTCTTTTTTGGAAGCCATTTGGAAAGAACTTCAATGTAAAGCGTGCTTAGCTTGGAGCAATTTTAGGATGGGTGACCGGCTAGGAAGTTGATCCCATATGCCCATGAGTAAGGACAAAGTGCGCAGGAAAGACTAGTGTTGATCTGTGTGGCCAATCAAGATTCGACCAGGAGAAACAGCCAGCAATCAGCCGATGTGTCAGGGGCATTACAAGTTAGTATCAGAGCCAGCCCTCGTGGTTACACGAGTGTTTGCTGGACATGTGCACGGTCATGTTGTGCATGACGTTTGTGGCCCGTCGTGGCACACGACATGGCACATGTGCCAGGCTGGATGCACGGACGCATGTGCTAAGAGGGAATGTTCCCGTGGGCCGATGAGGACGTCGATTCCTTTGAGTGGGGCTGGATGTGAGAGACTGAATTATTACGGATGATAGACTACTTATATCAACAAGGAATTCCTTCTTTTCTGGGAGCTCATTTGGAAAGAACTCTAAAAATTAAGCGTGCTCAGCTTGGAGCAATTTTAGGATGGCTGGCTGATATGTCTCCAATGTATCTATAATTTTTGATTGTTCCATGCTATTATATTACCCCTTTTGGATGTTTATGGGCTTTATTTTACACATTTATATCATTTTTGGGACTAACCTACTAACCGGAGGCCCAACCCATATTGCTGTTTTTTTTCCTATTTCAGTATTTCGAAGAAAAGGAATATCAAACGGAGTCCAAACGGAATGAAACCTTCGGGAGCATGATTTTTGGAATGAACATGATCCGGAGAGCTTGGAGTGCAAGCCAAGAAGCTCCCAAGGGCCCCACGAGATAGCCCCCCCCTTGTAGGGCGCGCCCCCTGTCTCGTGGGCCCCTCGGGTGGCCACCGACGTCCTTCTTCCTCCTATATATACCTACGTACCCCGAAAACATCCAGGAGCACCACGAAACACAATTTCCACCGCCGTAACCTTCTGTATCCGCGAGATCCCATCTTGGAGTCTTCGCCGGCACTCTGCCGGAGGGGGAATCAACCACGGAGGGCCTCTACATCAACATCCTTGCCCCTCCGATGAGTTGTGAGTAGTTTACCACAGACCTACGGGTCCATAGTTATTAGCTAGATGGCTTCTTCTCTCTTTTTGGATCTCAATACAATGTTCTCCCCCTCTCTTGTGGAGATCTATTCGATGTAAACTCTTCTTGTGGTGTGTTTGTCGAGATCCGATGAATTGTGGGTTTATGATCAAGTTTATCTATGAATAATATTTGAATCTTCTCTGAATTCTTTTATGTATGATTGAGTTATCTTTGCAAGTCTCTTCGAATTATCAGTTTGGTTTGGCCTACTAGATTGGTCTTTCTTGCCATGGGAGAAGTGCTTAGCTTTGGGTTCAATCTTGCGGTGTCCTTACCCAGTGACAGAAAGGGTTGCAAGGCACTTATTGTATTGTTGCCATCGAGGATAACAAGATGGGGTTTACATCATATTGCATGAGTTTATCCCTCTACATCATGTCATCTTGCTTAATGTGTTACTCTGTTCTTATGAACTTAATACTCTAGATGCAGGCAGGAGTCGGTCGATGTGTGGAGTAATAGTAGAAGATGCAGGCAGGGGTCGGTCTACTTGTTATGGACGTAATGCCTATATACATGATCATGCCTAGATAATCTCATAACTATGCACTTTTCTATCAATTGCTCGACAGTAATTTGTTCACCCACCGTAATACTTATGCTATCTTGAGAGAAGCCTCTAGTGAAACCTATGGCCCCCGGGTCTATCTCTTATCATATTTGCTTTCAATCTACCTTTATTTGCATCTTTACTTTTTGCATCTATATTACAAAATACCAAAAATATATTTATCTTATCATACTATCTTTATTAGATCTCACTTTCGCAAGTGGCCGTGAAGGGATTGACAACCCCTTTATTGCGTTGGTTGTGAGTCCTCAGTTTGTTTGTGTAGGTGCGTGGGACTTTTGAGGAGCCTCCTACTGGATTGATACCTTGGTTCTCAAAACTGAGGGAAATACTTACACTACACTTTGCTGCATCACCCTCTCCTCTTCGAGGAAAACCAACGCAAGCTCAAGACGTAGCAAGAAGGATTTCTGGCACCATTGCCGGGGAGGTCTTCGCTCAAGTCAAGACATACCAAGTACCCATCAAAAACCCATCTCCCTCGCATTTACATTATTTGCCATTTTCCTCTCGTTTTCCTCTCCCCCATTTCACCCTTGCCGTTTTATTCGCCCTCTCTTTTCCCAATCTCCTCCTCTCTCTTTTTCGCTTGCGGTTTTTCTGTTTGCTTGTGTGTTGGATTACTTGTTGCCATGGCGCAAGATAATACCAAATTGTGTGACTTCTCGAATACCAATAATAATGATTTCCTTAGTACTCCGATTGCTCCTCTTAATGATGTTGAGTCTTGTGAAATCAATAACGCTTTGTTGAATCTTGTTATGAAAGATCAATTTGCCGGCCTTCCTAGTGAAGATGCCTGATACGTCTCCAACGTATCTATAATTTTTGATTGCTCCATGCTATATTATCTACTATTTTAGGCAATATTGGGCTTTATTATCCACTTTTATATTATTTTTGGGACTAACCTATTAACCGGAGGCCCAACCCAGATGTGCTGTTTTATGCCTATTTTAGTGTTTTGAAGAAAAGGAATATCAAACGGAGTCAAAACGGAACGAAATCAACTGGAGAAGTTATTTTTGGAAGGAAACCCACCTGATGGACTTGGACCCCACCTCAGAAGATACGGGAGGTGCTCACGAGGGTGGGGGTGCGCCCCCCTGCCTCGTGGCGCCTGTCGTGGTTCTAAATCTAACAGTAGAATAGGGGGGTAGGAATGGAGAGGCAAGATCCTAGATATAGAGTAGTTGTATATGTGAAAGATTTACGAGTTCATGCCCTTCTCGGAGGAAGTAATAGCCCTACGTCTCGGAGCCCGGAGGCGGTCGACTGTATTATGTGCGTATGAGTTATAGGGGTGCGAACCCTTTACACTGAGGAGGGGGGTGGCTTATATAGAGTCCGCCAGACCCCTCCGGCCCTCAGTTATGCAAGGTTAAAGTACATTAAGATCGGGCGTTACTGGTAACGCCACAAATAAAGTGCTATGATGACCATAAAAGCCACTTAATGACAGACCGTTTGCGTGCAGAGTGGCTTTAGGTCTCCTGGCAGTCGAGTGGTTGGCTTCATGGTCGAGTGTCTTCGAGTCCATCGAGTGGAACACTTCCGGGTCGACTAAAAGATGGTTTCTTCTAGAGATGTCCTTGAGGAGGGTATCTTGGACAGGTCCATGACCCTACCCTAGGTACATGGCTTCATCATTAGCCCCCGAATGGATCGAGGTTTGAGTGGGGAAGGAGTTGAACACACTTCCGACCCATTTTCGTGCTATGAGTATGTCTTGTTCTGGATCAATGAACTTAGGTGACGGCACCAACTTATTTTTCAGTCGCCTTGATCCATTCTTTGTATCCTTCGAGTGAATTTCTTTACTTGGAGAACTCCGAACTGCAGAGCGGAGGAAATCTTCCGTCTGACGAGTTGCTCTGCAGCTCACGGATTTAGCGGGATTCGAATTTCAGGAAGCACGCGGGGCGGAGGAGGCCGCAGTAATCGGATGGGATAAGGCAATGACGCCTAGATCTCTCGCCACCTTTTTCGCCACGTATCGTGCGCGCGACTGTTGCAGGATTTGACAGGATTTCCCGGGCCAACAAGTCAGTCACTCGGAAGTAACCTCATATAAGGCACCGGACGGGTTTTTTTGAACAGTGCATCCTCATTTCCTCCTCTCTTCCTCAGACTTATCCACCACATTCGCTTCCGCCTCAGTGCCGCTGCCCCGTGCGCGTCTCGCCGGCGACGATGGTGAAAGAGAAGATGACAGCCCTGGAGCGGGCGAAGAAAGCAACTGCGAAGGCGAAGGGCAGGGCGACCAGTCAGGGCGGATCTTCATCAAGGGCCGGCCTGCCGAAGGGCTGGATCCAGGGCGACTGGATCTGCTCAACGATTCGTCAAGAAGACCTTGACGACCTGGACAATGGAGGACTGATCCCCCATGGATCGGCGCGGCTCCCGGGGAAGGAGTCTGACCCGCAGCCTCAGGAGGGTGAGGTCGTTCTCTTGGCCACCCATGTCGACCGTGGGTTTTCTTTACCGCCTCACCCTTTCTTTCAGGGATTTCTGAATTTCTTTGGGGCACAACTCCACCACTTCACACCCAACACCATCGTGTACCTTGCTGCTTTCGTGTCTTTGTGCGAGAATTTCTTGGGTTATCTGCCTCATCGGGGTCTTTTCAAGCACATTTTCACTTGTCGCTCCCAGACAGTGAAAAAGGCCAATCCGAGTGACGAGAAAACACAAGTGATTCAAATGTGTGGGGGTCTTGGGGTTCAAATGAGGGGGAAAAGTTCTTTTCCGGCCATGATCCTACCCGACTCGGTCTGTGGATGGCAGTCGACCTGGTTCTACTGCAAAGACCAGCCGACGCCAGGGCAGTCGACCGGACTCCCTCCTTGTTCCATGGACAAAGTGAGGAAGCCTTCCTATTTGAAGGTGATCCCGGAAGAGAAGGCGCAGGTTAAGGTGCTGGTCGAACGTGTTGTCCAGCTTATCCGTGACGGGGTGACCGGCATGGACCTCTTGGAGGTCTTCCTCCGACGACGCATCCAGCCGCGTCAAGCTCGAGACCATCCGATGTGGTTGTATTCTCGCACTGAGGACACCACTCGGATCCACCCGAAGGAGGTCGAGGATGCCACACTGGAGAGGTGGCTGACGGCCATCACAGGGAACAAAGACAACCCCCGAGGAGCCAGGAGGATTCCTCCACTCGACCAATCATACGAAGTAGACCAGGTCCAATTCTGCATCTCTGATTGTGATCTTGCTTTCTTCATTCTGTTTGCTTAAAATCAGTCGACTAACTTTTGTCTTGTTTGTTGTCTTCTAGGCTACCACTGAGATGTACTCGATGCCCAATGGGGCGCAAGAACAGGCTGAGGAGGAGGAGGTGAGCGGAGGCGAATGTGAGGAGGAGTGGCAATCTGAGGGCGAGGGGGAAGAGGATGACGATGGATCCAGTGAAGAAGACGAGGAGGAAGTCGATCCTCCTTGCTCGGAAAGGCGATCCAAGCTCACCCACGACCCTGCGAGCGAGCGTGGCAAAGCGACTGCGCCTGTTGGGCAGTCGTCAAAACGTCCTCGGACGACTTCTCCGGCGCCGACTGAAAAAGCGCCAAAGCATCCACGAGCGGCGTCATCAAAGCCGCCGAAGGTCTTGCCCAAGATGAGAATGACTATTCCCACCATCTCCGGGTAACAGCAGAGCTTGTGTTTTCTCGTTTAGCATGGACAGACTCTTGGTCGACTCGTTGACTAACCGACTGGTTTCTGAAATCTGCAGTGCTGCTACCTCCGAGACCTCCACCAAGAACAAAGACCAAGAAATGGAAGACTCTGCCACCTCCAACCTCCACCAAGAATGATATCTGTAATTTCACTTTTGGTCGATTGGATTCTCGATTTTAACTTTGGATGCTTCCTGTAGCTCCTCCTCATGTCATTGATCTCCCCGATGATGATGACGAGGCGCCACTGAGGCCGAGGAGGAATAGAAAGGCACCGGCTGGCAAGACCGCTCAGGTTGCATCAGTGCCTGAGACGCCGGTTCAGGAGGGTGGCAACATCACTCGGACTTCCGTTTCCTTTGCTGTGCCGCTGACGAGTGCTCGACCTTCATCATTGACTGCTGACCCGCCTTCCCTTTTCGCCACACACCACGTCCCAGAGGACCAAGCGGGTGCTGCTAAGGAGGCTATACTCCAGGCGGGGATCATGATGGAGCAGGTGAAGGCGATCCGGGAAGCCAGCCAAGCGGCCTATGATGCTAGCTCAGCCCTTCAGAGCAACGTCCAGGTTAGTTGATCACCGCTTGTTCTGTTAGGATATGCTATCTGTAGACTTTCTTTCCGAAGCTCTTTGTATCTGTACACCCACTGGGTGTGTCAATTGATTTTTGGCTTGGTGGGGGCACGCTGAGTGCACCCACTAGGTGTAGTCCCCGAGACTATGGTGGACTGTTGGCAGTCGACTGTAGTCTTTGTATTTTGAATTTCTACACTCGAACTTCTTCACTCGGTCTAGTTGGACCATGTCGAATGGAATCTTGGAACCAGTGGGGGCACACTGAGTGCACCCACTGGGTGTAGTCCCCGAGACCATGGTCGAGTACTGGCAGTCGACTAAGGTCTGAAGAACCTGTTTTTTTGTAGATCATGATGAGACCGTGGCTGACTGCCGGCAGTTAGCTATGGTTTAAGATCATAACCTCTTTGTCCTTTTCGGTCAACTGATCGGACCGAGTCGGTAGAACCAGTGGGGGCACGCTGAGTGCACCCACTGGGTGTAGTCCCCGAGACTACTGCTGAATATTTTGGTTGGGCTGTAGTCTTAGAAATGTTACGATTTTTCTCTTAGTCACTCGGAAGCAACCTATCTTTGATGTCTGTCGACCAACCCTTCGCAGAAATCTTGCGAGCTTGTGGCTCGCTACACTGAATTTGAAAACAAACATATCCAGCTCGGCCTTGACTTGAAGCTCGTTCAGGAGAACTTTAAGAAGGCGAAAGATGAAGCCAAAGGTATGGTTGGTGAGAATCTTGACGACTGTCTTTATCTTTCTGCCCATTCCCGATTCTGATCTCATTGTCACTTTGCAGATAAAATGAAGGAGGCTTTTAAGAAGAAGGACCATGACCTTGCCGAGGCGCAGAAGGCGGCTTTGGACAAAACGAAGCTTGCGGAAGAAAAATTGGCTTCGGTCGGTAAACTTGAAGAGGAGAACGCCAATCTAAAAGCTGCTCTCTGTTGGGGAATGTTGCAGAAAATTAAAATTTTTCCTACGGTTTCACCAAGATCCATCTATGAGTTCATCTAAGCAACGAGTCAAGGGAGTGAGTTTGCATCTACATACCACTTGTAGATCACGTGCGGAAGCTTGCAAGGGGATGGTGATGATGGAGTCGTACTCGAACGTGATTCGGATCACCGATGACCAAGTGCTGAACGGACAGCACCTCCGCGTTCAACACACGTACGGGACGGACGACGTCTCCTCCGTCTTGATCCAGCAAGGAGGAAGGAGAGGTTGAGGAAGGCAGCTCCAATGGCAGCACGACGGCGTGGTGCAGTTGGTGCAGCAGTACTCCGTCAGAGCTTCGCCAAGCATGTACGGAAGAGGAGAGGTGTTGGGGAGGGGAGGGGCTGCGCCTTGGCTTGTGGTTTGTGTGTGCAGCAGCCCTCCCCTCACCCCTCTATTTATAGGGGAAGGTGCAAGGGGGCCGGCCCCTCTAGATGGGATCTAGAGGGGGGGCGGCGGCCAGGGAGGGGTGGCTTGCCCCCCAAGCAAGGGGGGCGCCCCCTTTAGGGTTTCCCCCCCAACCCTAGGCGCATGGGCCCAAGGTGGGGGGCGCGCCCAGCCCTCCAGGGGCTGGCTCCTTCCCCTTTGCGGCCCATGTGGCCCTCCGGGAGGGGTGGCCCCTCCCGGTGGACCCCCGGAACCCCTCCGGTGGCCCCGGTACAATACCGATAAGCCACCGAAACTTTCCGGTGTCCGTATGACAACTTCCCATATATAAAACTTCACCTCCGGACCATTCCGGAACTCCTCGTGACGTCCGGGATCTCATCCGGGACTCCGAACAACATTCGGTAGTCACATACTAGTCTTCCTAATAACCCTAGCGTCACCGAACCTTAAGTGTGTAGACCCTACGGGTTTGGGAGACATGCAGACATGACCGAGACCACTCTCCGGTCAATAACCAACAGCGGGGTCTGGATACCCATGTTGGCTCCCACATGCTCCTCGATGATTTCATCGGTTGAACCACGATGTCGAGGATTCGATCAAACCCTGTATACAATTCCCTTTGTCAATCGGTACGTTACTTGCCCGAGACTCGATCGTCGGTATCCCAATACCTTGTTCAGTCTCGTTACCGGCAAGTCACTTTACTCGTACCGTAATGCATGATCCCGTGGCCAACACCTTGGTCACCTTGAGCTCATTATGATGATGCATTACCGAGTGGGCCCAGAGATACCTCTCCGTCATACGGAGTGACAAATCCCAGTCTCGATCCGTGTCAACCCAATAGACACTTTCGGAGATACCTGTAGTGCACCTTTATAGTCACCCAGTTACGTTGTGACGTTTGATACACCCAAAGCACTCCTACGGTATCCAGGAGTTACACGATCTCATGGTCGAAGGAAGAGATACTTGACATTGGCAAAGCTCTAGCAAACGAACTACACGATCTTTGTGCTATGCTTAGGATTGGGTCTTGTCCATCACATCATTCTCCTAATGATGTGATCCCGTTATCAACGACATCCAATGTCCATAGCCAGGAAACCATGACTATCTGTTGATCACAACGAGCTAGTCAACTAGAGGCTCACTAGGGACATATTGTGGTCTATGTATTCACACGTGTATTACGATTTCCGGATAATACAGTTATAGCATGAATAAAAGACAATTATCATGAACAATGAAATATAATAATACTTTTATTATTGCCTCTAGGGCATATTTCCAACAGTCTCCCACTTGCACTAGAGTCACCAATCTAGTTACATTGTGATGAATCGAACACCCATAGAGTTCTGGTGTTGATCATGTTTTGCTCGCGAGAGAGGTTTAGTCAACGGATCTGCGACATTCAGATCCGTATGTACTTTGCAAATTTCTATGTCTCCATCTTGAACATTTTCACGGATGGAGTTGAAACGACGCTTGATGTGCCTGGTCTTCTTGTGAAACCTGGGCTCCTTGGCAAGGGCAATAGCTCCAGTGTTGTCACAGAAGAGTTTGATTGGCCCCGACGCATTGGGTATGACTCCTAGGTCGGTGATGAACTCCTTCACCCAAATCGCTTCATGCGCTGCCTCCGAGGCTGCCATGTACTCCGCTTCACACGTAGATCCCGCCACGACGCTCTGCTTGCAGCTGCACCAGCTTACTGCTCCACCATTCAACATATACACGTATCCGGTTTGTGACTTAGAGTCATCCGGATCTGAGTCGAAGCTAGCGTCGACGTAACCCTTTACGACGAGCTCTTCGTCTCCTCCATAAATGAGAAACATGTCCTTTGTCCTTTTCAGGTACTTCAGGATATTCTTGACCGCTGTCCAGTGTTCCTTGCCGGGATTACTCTGGTATCTTGCTACCAAACTCACGGCAAGGTTTACATCAGGTCTGGTACACAGCATGGCATACATAATAGATCCTATGGCTGAAGCATAGGGGATGACACTCATCTCTTCTTTATCTTTTGCCGTGGTCGGTGACTGAGCCGAGCTCAATCTCACACCTTGTAACATAGGCAAGAACCCTTTCTTGGACTGATCCATTTTGAACCTTTTCAAAATCTTATCAAGGTATGTGCTTTGTGAAAGACCTATGAGGCGTCTCGATCTATCTCTATAGATCTTGATGCCTAATATATAAGCAGCTTCTCCAAGGTCCTTCATTGAAAAACATTTGTTCAAGTAGGCCTTAATGCTGTCCAGAAATTCTATATTATTTCCCATCAAGAGTATGTCATCTACATATAATATGAGAAATGCTACAGAGCTCCCACTCACTTTCTTGTAAACGCAGGCTTCTCCATAAGTCTGCATAAACCCAAACGCTTTGATCATCTCATCAAAGCGAATATTCCAACTCCGAGATGCTTGCACCAGCCCATAAATGGATCGCTGGAGCTTGCATACTTTGTTAGCGTTCTTAGGATCGACAAAACCTTCCGGCTGCATCATATACAGTTCTTCCTTAAGATGCCCGTTAAGGAATGCCGTTTTGACGTCCATCTGCCATATCTCATAATCATAGTATGCGGCAATTGCTAACATGATTCGGACGGACTTTAGCTTCGCTACGGGAGAGAATGTCTCGTCGTAGTCAATCCCTTGAACTTGTCGATAACCCTTAGCGACAAGTCGAGCTTTATAGATGGTAACATTCCATCCGCGTCCGTCTTCTTCTTAAAGATCCATTTGTTTTCTATCGCTCGCCGATCATCGGGCAAGTCTGTCAAAGTCCATACTTTGTTTTCATACATGGATTCTATCTCGGATTTCATGGCTTCAAGCCATTTGTTGGAATCTGGGCCCGCCATCGCTTCTTCATAGTTCGAAGGTTCACCGTTGTCTAACAACATGATTTCCAGGACAGGGTTGCCGTACCACTCCGGTGCGGAACGTGTCCTTGTGGACCTACGAAGTTCAGTAGCAACTTGATCCGAAGTACCTTGATCATCATCATTGGTTTCCTCTTCAGTTGGTGTGGGCATCACAGGAACATTTTCCTGAGCTGCACCACTTTCCCGTTCGAGAGGTAGTACTTCATCGAGTTCTACTTTCCTCCCACTTACTTCTTTCGAGAGAAACTCTTTTTCCAGAAAGCATCCGTTCTTGGCAACAAAGATCTTGCCCTCGGATCTTAAGTAGAAGGTATACCCGACAGTTTCCTTAGGGTATCCTATGAAGACGCATTTTTCCGACTTGGGTTCGAGCTTTTCAGGTTGAAGTTTCTTGACATAAGCATCGCATCCCCAAACTTTTAGAAACGACAGCTTAGGTTTCTTCCCAAACCATAATTCATACGGTGTCGTCTCAACGGATTTAGACGGTGCCCTATTTAAAGTGAATGTAGCTGTCTCTAGAGCGTATCCCCAAAATGATAGCGGTAAATCGGTAAGAGACATCATAGACCGCACCATATCCAATAGAGTGCGATTACGACGTTCGGACACACCGTTTCGCTGAGGTGTTCCAGGCGGCGTGAGTTGTGAAACGATTCCACATTTCCTTAAGTGTGTGCCAAATTCGTGACTTAAATATTCTCCTCCACGATCTGATCGTAGGAACTTTATCTTTCGGTCACGTTGATTCTCTACTTCATTCTGAAATTCCTTGAACTTTTCAAAGGTCTCAGACTTGTGTTTCATTAAGTAGACATACCCATATCTACTTAAGTCATCAGTGAGAGTGAGAACATAACGATATCCTCCGCGAGCCTCAACGCTCATTGGACCGCACACATCGGTATGTATGATTTCCAACAAGTTGGTTGCTCGCTCCATTGTTCCGGAGAACGGAGTCTTGGTCATTTTGCCCATGAGGCATGGTTCGCATGTGTCAAACGATTCATAATCAAGAGACTCTAAAAGTCCATCAGCATGGAGCTTCTTCATGCGCTTGACACCAATGTGACCAAGGCGGCAGTGCCACAAGTATGTGGGACTATCGTTATCAACTTTACATCTTTTGGCATCTACACTATGAACATGTGTAATATTACGCTCGAGATTCATTAAGAATAAACCATTGACCATCGGAGCATGACCATAAAACATATCTCTCATATAAATCGAACAACCATTATTCTCAGACTTAAATGAGTAGCCATCTCGTATTAAACGAGATCCAGATACAATGTTCATGCTCAAACTTGGCACTAAATAACAATTATTAAGGTTCAAAACTAATCCCGTAGGTAAATGTAGAGGCAGCGTGCCGACGGCGATCACATCGACTCTGGAACCATTCCCGACGCGCATCGTCACCTCGTCCTTCGCCAGTCTCCGTTTATTCCGCAGCTCCTGCTGTGAGTTACAAATATGAGCAACGGCACCGGTATCAAATACCCAGGAGTTACTACGAGTACTGGTAAGGTACACATCAATTACATGTATATCAAATATACCTTTGGTGTTGCCGGCCTTCTTATCCGCTAAGTATTTGGGGCAGTTCCGCTTCCAGTGACCCTTCCCCTTGCAATAAAAGCACTCAGTCTCAGGCTTGGGTCCATTCTTTGACTTCTTCCCGGCAACTGGCTTACCGGGCGCGGCAACATCCTTGCCGTCCTTCTTGAAGTTCTTCTTGCCCTTGCCCTTCTTGAACTTAGTGGTCTTATTGACCATCAACACTTGATGTTCTTTCTTGATTTCAGCCTCTGCTGACTTCAGCATAGAAACACTTCAGGAATGGTCTTTTCCATCCCCTGCATGTTGTAGTTCATCACAAAGCTCTTGTAGCTTGGTGGGAGCGACTGGAGGATTCTGTCAATGACCGCCTCATCAGGGAGGTTAATATTAAACTGGGTCATACGGTTGTGCAACCCAGACATCTTGAGTATGTGCTCACTGACAGAACTGTTTTCCTCCATCTTACAACTGTAGAACTTGTCGGAGACATGATATCTCTCGACCCGGGCATGAGCTTGGAAAACTAGTTTCAGCTCTTCGAACATCTCATATGCTCCGTGATGCTCAAAACGCTTTTGGAGCCCCGGTTCTAAGCTGTAAAGCATGCCGCACTGAACGAGGGAGTAATCATCAGCACGAGTTTGCCAAGCATTCATAATGTCTTGGTTCTCTGGGTCGGGAGCGTCACCTAGCGGTCCTTCTAGGACATATTGTTTCCTGGCAGCTATGAGGATGATCCTCAGGTTCCGGACCCAGTCCGTATAGTTGCTGCCATCATCTTTCAGCTTGGTTTTCTCTAGGAACGCGTTGAAGTTCATGTTGACATGAGCGTTGGCCATTTGATCTACAAGACATATTTGCAAAGGTTTTAGACTAAGTTCATGATAATTAAGTTCTAATCAAATTATGAACTCCCACTCAGATTAGACATCCCTCTAGTCATCTAAGTGTTACACGATCCGAGTCGACTAGCCCGTGTCCGATCATCACGTGAGACGGACTAGTCATCGTCGGTGAACATCTTCATGTTGATCGTATCTTCCATACGACTCGTGTTCGACCTTTCGGTCTCCGTGTTCCGAGGCCATGTCTGCACATGCTAGGCTCGTCAAGTTAACCCTAAGTGTTTTCGCTGTGTAAAACTGTCTTACACCCGTTGTATGTGAACGTAAGAATCCATCACACCCGATCATCACGTGGTGCTTAGAAGCGACGAACTGTAGCAACGGTGCACAGTTAGGGGAGAACACTTCTTGAAATTTTGTAAGGGATCATCTTATTTACTACCGTCGTCCTAAGTAAACAAGATGCATAAACATAATAAACATCACATGCAATTATATAGTTGTGACATGATATGGCCAATATCATATAGCTCCATTGATCTCCATCTTCGGGGCTCCATGATCATCTTGTCACCGGCTTGACACCATGATCTCCATCATCGTGTCTTCATGAAGTTGTCACGCCAACGACTACTTCTACTTCTATGGCTAACGCGTTTAGCAATAAAGTAAAGTAAGTTACATGGCGTTCTTCAATGACACGCAGGTCATACAAAAAATAAAGACAACTCCTATGGCTCCTGCCGGTTGTCATACTCATCGACATGCAAGTCGTGAATCCTATTACAAGAACATGATCTCATACATCACAATTCATCATTCATCACAACTTCTGGCCATATCACATCACATGATCAATCGCTGCAAAAACAAGTTAGACGTCCTCTAATTGTTGTTGCATCTTTTACGTGGCTGCAATTGGGTTCTAGCAAGAACGTTTTCTTACCTACGAATAACCACAACGTGATTTTGTCAACTTCTATTTACCCTTCATAAGGGCCCTTTTCATCGAATCCGCTCCAACTAAAGTGGGAGAGACAGACACCCGCCAGCCACCTTATGCAACTAGTGCATGTTAATCGGTGGAACCGGTCTCACGTAAGCGTACGTGTAAGGTTGGTCCGGGCCGCTTCATCCCACAATAACGCTGAAGCAAGAAAAGACTAGTAGAGGCAAGCAAGTTGACAAGATCCACGCCCACAACAAAATTGTGTTCTACTCGTGCAAAGAGAACTACGCATAGACCTAGCTCATGATGCCACTGTTTGGGAACGTTGCAGAAAATTAAAATTTTTCTTACGGTTTCACCAAGATCCATCTATGTGTTCATCTAAGCAACGAGTCAAGGGAGTGAGTTTGCATCTACATACCACTTGTAGATCACGTGCGGAAGCTTGCAAGGGGATGGTGATGATGGAGTCGTACTCGAACGTGATTCAGATCACCGATGACCAAGTGCTGAACGGACAGCACCTCCGCGTTCAACACACGTACGGGACGGACGACGTCTCCTCCGTCTTGATCTAGCAAGGAGGAAGGAGAGGTTGAGGAAGGCAGCTCCAATGGCAGCACGACGGCGTGGTGCAGTTGGTGCAGCAGTACTCCGTCAGAGCTTTGCCAAGCATGTACGGAAGAGGAGAGGTGTTGGGGAGGGGAGGGCTGCGCCTTGGCTTGTGGTTTGTGTGCACAACAGCCCTCCCCTCACCCCTCTATTTATAGGGGAAGGGGCAAGGGGGGCCGGCCCCTCTAGATGGGATCTAGAGGGGGGGCGGCGGCCAGGGAGGGGTGGCTTGCCCCCCAAGCAAGGGGGGCGCCCCCTTTAGGGTTTCCCCCCCAACCCTAGGCGCATGGGCCCAAGGTGGGGGGCGCGCCCAGCCCTCCAGGGGCTGGCTCCTTCCCCTTTGCGGCCCATGTGGCCCTCCGGGAGGGGTGGCCCCTCCCGGTGGACCCCCGGAACCCCTCCGGTGGCCCCGGTACAATACCGATAAGCCCCCGAAACTTTCCGGTGTCCGTATGACAACTTCCCATATATAAAACTTCACCTCCGGACCATTCCGGAACTCCTCGTGACGTCCGGGATCTCATCCGGGACTCCGAACAACATTCGGTAGTCACATACTAGTCTTCCTAATAACCCTAGCGTCACCGAACCTTAAGTGTGTAGACCCTACGGGTTCGGGAGACATGCAGACATGACCGAGACCACTCTCCGGTCAATAACCAACAGCGGGATTTGGATACCCATGTTGGCTCCCACATGCTCCTCGATGATTTCATCGGTTGAACCACGATGTCGAGGATTCGATCAAACCATGTATACAATTCCCTTTGTCAATCGGTACGTTACTTGCCCGAGACTCGATCGTCGGTATCCCAATACCTTGTTCAGTCTCGTTACCGGCAAGTCACTTTACTCGTACCGTAATGCATGATCCCGTGGCCAACACCTTGGTCACCTTGAGCTCATTATGATGATGCATTACCGAGTGGGCCCAGAGATACCTCTCCGTCATACGGAGTGACAAATCCCAGTCTCGATCCGTGTCAACCCAATAGACACTTTCGGAGATACCTGTAGTGCACCTTTATAGTCACCCAGTTACGTTGTGACGTTTGATACACCCAAAGCACTCCTACGGTATCCAGGAGTTACACGATCTCATGGTCGAAGGAAGAGATACTTGACATTGGCAAAGCTCTAGCAAACGAACTACACGATCTTTGTGCTATGCTTAGGATTGGGTCTTGTCCATCACATCATTCTCCTAATGATGTGATCCCATTATCAATGACATCCAATGTCCATAGCCAGGAAACCATGACTATATGTTGATCACAACGAGCTAGTCAACTAGAGGCTCACTGGGGACATATTGTGGTCTATGTATTCACACGTGTATTATGATTTCCGGATAATACAGTTATAGCATGAATAAAAGACAATTATCATGAACAATGAAATATAATAATACTTTTATTATTGCCTCTAGGGCATATTTCCAACACTCTCGGTGCGGCCAACAAGGAGGTTAGCCGTCTGAAGTATGATAAGATAGCTCTGAGTGACAAGGCTAGCGAACTGGCGGGGAAGAAGAACGATCTGGAGGCTTATCTAGGAGGGCTCGCCAAGAAGTTATTCATCATGCTTGAAGGTAATCTATTCTATCCGACTGACTTGTTATCATCGACTCATCATAGAACTGTTGGCTTAACTTCGAATTGTGTTTACAGAATTCTGCCAAAAGTTCGAGGAGGAGACCAGTCGAGTGGAGACAAGCTTGGACCCCATTAACTCTCCTATGAAGGATGAAGCCGCTATGAACGTGCTTCGACTCGAGTCTCATGTTGCTGGAGTTGTTGACTACCTTGCTCGTCTGAAGGTTGTGGTGTCGCAAATCGACACGACACTCTGGCCGGGAGAGACGCTTCAAAATGACCTCGAGTCTCTAATGACTCGACTGAATGAAGTTCCAGGTCGAGTTCAAGAATGGAAGAAGTCTTCTACCAGGTGTGGTGCTGATGTTGCTCTACCTCTGGTCCGCGTTCACTTCAAGGATGCGCGAGAGGACAAGCTGGCGTCCATCAAAGTGGCCAATACCAAGAAGCACAACTTCCAATCTTTCATGGAGACCTTCATTGCTGCTTCCACTCGGATTGCCAACGAAATCGACCTGGACCAGTTTGTCGCGCCCTCCAGTCCTCCACCTGAGGAGTAAGAAAAACTTCTATGCTTCGCCTTAAATTTGCCTCGGAATGCCGAGTGGTTTTGTAACCGATAAACTTTTACAGGCTTCATACCTGAGCACTTCCGAATCCGTAGGATGTTATCTGAACTTGGCTTATCGTTGAATATGCTTGCATTTGCCTTCGAGCGAACTTTGTTCTTCACTAGGAATATACTTTAGTGCTTGAGACGCAGCTCTAAGGTGGAAAGTCTAGTCGACCTGCACTTCATCGCTCTTGTAGGTAGGGATGGAGCACAAATTGCAGTCGACCTGCGTCCTTGCGGATCAGGATGGAGCGCACATTGTATTTGTGGTGTAGCTCAGAAGGAGAAGGTAGCAGTCGACCTGCACCTCATCATCCTTATAGAGCGCATGTTGTATTTGTGGCATAGCTCAGAAGAAGAAGGTAGCGGTCGACCTGCACCTCGTCATCCTTGCAGAGCGCATGTTGTATTTGTGGCGTAGCTCCGAAGGAGAAGGTAGCAGTCGACCTGCACCTCGTCGTCCTTGTGGATCGAAATGGATTAAATACTTAGGCGAGTACTGGACTGCAGCTAAGCCCCTGAGTGGGAGGATTTCTCTCCACTCGGTAGGATTTTCAAATACTTAGGCGAGTACTAGACTGCAGCTAAGCCTCCGAGTGGGAGGATTGCTCTCCACTCGGTAGGATTTTAAAATACTTAGGCAAGTACTGGACTGTAGCTAAGCCTCCGAGTGGGAGGTTTGCTCTCCACTCAGTAGGAATTTCAAGTACTTAGGCGAGTACTGGACTGCAGCTAAGCCTCCGAGTGGGAGGTTTGCTCTCCACTCGGTAGGATTTTCAGATACTTATGCGAGTACTGGACTACAGCTAAGCCTCCGAGTGGGAGGATTGCTCTCCACTCGGTAGGATTTTCAGATACTTAGGCGAGTACTGGACTGCAGCTAAGCCCCCGAGTGGGAGACTTGCTCACCACTCGGTAGGATTTTTTAAACTTAGGCGAGTGCTGGACTGCAGCTAAGCCCCTGAGTGGGAGGTTTGCTCTCCACTCTGTAGGATTTTCAGATACTTAGGCGAGTAGTGGACTGCAGCTAAGCCCCCGAGTGGGAGGATTGCTCTCCACTCGGTAGGATTTTCACATACTTAGGCGAGTACTTGGACTGCAACTAAGCCCCCGAGTGGGAGGTTGGCTCACCACTCGGTAGGATATTCAAGTACTTAGGCGAAACGGATTCGCAGCTAAGCCCCCGGGTGAGAGGCTTGCTCATCACTCGGCAGGGATTTTCAAGTACTTAGGCGAAACGGATTCGCAGCTAAGCCCCCCGAGTGAGAGGCTTGCTCGTCACTCGGCAGGGATTTTCAAGTACTTAGGCGAAACGGATTCGCAGCTAAGCCCCCCGAGTGAGAGGCTTGCTCATCACTCGGCAGGGATTTTTTTTACAAACTTAGGCGAAACAGATCCGCAGCTAAGCCACCCACTGGGGGATTTCTCACGTAAACAAAAGCAACAACAATCATTGGGAAAATTATAACACTCTTGTCTTTGATAAACAAACTACAAAGGTATTCTTATTACATCTCATCCGAGTGAGAACTTAAGTATAAAAGGGGTGGAGTAGCTCCGCATTCCAAGCTTATGGCTCATCAATCTGGCGATCGACATTGTACAGACCGTATGCTCCATTGTGGAGAACTTTGGTGACGATGAAGGGGCCTTCCCAAGTAGGAGCGAGCTTGTGTGGCTTCTGTTGATCCACTCGGAGGACCAAATCTCCTTCTTGGAAGGCTCGACTCTTCACATTTCTGGCATGGAATCGACGCAAGTCTTGTTGATAGATAGTCAAGCGGATCGAGGCCATCTCTCTTTCCTCTTCTAGGAGGTCGACTGCATCCTGTCGGGCTTGTTCTGCTTCATCTTCAGAGTAGAGCTCGACTCGGGGTGCATTGTGAAGCAGGTCACTCGGCAGAACTGCTTCAGCTCCATAGACCAGAAAGAATGGAGTTCGCCCAGTCGACCGATTAGGAGTGGTCCTCAATCCCCAAAGAACTGATGGAAGTTCGTCGACCCACGCGCCTGCTGCGTGCTTGAGATCACGCATCAACCGGGGTTTTAGTCCTTTGAGAATTAGACCGTTTGCTCGTTCCGCTTGTCCATTCGACTAGGGGTGAGCGACTGAAGCATAGTCGACTCGTGTGCCTTGAGAGGCGCAAAACGCTTTGAACTTGTTGGAATCAAAGTTTGATCCGTTATCAGTGATGATGCTATGCGGAACTCCATATCTGAATATCAACTCTCTAACAAAACTGATAGCAGTGCAATCATCGAGATTCTTGATAGGTTTTGCCTCAATCCATTTAGTAAACTTGTCGACTGCCACTAGCAAGTGAGTGAAGCCGCTCCTGCTAGTTCTCAGTGGTCCAACCATATCCAACCCCCAAACAGCGAAGGGCCAGACGAGTGGAATGGTCTTCAAGGCTGAGGCGGGCTTGTGTGACATATTGGAATAGAACTGACATCCTTCACATTTGTCAACTATCTCCTTCGCCATTTCATTTGCTCTTGGCCAGTAAAATCCCGCTCGGTATGCTTTAGCCACAATGGTCCGAGAGGACGCATGATGATCACAGGTCCCCGAGTGGATATCATCAAGAATTATCTGACCTTCTTCTGGTGTTATACACTTCTGACTGACTCCAGTCGCGCTCTCTCTGTACAACTGTCCCTTTATCACAGTAAAGGCCTTGGATCGACGAATGATCTGTCGAGCCTCTTCTTCATTCTCTGGGAGCTCTTTCCTTAGGATATAAGCGATGTACGACACTATCCAGTCGGGAGTGATGACCAAAACTTCCATGATCAGGTCGACCACAGCTAGGACCTCAACTTCAGTCGGATCCGTGACACTTTTTGGCTGCGGGGATTCTTCGGTGAAAGGATCCTCTTGAACTGATGGTGTGTGGATGTGTTCCAAAAACACATTACTAGGAATGGCTTCTCTCTTGGAACCTATTTTTGCCAAATCATCAGCCGCTTGATTTTTCAGTCGGGGTATATGATGAAGCTCTAACCCCTCGAATTTCTTCTCCAGCTTTCTCACTGCATTGCAGTAACCAGTCATGGCCGGACTTCTGACGTCCCACTCCTTCATCACTTGGTTAACCACCAAATCTGAGTCACCATAGACCATGAGGCGACGGACGCCGAGTGAAATGGCCATACGCAACCCATACAAAAGTGCTTCGTATTCTGCTTTGTTATTGGAGGAATCAAAGTGAATCTGGTGCACATATCTGAGCTTATCTCCTCGGGGGGAAACCAACACTACCCTAGCACCGGAACCATTTAGCATCTTAGAGCCATCAAAGAACATGGTCCACTGCTCTGAGTGAACTTGAGTCGGCAGTTGTTGTTCAATCCACTCGGCGATGAAATCTGCTATTGCTTGGGACTTGATGGCTTTCTTTGCCTCAAACTTGATATCAAGGGGAAGAAGTTCAATCGCCCATTTTGCCACTCGACCAGTTGCATCTCTGTTGTGCAGAATCTCTGACAATGGGGCGTCGCTGATGACTGTAATGGAATGGTCAGATAAGTAATGAGCAACCTTCTTCGTGGTCATATAAATCCCATATACAAGCTTTTGATAATGAGGGTATCTTTGCTTTGATGGGATCAAAACTTCAGAAAGATAATATACTGGGCGCTGAACTTTAAAGGCTTTTCCTTCTTCTTCCCGCTCGACCGTAAGTACTGTACTGACGACTTGTCCTGAGGCTGCAATGTAAAGCAACGAAGGCTCTTTGCTGATTGGGGCAGCAAGCACCGGCTGGGTGGAGAGCAGGGCTTTTAGCTCTGCAAACGCTGCATCAGCTTCGGGAGTCCACTCGAACTTGTCTGACTTCTTCATCAGTCGGTAAAGAGGCAATGCCTTTTCACCGAGGTGAGAGATGAATCAACTTAAAGCGGCCAAGCATCCAGTAAGCTTCTGGACATCATGCATACGCACAGGGCGTTTCATTCGGAGTATAGTACCAACTTTTTCTGGGTTGGCGTCGATTCCTCGTTCGGAAACGAGAAAACCGAGTAACTTTCCGCCAGGAACTCCGAATGTGCACTTTGATGGATTAAGCTTGATATCATACCTCCTAAGGTTGGCAAATGTTTCAGCAAGGTCAGTCAGCAGGTCGGAACCCTTCCGTGATTTGACCACAATATCATCCATGTATGCCTCCACATTCCGACTGATTTGAGTGAGCAAACACTTCTGAATCATCCTCATGAACGTGGCTCCGGCATTCTTGAGGCCGAATGGCATGGTGACATAACAGAAGCACCCGAATGGAGTGATGAAAGCTGTTTTGATCTCGTCGGGTCCATTCAAACGGATCTGATGGTAACCGGAATAGGCGTCTAAAAAAGATAGGCGCTCACATCCCGCAGTCGAGTCGACTATTTGGTTGATGCGGGGGATAGGAAAATGATCTTTCGGGCAGGCCCGATTGATATGTTTGAAGTCAATGCACATGCGAAGTGACTTGTCCTTCTTGGGGACCATGACAACATTGGCGAGCCACTCAGAGTGGTAAATCTCTCGGATAAACTCCGTTGCTAAGAGCCGAGCCACCTCCTCACCAATGGCCTTTCTCTTCTGGACGGCGGACCATCGAAGATGTTCCTTGACAGGTTTCACTTTTGAGTAGACTCGTAGACGATGCTCAGCCAGCCCCCTAGGAACACCCGGCATGTCAGAAGGCTTCCATGCGAAGATGTCCCAGTTCTCACGGAGGAACTGGATGAACGCTTCTTCCTATTTGGAGTCGAGTGTTGTAGAGATATGAGTCGGAGCAGCACTGGGGTCGGTCGGGTGAATGTGAATCGGTTTTGTCTCGCTGGACGACTGAAATGGTGATTCCGTAGCGGGCTTCTTGGCTCGCAACAAATCACTCGGGTCTATAGTTTTCTGGTATTCCTGCAGCTCTACCACTGCCATCTGAGCATCGGCGATCTTTGAGCCTTTCTGAAAGCACTCCTCCGCCTTCTTACGATTGCCAGTAATAGTGATCACACCTTTGGGACCAGGCATCTTCAATTTGAGGTATACATAACATGGTCGAGCCATGAAACGTGCACAAGCTGGCCTGCCCAAAATAGCGTGATAAGCACTCTGGAAATCCACAACTTCAAACGTCAACTTTTCTTTGCGGTAATTCTTGGAATCACCAAAAACCACATCAAGAGCAATTTGGCTGAGTGACTCAGCCTTATTTCCAGGAATGACTCCATGGAAACTCATGTTGCTGGTACTGAGTCTGGACATCGGAATGCCCATCCCTTTCAACGTCTCTGCATACAATATATTCAGGCCACTGCCACCATCCATCAAAACTTTAGTCAGTCGAGTGCCTTCGACGACTGGGTCGACCACCAAAGCTTGCCTCCCAGGGGTGGCTATGTGTGTCGGATGATCGGACTGGTCGAATGTGATGGCAGTCTGAGACCATTTCAGATAACTGGGCGTTGCCGGAGCAACCATATTCACTTCTCGGTTGATAACTTTCAATCGACTTTTGCTATCGACATCAGCAAACATCATCAGGGTGGAATTGACCTGGGGATATCCATCATCACTATCTTCTTTGTCTTCAACTTTGTCTGACTCCTTTTCCTTAGCTTTGGGCTGTTTCCCCTGGAATTGCTGGATCAAGAGCCAACACTGTCGAGTGGTATGTTTCAGGTAAATGAATTTACCCTCCTCATCTTTCTTCATATGAATGTGGCACGGCAAATCCATCACGTCATTCCCTTCCTTGTCCTTCACCTTCTTAGGGTTCCAAGACCCTTTGGCTTCCCTTTAAACTTTCCTTGAGTCACGACCAAGGCTTCTCCAGGAGTAGCTAGCTCGGCTTTCCGCTTCTGCTTCCGACTGGAGTTCCCTCCCCCGGTTTCGTGGGCGGCTGACTTGTGCTTGCCACTCCAGAGCCGATCCTCTTCTTCACCATTGGCATACTTGGTGGCAATCTCCATCATTCGACTCAGAAACATGTCTCCGGTTCAACCGAATTTTAGGTTTAGCTCTCTGTACTTAACGCCTTCCTTGAAGGCACAGACTGCCTGGTGATCAGATACATTCTCTACTGTGTGATGCAACGTGATCCATCTCTGGATGTAATCCCTCAGAGTTTCATTCGACTTCTGCACATAGGATTGTAGCTCTGTCAACCCTGCTGGTCGCTTGCAAGTTCCTTCAAATGTTCTGACAAACACTCGGGCAAGATCTTCCCAAGTGTAAATGCTGCTGGGTGCTAACTGACTCAACCATGCTCTGGCCGAGCCCTCCAACATAAGAGGTAGGTGTTCCATGGCCACCTCATCATTGCCGCCGCCAATCTGAACAACCACTCGGTAGTCTTCAAGCCAAGTATCAGGCTTGGACTCACCAATGAACTTACTGACTCCAGTCGCAAACCTGAAGTTGGGAGGAATCACCGCGGCCCTAATGGCTCTGCTGAAACACTCTGGTCCTGAGATGTGTACTCTGCTGCTGGTTGGTACATCTCTGTCACGACCTTCTCGGTGACCTCTGTTCCTGTCGACCAAACCTTGAACGATAATGGATCTCGCATCAAAGCCTGGTTCCCTGGGGTCGACTGGAATCCTTCGCCCAACACTGTGATGGCGTATGTCGTCCTGCTGTCGAGGCCGTATGATCCACCCCTTGGGGTAGGGGTGGGCACTTGACGTCGATCATCATGATCGAATCGGTGATCATACTGCTCACGGTTCTTGTACTGATCACGCCGGTCTCCATGTGCCTCACGCCCCCGGGGGCGATCTTGGGCTATGGGCTGACTGGACTGTATTTGCAGCGACGGACCTGCTGTGAATCCTATTCCGTGACTGTGATACAACTGAATTTTGATCTCCCGCTGCCCGGAGTAATGCTTTGATCTGTAACAAGCCTCTGCCAGCTTCTGACTGGGAAGGCTGAATTGACTCTGCTATACGGGCTGCAGCTGCTAGATTCTGAATCGGAGTTCAATATACCTGAGTCGATGGTGGAAAGAGTTGACGTCGACTAGAGTCTGGAACCCGTTGCCGTGCACGCTCGTCGAGTGCTCGCTGGAGGTTCTCCAGTCGAGTGCGCTCAGCCAAGTTGGCCAAGCGCGCGTCCTCTAAGGCACGAGCCTCGGGGGTTTCTCCAACGATAGGAGTGTGTAGCGCATCCATGTTCCAGCGGCGAAGTTCTTCCCTCTGCAGCGAAGTGAGGGGCTCGGGGAGGTACTCTTCGTGGACCTGCGCCGGATCGCCTCCGCCGTCATCTCCGTCGGCGCGGGGAAAGCCGGGAGGACTGCGTGGTCCATTGACCATCAGAACCTCCGCCGCTGGATCACTGCTGTCGCACTCGGATGCAGTCTCTGCGGAGCCAGTCGACAGGTCGAATAGGCCGTAGAGAGATTCGTTGGGCTCGATCGCCGCGACTTGGGGGGTGGCCGACTGGCGAGCCACCGCGTGCCTCACCCACCGCTGGAGCCTCGACCGACCGGAGCGCTTGCACCGGCGGGAGACTGGGAGGGAGGACGACACATGAGCCGACCGATACTGGGTCGACGGTTGCCGTAGGAGGACACCGCTGACGCACGCATGAAAGTGCGTCGCCCCGCGGACAGGGAGCACATCGATGTCGAGTGGAGCCTCCTGAAGACAAGCGGAGTCGTTGGCGATGAACGTGAGCACGCCGAGATGGATTTCGCGGCCCTCAACCAAAACTCCGCCCGAAACCATGGTGAAGGAGATCGGAAAAAATTGCAACTTCTCCAATAAGTCGCTAAGACACCTGCCCACGATGGGCGCCAACTGTCGTGGTTCTAAGTCTGACAGTAGAATAGGGGGGTAGGAATGGAGAGGCAAGATCCTAGCTATGGAGTAGTTGTATACGCGAGAGATTTACGAGTTCAGGCCCTTCTCGGAGGAAGTAACAGCCCTACGTCTCGGAGCCCGGAGGTGGTCAACTGTATTATGTGCGTATGAGTTACAAGGGTGCGAACCCTTTACACTGAGGAGGGGGGTGGCTTATATAGAGTCTGGCAGACCCCTCCGGCCCTCAGTTATGCAGGGTTTAAAGTACATTAAGATCGGGCGTTACTAGTAACGCCACAAATAAAGTGCTATGATGACCATAAAAGCCACTTAATGACAGACCGTTTGCGTGCAGAGTGGCTTTAGGTCTCCTGGCAGTCGAGTGGTTGGCTTCATGGTCGAGTGTCTTCGAGTCCGTCGAGTGGAACACTTCCGGGTCGACTGAAAGATGGTTTCTTCTAGAGATGTCCTTGGGGAGGGTATCTTGGACAAGTCCATGACCCTACCCTAGGCACATGGCTTCATCAGGGCCCCCGTAGCTCCACCGACGTACTCCCTGCACCCATATATACCTACGTATCCTAAAACTTCCAGAAGAGAAGATAGATCGGGAGTTCCGCTGCCGCAAACCACTGTAGCCACCAAAACCAATCGGGACCCTGTTCCGGCGCCCTGCCAGAGGGGAATCCCATCACCGGTGGCCATCTTCATCATCCCGGCGCTATCCATGACGAGGAGTGAGTAGTTCACCCTCGGGGCTGAGGGTATGTACCAGTAGCTATGTGTTTGATCTCTCTCTTTCGTGTTCTCTCTCGTGTTCCCTCTATGGCACGATCTTGATGTATCCCGAGCTTTGCTATTGTAGTTGGATCTTATGATGTTTCTCCCCCTCTACTCTCTTGTGATGAATTGAGTTTCCCCTTTGAAGTTATCTTATCGAATTGAGTCTTTTATGAGAACACTTGATGTATGTCTTGTCGTGATTATCTGTGGTGACAATGGGATATCATGTGCCACTTGATGTATGTTTTGGTGATCAACTTGCGGGTTTCGTGACATTGGGAACCTATGCATAGGGGTTGGCACACGTTCTTGACTCTCCAATAGAAACTTTGGGGCACTCTTTGAAGTACTTTGTGTTGGTTGGATGAATCTGAGATTGTGTGATGCATATCGTATAATCATGCCCACGGATACTTGAGGTGACAATGGAGTATCTAGGTGACATTAGGGTTTTGGTTGATATGTGTCTTAAGGTGTTATTCTAGTATGAACTCTTTTACAGATTGCTCCGAAAGAATAACTTTGAGGTGGTTTCGTACCCAACCATAATCTCTATGTTTGTTCTCCGCTATTAGTGGCTTCGGAGTGACTCTTTGTTGCATGTTGAGGGCTTGTTATATGATCTATCTATGTTATTATTGTTGAGAGAACTTGCACTAGTGAAAGTATGAACCCTAGGCCTTGTTTCCTATCATTGCAATACCGTTTATGCTCACGTTTATTACTTGTTACCTTGCTGTTTTTATTATTTCAAATTACAAATACCTTTATCTACCATCCATATTGCACTTGTATCACCATCTCTTCGCCGAACAAGTGCACCTATAATATTTACCATTGTATTGGCTGTGTCGGGGACACAAGAGACTTTTTGTTATTTGGTTGCAGGGTTGTTTGAGAGAGACCATCTTCATCCTACGCCTCCTACGGATTGATAAACCTTAGGTCATCCACTTGAGGGAAATTTGCAACTGTCCAACAAACCTGTGCACTTGCAGGCCCAACAACGTCTACAAGAAGAAGGTTGTGTAGTAGACATCAATGCCGCTACTCATCTAAACAATTTTGTTGATTTGTGTGATATGCAAAATAAGAAAGATTTGGATAACAATATTGTCAAATTGAAGTTATTTCCGTTTTCACTTAGAGATCGTGCTAAAGTTTGGTTTTCGTCTTTGCCTAAAAATAGTATTGATTCTTGGAACAAGTGCAAAGATGCTTTTATCTCTAAGTATTTTCCTCCTGCTAAGATCATCACTCTTAGGAATGATATTATGAATTTTAAACAACTTGATCATGAGCATGTTTCCCAATCTTGGTAAAGAATGAAATTGATGCTTCGCAATTGCCCTACTCATGGTTTGAATTTATGGATGATCATACAAAAATTTTATGCCGGTTTGAACTTTGCTTCTAGAAATCTCTTAGATTCGGCCGCGGGAGGCACGTTTATGGAAATTACGTTAGGAGATGCTACAAAATTTCTTGATAATATTATGGCTAATTATTCTCAGTGGCACACCAAAAGATCTTCTAGTAAAAAAGTGCATGCTATAGAAGAAATCAATGTTTTGAGTGGAAAGATGGATGAACTTATGAAGATGTTTGCTACTAAAAATACTCCTCTTGATCCCAATGATATGCCTTTGTCTTCCTTGATTGAGAATAATAATGAATCTATGGATATGAATTTTGTTGGTAGGAATAGTTTTGGAAATAATGCTTATAGAGGAAATTTTAATGCTAGACCGTTCCCTAGTAATCCCTCTAATAATTATGGAAATTCCTAAAATAATTCTTATGGTAATTTTAATAAGATGCCCTCTGATTTTTAGAATAGTGTGAAAGAATTTATGATTTCTCAAAAGAATTTTAATGCTTTGCTTGAAGAAAAATTGCTCAAAGATGTTGATTTGGCTAGGGATGTTGATAGACTTTCGCTTGATGTTAATTCTCTTAAACTTGGATCTTCTTCTCCTAAGAATGATATCAATGAATCTCTCAAAGTAATGAGAATTTCCATTGACGAGTGCAAGGAAAGAACCGCTAGATTGCGTGCTAAAAAAGAAAGCTTTATAAAAGCGTGTTCTTCTAGTTTCCGTGAAAATAATGATGAGGATCTTAAAGTTATTGATGCGTCTCCGATTAGATCTATGTTTTGCAATATGAATTTTGATGATTATGGGAGTGATGATGAATCAACTTTGCCTAGAAGGCGTCCCAAAAATTCGGAGTCTTTAGATCTTAATGTTAAATTTGGTAAAAGTGAGATTGGAGAATCTTCAACTTCTAATAATATTGAACCTACTATCTCGGATTTCAAGGAATTTGATTATTATAATTGCTCTTTAAAAGGTTGTATTTTCTTGTTGCAATCTGTTGTTAATTCTCCTCATGTTTATAGTCAAAATAAAGCTTTTACCAAACATATTGTTGATGCCTTGATGCAATCTTATGATGAAAAACTTAATTTGGAAGTTTCTATACCTAGAAAACTTAATTATGAGTGGGAACCTACTATAAAGATTAGAATTAAAGATTATGAGTGTTTTGCTTTGTGTGATTTGGGTGCTAGTGTTTCCACGATTCCGAAAACTTTATGTGATGTTCTAAGTTTCCATGATCTTGATGATTGCTCTTTAGATTTGCACCTTGCGGATTCCACCATTAAAAAGCCTATGGGAAGGATCAATGATGTTCTTATTGTTGCAAGTAGAAATTTGGTGCCCGTAGATTTTATCGTTCTTGATATAGATTGCAATCTTTCTTGCCCTATTATTCTTGGTAGACCTTTCCTTAGAACGATTGGTGCGATTATTGATATGAAGGAAGGGAACATTAGATTCCAATTTCCCTTAAAGAAAGGCATGGAGCACTTTCCAAGAAAGAAAGTCAAATTACCTTATGAATCTATCATGCGTGCTACTTATGAATTTAGTGCCAAAGATGACACTCGTTAGATCTATCTTTGCTTTTTATGCCTAGCTAGGGGCGTTAAACGATAGCACTAGTTGGGAGACAACCCAATTTTCTTTATGTTTTTTGTTTTTGCTCCTGTTTAGTAATAAATCTTGCATCTACCTTCTGGTTAGATGTGTTTTTATCTTTTAATTAGTGTTTGTGCCAAGTAGAACCTATAGGATAACCTACGATGATAGTTGATTTGATTCTGCTGAAAAACAGAAACTTTGCACGCACGAATATAATTTCGTTAAATCACAGGAACGTGATTTTGTGTTGATTCTTTTTTCTGCTGTTCAATAAACAAATTTTCCAGGACTTCCTATTTTGGTAGGATTTTTAGAGTTCCAGAAGTTTGTGTTAGTTACAGATTTCTAGAGACTGTTCTGTTTTTGACAGATTCTGTTTTTCGTGTGCCGTTTGCTTATTTCAATGCATCTATGGCTAGTAATTAAGTCTATGAACCATAAGGAAGTTGGAATACAGTAGGTTTAACACCAAAATAAATAAAGAATGAGTTCATGGCAGTACCTTATGTGGTGGTTTTGTTTTTTTTCACTAACGGAGCTTATAAGATTTCCTGTTGAGTTTTGTGTTGTGAAGTTTTCAAGTTTTGGGTAAAGCTTTTATGGACTATGGAATAAAGGGTGGCAAGAGCCTAAGCTTGGGGATGCTTATGGAACCCCAAGATATTCAAGAATAGCCAAAAGCCTAAGCTTGGGGATGCCCCTGGAAGGCATCCCCTCTTTCGTCTTCGTTCATTGGTAACTTTACTTGGAGCTCTATTTTTATTTGCTACATGATATGTGTTTTGCTTGGAGCATCGTGTATTATATTAGTCTTTGCTTTTTAGTTTACCACAATCATACTTGCTGTAAACACCTTTTGGGAGAAGCCTATTTGATTAGAATTTGCTAGAATACTCTATGTGCTTCACTTATATCTTTTGAGCTTGATAGTTTTTGCTCTAGTGCTTCACTTATATCTTTTAGAGCACGGTGGTGTCTTAATTTTGAAGAAATTGCTAGTCTCTCATGCTTCACTTATATTATTTTGAGAGTCTTTTAGAACAGCATGGTATTTGCTATGATCCTAAAGTTGGTCCTATAATGATGAGCATCCAAGTTGGGTATAATAAAAACTATCATAGAAAGTGAATTGGATGCTATGATCAATTTGATACTTGATAATTGTTTTGAGATATGGAGGTAGTGATATTAAAGTCATGCTAGTTGGGTGATTATGAATTTAAAGAATGCTTGTGTTGAAGTTTGTGATTCCCGTAGCATGCACGTATGGTGAACCGCTTTGAGATGAAGTTGGAGCACAATTTTATTTATTGATTGTCTTCCTTATGAGTGGCGGTCGGGGACGAGCGATGGTCTTTTCCTACCAATCTACCCCCTAGGAGCATGCGCGTAGTGCTTTGGTTTTTGATGACTTCTAAATTTTTGCAACAAGTATATGAGTTCTTTTGATTAATGTTGAGTCCATGGATTATACGCACTCTTTCACCCTTCCACCATTGGTAGCCTCTCTTGTATCGTGCAACTTTTGCCGGTACCATACACCCACCATTTACCTTCCTCAAAACAGCCACCATACCTACCTATTATGGCATTTCCATAGCCATTCCGAGATATATTGCCATGCAACTTTCCACCGTTCCGTTCATATGACACGCATTACTTTTCTCATATTGCTTTTTGCATGGTCATGTAGTTGACATTGTATTTGTGGCAAGGCCACCTTCATAATCTTCATAAATGTCGCTCTTGATTCATTGCATATCCTGGTACACCGCCGGAGGCATTCATATAGAGTCATATCTTGTTCTAGCTTTGAGTTGTAAATCCATAAAAGTGTGATGATCTTCATTATTAGAGCATTGTCCTAGTGAGGAAAGGATGATGAAGACTATGATTCCCCTACATGTCGGGATGAGACTTCGGACTTTACAAAAAGAAAAAAAAGAAAAAAAAGAGAAAGGCCAAAAAGAAAAAAAGAAGGCCAAAGAAAAAAAAAGAAAAAAAAGAAAATGAAAAAAAAGAGAAAAATAAAAAGAGAGAAAAAGAGAGAAGGGACAATGCTACTATCTCTTTTTCCACACTTGTGCTTCAAAATAGCACCATGATCTTCATGTTAGAGAGTCTCATATGTTGTCACTTTCATATACTAGTGGGAATTTTTCATTATAGAACTTGGCTTGTATATTCCAATGATGGGCTTCCTCAAAATGGCCTAGGTCTTCGTGAGCAAGCAAGTTGGATGCACCCCACTTAGTTTCTTTTGTTGAGCTTTCATATATTTATAGCTCTAGTGCACCCGTTGCATGGCAATCCCTACTCACTCACGTTAATATCTATTGATGGGCATCTCCATAGCCCGTTGATACGCCTAGTTGATGTGAGCCTATCTTCTCCTTTTTGTCTTCTCCACAACCACCATTCTATTCCACATATAGTGCTATGTCCATGGCTCACGCCCATGTATTGCATGAAAGTTGAAAAAGTTTGAGATTATTAAAGTATGAAACAATTGCGTGGCTTGTCATCGGGGTTGTGCATGATTAAATACTTTGTGTGATGAAGATAGAGCAAAAGCTAGACTATATGATTTTGTAGGGATAACTTTCTTTAGCCATGTTATTTTGAGAAGACATGATTACTTTGATTAGTATGCTTGAAGTATTACTATTTCTTATGTCAATATGAACTTTTATTTTGTATTCATTTGGGTCTGAACATTCATGCCACAATAAAGAAAATTACATTATGAATTATGCTAGGTAGCATTCCACATCAAAAATTTCTTTATTATCATTTACCTACTTGAGGACGAGCAGGAATTAAGCTTGGGGATGCTTGATATGTCTCCAACGTATCTATAATTTTTGATTGTTCCAAGCTATTATATTACCCCTTTTGGATGTTTATGGGCTTTATTTTACACATTTATATCATTTTTGGGGCTAACCTACTAACCGGAGGCCCAGCCCATATTGCTGTTTTTTTGCCTATTTCAGTATTTCGAAGAAAAGGAATATCAAACGGAGTCCAAACGGAATGAAACCTTCGGGAGCGTGATTTTTGGAACTAACATGATCCGGAGAGCTTGTAGTGCAGGCCAAGAAGCTCCCGAGGGCCCCACAAGATAGGGGGCCACGCCCCCCTGTAGGGCGCGCCCCCTGTCTCGTGGGCCCCTCGGGCGGCCATCGATGTACTTCTTCCTCCTATATATACCTACGTACCCCGACAACATCCAGGAGCACCACGAAACACAATTTCCACCACAGTAACCTTCTGTATCCGCGAGATCCCATCTTGGAGCCTTCCCTGGCACTCTGCCGGAGGGGGAATCAACCACGAAGGGCCTCTATATCAACATCCTTGCCCCTCCGATGAGTTGTGAGTAGTTTACCACAGACCTACGGGTCCATAGTTATTAGCTAGATGGCTTCTTCTCTCTTTTTGGATCTCAATAAAATGTTCTCCCCCTCTATTGTGGAGATCTATTTGATGTAAACTCTTTTTGCGGTGTGTTTATCGAGATCCGATGAATTGTGGGTTTATGATCAAGTTTATCTATGAATAATATTTGAATCTTCTCTGAATTCTTTTATGTATGATTGGGTTATCTTTGCAAGTCTCTTCGAATTATCAGTTTGGTTTGGCCTATTAGATTGGTCTTTCTTGCCAGGGGAGAAGTTCTTAGCTTTGGGTTCAATCTTGCGGTGTCATTATCATGTTGCCATCAAGGATAACAAGATGGGGTTTACATCATATTGCATGAGTTTATCCCTCTACATCATGTCATCTTGCTGAATGCGTTACTCTGTTCTTATGAACTTAATACTCTAGATGCAGGCAGGAGTCGGTCAATGTGTGGAGTAATAGTAGTAGATGCAGGCAGGAGTTTGTCTACTTGTTATGGACGTGATGCCTATATACATTATCATGCCTAGATAATCTCATAACTATGCGCTTTTCTATCAATTGCTCGACAGTAATTTGTTCACCCACCGTAATACTTATGCTATCTTGAGAGAAGCCTCTATTGAAACCTATGGCCCCTGGGTCTATCTCTTATCATATTTGCTTTCAATCTACCTTTATTTGCATCTTTACTTTTTGCATCTATATTACAAAATACCAAAAATATATTTATCTTATCATACTATCTTTATTAGATCTCACTTTCGCAAGTGGCCGTGAAGGGATTGACAACCCCTTTATTGCGTTGGTTGCGGGTTCTCAATTTGTTTGTGTAGGTGCGTGGGACTTTTGAGGAGCCTCCTACTGGATTGATACCTTGGTTCTCAAAACTGAGGGAAATATTTACGCTACACTTTGCTGCATCACCCTCTCCTCTTCGAGGAAAACCAACGCAAGCTCAAGACGTAGCACTGTCCGACTAGGAAGTTGATCCTAGGTGCGCATGAGTGAGGATAAAGTGCACATGAAAGACTAGTGTTGATCTGTGGAGTCGGTCTAGATCCTGCCAGGAGTAACCGCCAGCAATCAGCGGGTATGTCTGGGGTGTTACACCCGACCCCACATATATTCATCTCTAGCCGCACTTCGAACCAAACCCTAACCCCTCCACTCAACTCTCTTTCGTCCACTAGCTCCACTCTGACAAACACCGATCTTCTTTGGCATGGCGGATAGCAGATCGACTCCAAGAGCTCTGGATCCATCGACTGGGACCTTGTCCCTTGTGGTCCTACCGAGGAGATGGCCATCTTCATGGCTCTCTCCTGCTCGAGGGAGGAGTGCACTGTTGGAAATATGCCCTAGAGGCAATAATAAAAGCATTATTGTTATATTTCCTTGTTCATGATAATTGTCTTTATTCATGCTATAATTGTATTATCCGGAAATCATAATACACGTGTGAATACATAGACCATAATATGTCCCTAGTGAGCCTCTAGTTGACTAGCTCATTGATCAACAGATAGTCATGGTTTCCTGACTATGGACATTAGATGTCGTTGATAACGGGATCACATCATTAGGAGAATGATGTGATGGACAAGACCCAATCCTAAGCATAGCACAAGATCATGTAGTTCGTTTTGCTAGAGCTTTTCCAATGTCAAGTATCTCTTCCTTAGACCATGAGATCGTGTAACTCCCGGATACCGTAGGAGTGCTTTAGGTGTACCAAACGTCACAACGTAACTGGGTGACCATAAAGGTGCACTACAGGTATCTCCGAAAGTGTCTGTTGGGTTGACACGGATCGAGACTGGGATTTGTCACTCCGTATTACGGAGAGGTATCTCTGGGCCCACTCGGTAATGCATCATCATAATGAGCTCAAAGTGACCAAGTGTTTGGTCACGGGATCATGCATTACAGTACGAGTAAAGTGACTTGCCGGTAACGAGACTGAACGAGGTATTGGGATACCGACGATCGAGTCTCGGGCAAGTAACATACCGTTTGACAAAGGGAATAGTATATGGGGTTGTTTGAATCCTCGACATCGTGGTTCATCCGATGAGATCATCGAGGAGTATGTAGGAGCCAACATGGGTATCCAGATCCTGCTGTTGGTTATTGACCGGAGAGCCGTCTCGGTCATGTCTACATGTCTCCCGAACCCGTAGGGTCTACACACTTAAGGTTCGGTGACGCTAGGGTTGTAGGAATATGAGTATGCAGCAAACCAAATGTTGTTTGGAGTCCCGGATGAGATCCCGGACATCACGAGGAGTTTCGGAATGGTCCGGAGGTAAATAATTATATATAGGAAGTGCTATTTCGGCCATCGGGAAAGTTTCGGGGTCACCCGGTATTGTACCGGGACCACCAGAAGGGTCCCGGGGGTCCACCGGGTGGGGCCACCTATCCCGGAGGGCCCCATGGGCTGAAGTGGGAGGGGAACCAGCCCCTAGTGGGCTGGTGCGCCCCCCCTTGGGCCCCCCTGTGCTTAGGGTTGGAAACCCTAGGTGGGGGGGCACCACTTGTCTTGGGGGGCACTCCACCCCCCAGGCTGCCGCCCCCCTTGGGAGATTGCATCTCCCAGGGCCGGCGCCCCCCCTGGGGGCCTATATAAAGGAGGGCAGGGGGAGGGCAGACGCACCCTTGTGTCTTGGCGCCTCCCACCCCTGCTACACCTCGTCCTCCTCCCGCAGCAGCTTGGCGAAGCCCTGCCGGAGTTCTGCTGCATCCACCACCACGCCGTCGTGCTGCTGGATCTTCATCAACCTCTCCTTCCCCCTTGCTGGATCAAGACAGAGGAGACGTCACGCTGACCGTACGTGTGTTGAACGCGGAGGTGCCATCCGTTCGGCGCTAGGATCTCCGGTGATAGGATCACGACGAGAACGACTACTTCAACCCCATTCGTTTGAACGCTTCCGCTCGCAATCTACAAAGTGGTATGTAGATGCATCTCTCCTTTCACTCGTTGCTTAGATGAACTCATAGATGGATCTTGGTGAAACCGTAGGAAATTTTTTATTTTCTGCAACGTTCCCCAACAGTGGCATCATGAGCTAGGTCTATGAGTAGTTCTCTATTGCACGAGTAGAACACAATTTTGTTGTGGGCGTAGATCTTGTCAACTTGCTTGCCGCTACTAGTCTTTTCTTGCTTCAGCGGTATTGTGGGATGAAGCGGCCCGGACCGACCTTACACGTATGCTTATGTGAGACAGGTTCCACCGACTGACATGCACTAGTTGCATAAGGTGGCTAGCGGGTGTCTGTCTCTCCTACTTTAGTTGGAGCGGATTCGATGAAAAGGGTCCTTATGAAGGGTAAATAGAAGTTGACAAAATCACGTTGTGGTTATTCGTAGGTAAGAAAACATTCTTGCTAGAACCCAATTGCAGCCACGTAAAAGATGCAACAACAATTAGAGGACGTCTAACTTGTTTTTGCAGCAATTGTCATGTGATGTGATATGGCCAGAAGTTGTGATGAATGATGAACGATATATTGTGATGTATGAGATCATGTTCTTGTAATAGGAATCACGACTTGCATGTCGATGAGTATGACAACCGGCAGGAGCCATAGGAGTTGTCTTTATTTTTTGTATGACCTGCGTGTCATTGAAGAACGCCATGTAAATTACTTTACTTTATTGCTAAACGCGTTAGCCATAGAAGTAGAAGTAGTCGTTGGCGTGACAACTTCATGAAGACACAATGATGGAGATCATGATGATGGAGATCATGGTGTCATGCCGGTGACGAAGATGATCATGGAGCCCCGAAGATGGAGATCGAAAGAGCTATATGATATTGGCCATATCATGTCACTACTATATAATTGCATGTGATGTTTATTATGTTTTATGCATCTTGTTTACTTAGAACGGCGGTAGTAAATAAGATGATCCCTTATAATAATTTCAAGAAAGTGTTCCCCCTAACTGTGCACCGTTGCTAAAGTTCGTCGTTTCGAAGCACCACGTGATGATCGGGTGTGATAGATCCTTACGTTCACATACAACGGGTGTAAGACAGATTTACACATGCAGAACACTTAGGGTTAACTTGACGAGCCTAGCATGTACAGACATGGCCTCGGAACACAAGAGACCGAAAGGTCGAACATGAGTCGTATATAAGATACGATCAACATGGAGATGTTCACCGATGATGACTAGTCCATCTCACGTGATGATCGGACATGGCCTAGTCAACTCGGATCGTGTAACACTTAGATGACTAGAGGGATGTCAAATCTGAGTGGGAGTTCATTCAATAATTTGATTAGATGAACTTAATTATCATGAAATTAGTCTAAAACTTTTGCAAAATATGTCTTGTAGATCAAATGGCCAACGCTCATGTCAACATGAACTTCAACGTGTTCCTAGAGAAAACCAAGCTGAAAGATGATGGCTGCAACTATTCGGACTAGGTCCGGAACCTGAGGATCATCCTCATAGCAGCCAAGAAAGCATATGTCCTAGATGAACCGCTAGGTGAAGCACCCATCCGAAAGAACCAAGACGTTATGAACGTTTGGCAGTCACGTGCTGATGATTACTCCCTTGTTCAGTGCGGCATGCTTTACAGCTTAGAACCAGGGCTCCAAAAGCGTTTTGAGAAACACGGAGCATATGAGATGTTCGAGGAGCTGAAAATGGTTTTTCAAGCTCATGCCCGGGTCGAGAGATATGAAGTCTCCGACAAGTCCTATAGTTGTAAGATGGAGGAAAACAGTTCTGTCAGTGAGCACATACTCAAAATGTCTGGGTTGCACAACCGCTTGTCCTAGCTGGAGATCAATCTCGCGGACGAGGCGGTCATTGACAGAATCCTTCAGTCACTCCCACCGAGCTACAAGAGCTTTGTGTTGAACTACAATATGCAGGGGATGGTGAAGACCATTCCTGAAGTATTTTCAATGCTGAAGTCAGCAGAGGTTGAAATCGAGAAAGAACATCAAGTGTTGATGGTCAATAAGACCACTAAGTTCAAGAAGGGCAAGGGTAAGAAGAACTTCAAGAAGGACGGCAAAGATGTTGCCGCGCCCGGTAAGCCAGTTGCCGGGAAGAAGTCAAATAATGGACCCAAGCCTGAGACTGAGTGCTTTTATTGCAAGGGGAAGGGTCACTGGAAGCGCAACTGCCCAAATACTTAGCGGACAAGAAGGCCGGCAACACTAAAGGTATATTTGATATACATGTAATTGATGTGTACCTTACCAGTACTCGTAGTAACTCCTGGGTATTTGATACCGGTGCCGTTGCTCATATTTGTAACTCACAACAGGAGCTGCGGAATAAGCGGAGACTGGCGAAGGACGAGGTGACGATGCGCGTCGGGAATGGTTCCAAGGTCGATGTGATCGCCGTCGGCACGCTACCTCTACATTTACCCGCGGGATTAGTTATGAACCTCAATAATTGTTATTTAGTGCCAAGTTTGAGCATGAACATTGTATCTAGATCTCGTTTAATACGAGATGGCTACTCATTTAAATCCGAGAATAATGGTTGTTCTATTTATATGAGAGATATGTTTTATGGTCATGCCCCGATGGTCAATGGTTTATTCTTAATGCATCTCGAATATAATGTTACACATATTCATAGCGTGAATACCAAAAGATGTAAAGTTGATAACGATAGTCCCACATACTTGTGGCACTGCCGCCTTGGTCACATTGGTGTCAAGCGCATGAAGAAGCTCCATGCTGATGGACTTTTAGAGTCTCTCGATTATGAATCATTTGACACATGCGAACCATGCCTCATGGGCAAAATGACCAAGACTCCGTTCTCCGGAACAATGGAGCGGGCAACCAACTTATTGGAAATCATACATACCGATGTGTGCGGTCCAATGAGCATTGAGGCTCGCGGAGGATATTGTTATGTTCTCACTCTCACTGATGACTTGAGTAGATATGGGTATGTCTACTTGATTCAACACAAGTCTGAGACCTTTCAAAAGTTCAAGGAATTTTAGAATGAGGTAGAGAATCAACGTGACCGAAAGATAAAGTTCCTGCGATCAGATCGTGGAGGTGAATACTTAAGTCACGAATTTGGTACACACTTAAGGAAATGTGGAATCGTTTCACAACTCACGCCGCCTGGAACACCTCAGCGTAATGGTGTGTCCGAATGTCATAATTGCACTCTATTGGATATGGTGCGGACTATGATGTCTCTTACCGATTTACCGCTATCATTTTGGGGATACGCTCTAGAGATAGCTACATTCACTTTAAATAGGGCACCGTCTAAATCTGTTGAGACGACACCGTATGAATTATGGTTTGGGAAGAAACCTAAGCTGTCGTTTCTAAAAGTTTGGGGATGCGATGCTTATGTCAAGAAATTACAACTTGAAAAGCTCGAACCCACGTCGGAAAAATGCGTCTTCATAGGATACCCTAAGGAAACCATTGGGTATACCTTCTACTTAAGATCTAAGGGCAAGACCTTTGTTGCCAAGAATGGATCCTTTCTGGAAAAAGAGTTTCTCTCAAAAGAAGTAAGTGGGAGGAAAGTAGAACTCGATGAAGTACTACCTCTTGAACCGGAAAGTAGTGCAGCTCAGGAAAATGTCCCTGTGGTGCCTACACCAACTGGAGAGGAAATTAATGATTATGATCATGGTACTTCGGATCAAGTTGCTACTGAACCTCGTAGGTCCACAAGGACACGTTCCACACCAGAGTGGTATGGCAACCCTGTCCTGGAAATCATGTTGTTAGATAACGGTGACGCTAGACCATGAGATCGTGTAGTTCGTTTTGCTAGAGCTTTTCCAATGTCAAGTATCTCTTCCTTAGACCATGAGATTGTGTAACTCCCGGATACCGTAGGAGTGCTTTGGGTGTACCAAACGTCACAACGTAACTGGGTGACCATAAAGGTGCACTACAGGTATCTCCAAAAGTGTCTGTTGGGTTGACACGGATCGAGACTGGGATTTGTCACTCTGTATTACGGAGAGGTATCTCTGGGCCCACTCGGTAATGCATCATCATAATGAGCTCAAAGTGACCAAGTGTTTGGTCACGGGATCATGCATTACGGTACGAGTAAAGTGACTTGCCGGTAACGAGACTGAACGAGGTATTGGGATACCGATGATCGAGTCTCGGGCAAGTAACATACCGTTTGACAAAGGGAATAGTATACGGGGTTGTTTGAATCCTCGACATCGTGGTTCATCCAATGAGATCATCGAGGAGTATGTAGGAGCCAACATGGGTATCCAGATCCCACTGTTGGTTATTGACCGGAGAGCCGTCTCGGTCATGTCTACATGTCTCCCGAACCCGTAGGGTCTACACACTTAAGGTTCAGTGACGCTAGGGTTGTATGAATATGAGTATGCATCAAACCGAATGTTGTTCGGAGTCCTGGATGATATCCCGGACGTCACGAGGATCTCCGGTGATAGGATCACGACGAGAACGACTACTTCAACCCCGTTCTTTTGAACGCTTCCGCTCGCGATCTACAAAGTGGTATGTAGATACATCTCTCCTTTCACTCGTTGCTTAGATGAACTCATAGATGGATCTTGGTGAAACCGTAGGAAATTTTTTATTTTCTGCAACGTTCCCCAACATGCACCCGACCGCGGACGGACATGTTCCGGAGGGAATCCATTGCGCCCATGCAAATCTGTCGGGACTAGTGGAGGGAGGCGCTTGACCGCTGCTTTGCCGGATGCAGTGCAGTCCGTCTAGCCCCCAAAACCCAGGGTGGTGACACAACCCCTTCAGTGGCGTGCCGTCTCCGCGTGGTGAGCCTATGAGCCGAAGGTAAACACCGGCATGGATTACGATGAGTACGCTGCGGATGCAAGGCGTGCCCTCCATGCAAGGAACATGCCGCGGAGGCGGAGGTGCACACCGCCGAGACGAAACGCCCGGCCACGTGCATCAGCGATCTCACATCGACCGGTGTCATCGAGGCCACATGCTTCGACGAGGAAGAGTAGGCCATGGGAGACGACGATGCCTCGTGTCCCATGTAGGCCCGTCTGTATCCCATGTCCCACTCTACCTTGTTCGCAACCGGGCCTTCACTTCATGTGTCTTACCGCCACCGAAAAGGGACACAGAGGAATACAAGGACGATCGCTGATGAAGATTTATATTAGGTTTTATATGTTGCATGTAATTGTATGGACTTGATGATCTGAAATGAGGTATTCACGTCTCCAATGTATCTATAATTTTTTATTGTTTCATGCTGTTAATTATATTATCAATCTCGCATGCTTTATGGGAACTAACCTATTAACTTAGTGCCAAGTGTCAGTTGATGTTTTCTGCTTGCTTACGGTTTTATAGAAAAATTCAAGTGTCAGTCCAAACACGATGAAACTTTTTGACGATTTTTTGGACCAAAAGATACCTAGCAAGCTTCAAGAGAGTCCAGACGATAAACGAGGTGGTGACAAGGCAGGGGTGCACCCTGCGCCTTGTGGCCCCCTTGCTGCTCCGATAACCCTAATTCTTGGCCTATAAATTTTAAAATATTCAGAAACCCTTGAGGGAGGTCCCGAAACTTTTATTCCGCCGCCGCAAGCCTTTGTTCTTCCGTGATCCCATCTGGAGGCCTTTTTGGGTATTCTGCCGGAGGGGGAATCCATCACGGAGGACCTCTAGATCAACCTTGTTGCCATCCCAATGATGTGTTAGTAGTTCCCCATATGACCTACAACTATATAGCTGTAGCTATATGGCTCCCTCTCTCATTTTGATCCTCAATACAATGTTCTCTTAGGATATCGGTTCGACGTTGTCGGTGTACAAAAGTAGGGGCTCTCTTTTGTACCCCTTTACTTGTGCATGAGTAGTCAGAGCCGCGCCCACGGCCACACTTGGCAGGGTAGAGGAGGGAAGCTGAAGGTACAATACAATCAGAGCAACGCCAAGACCAGAGACACAAAGAGCAGAGGGCGAGGTAGGCTCCCCCGGCAAGACCCTTGCCGGGGCAGCCTCCGCAGCCCCGGCAAGACCCTTGCTGGGGTAACTTGCCCAAACGCCAGCAGAGCTTGCCACCCTTGAGCCCAAGGGTTCCAACGCCATCCACCACATTGGAACCAAGGCTCGGGAGGCACCTCCATGGTGGCATGCAGATCTTCGTGAAGATCATAAACACAAAGATCAGGTGAGGACCAGAAGACGACGATCCTCGCTAAGATCCTTGCCGAGGAAATCCATGAGACCTCCGGCAAGATCCTTGCTGGGGACGACCGCAATGCCACGGCAAGACCCTTGCTGGGGCCCCAGCAAGACTCTTGTCGAGGACATCCGCGGGGCCGTAGCCTAGCCCACATCTGCCAAGACTCCACCGTCGTTCCCCTACAGCTGCCAGCTCACCAACTAGGCGAGCACCTGCATGGCGATGTGCGGCCTCTAGGCCAACTCAGCAAGCACCTGCGTGGTGGCATGCGGATCTTCATGAAGACCCTACCACCACGCCAACTCAGCAGCCAGCCAGCCTACATGGCACTGCACGCCTCGTTGGCTTAGATGCGTGTCGAAGCAAGACGGAGCGACGACGGATGGGACGGGCTTCGTTACCGTCCCCAATAAAGCAAGGGGACACCTAAGGAGCGCATTTAATGCGTTTTGTCCCGTAATGACAGGCGATAAGCTTGTATACTGTATACCTTTCGACCTCCCGTGTGCCACTGTGGTGACCCCTTTGACTATAAAAGGAGTCCCAAGGCATAATGGAGAGGGATTCAGATCTTTTGAACAAGCCACGTGCCGTAGCTAGTTCAAGAACTCAAGAACACTCAAATATACACCCAAAGAAGGACTAGGGTATTACGCATCCTCGCAGCCCGAACCTGGCTAAACGATCTTTGTGCTGACTCCTAGACCCGCTCTTTCCACAACCTCGTGCCCGTCGACCGTAGTAGGGATCCCAGTGATCCCATATGTGTCGTTCTCCACCGACATCTCTGGAGCTCCAGGTAGGGGGCGCAGTTGTGAAAATCCGGTTTAGCGGTTAGTTTAGCCGTTCTTCATCACCATGGCTTCCGAGGAAGAAGGCGACCGAATGAGCGACATCATTTGCGGATGCAGTGAACGCTCGCGCAGCGACAGAAAAACTAAGTCACGCAAAACTTTGAGCAATTCTTTTTATATAAGATTATTCTCCTCGGATATCTTTCCCTCTGTATGAGAAACCTGCACGCAATGGAGCCCTTCCACTACTGGTGACGCCCTTGTTCTATTTCGAGTCCTATCAACAGTTCGAGCGGCTGCGTCGAGAACGGCAGGGTGGCCTTCCGCTATCGGCAACACTCTCATTCTATTTCGAGTCCGCTCAACAGTTCGAGTGGCCACGCTGAGAATGGTAAGGTGGTTCGCCTGGCAGCAAGCACACCCGGCAGGCTATTGGGGATCTGTCCTCGAGGCGCCGCAGCTTGGGTTTACGCGCTGGCAAGCCTACCCAATTAACGTAGGGTGGACATACAAAGAGATATCAAACTAGGAAATAACATGCATCGTTTCAAAGTACTACAGAGTTATATTACATCAAATGTTGTTGCGGTTCTAACTAAAGATAAAAATTGTCTTGGACATGAACCTGCAGCAGCGATGAGAAACGGGGTGCCTAGTGCCGGTGCTGGCCTTCTATCCTCCAAACTCTATCAACGCGGCTGATGATGGGCTTGATATGCTCCTCGAGCGTCGCGAGGTCCACATCCTCCGGCAAGCTCTCTAGCGCGGCGCCAAAGTCGAGGTTGGGGTTCCAGTATGCCACCTTGGTGAGGACCTTGGTCAGGGCACCCCGGCAAAGCTGCCGGGCCTCATTGGCCAGAGAGCTCGCTCTGTTAGAGCGAAACTGCTCCAAGGCTCCAAGAACGCCCTCAAAGAACAGGGTCAGCTTGGCGTTGGGACTCACGTTCGGCTCCGGGGTGTACCTCATGTTCGGCATCCCCATGGTAGCCAGCTTCGTGGTGATCCTGTCGGTGACGTCAGCGAGGCGGCTGATCCAGAGGTTTTCGCCCTTCACATAATCCTCGTGGTTGGCGGCGTCATTCCTCCGCAGCTGCCTCTCCTCCTCCAAGTCCTTGGCTAGGGACTCTTCCCGGGCCCTGGCCCCCGAAAGCATCCCCTCAAGGCCCTCCAGCTTCAGCTTCAGGTCATTGACCGAGTCGTTGGCTTGGGAGAGTAGCTCGGCCTTGCCGAGGACTGCGGCCTGCGCCTCCGCCCAGGCGCTGCTGATCATGTCCTTCTCCTTCGCCAGCTCCAGGGCCTTGTTCTTCAGGCCGTCCCGCTCCACCTCCAGCTCCTTCACCTTGTCGTCATGGACCAAGGATTGAGCATTGAGTGCCTCCTAGTTCCTCTGCTCCAGCCCCTGGGTCAGCTGTGCGACGAGCCTCTCGGCCTCCTCATCCTTGCTGTGGAGTGTGGCGGCGAGCGCCTCCTCACGAGCGTCGAGGTCCTCCTACTGGGAGTTCAACTCAGCCTGGCGCTGGTGCCAGGCGGCTCGTCCTTGGCGGCCTGTTCCCTCGCCGCCTCCTGGGCCTTCTTGACATCGGCCTGCTTCAAGATGAGCTCTTGCTTGCGCTCGGCCAGGAGATCTTGGGCAGCCTTCAGATCTTCGTGGGCCTGGCGGAACCAGGCCTGCATCTCGGTGATGCGTTCCTCAAGGTCCGCCTCCGCCTTGTCCGCCACCGCCACCCTGGACTTCACCTTGTCCAGACGGGCGTGGTGGAGCGCGTGGAGCTTCTGGGAGTCGGTGTTCATGGCCTGAAGAAAACGCTCCTCTTGAGAACCGCCAACACCGGCGCTCGGTTCGTCAACAACCTGGATCCCGGTGGAGGCGAGCGCCTCATCATCAAACACCTCCCCCTCGGCCGGCGCCCTGGTGCCCGCCGTCCCTGGAAGGTGGACGAACAGGTCGTTGCCCACCTTCAAGTACCTGCCTGAGCTAGAGGCGGCGGAGGAGGAGGGTTGATCATCGACCACCCCCTCCTCGGCAGCAGCCTTGCCAGCCTCCTCAGCGGCGCCCTTGCCGGCCTCTGTCGGTGTCAAAACCGGCGGATCTCGGGTAGGGGGTCCTGAACAGTGCGTCTAAGGCCAATGGTAACAGGAGGCGGGGGACACGATGTTTACCCAGGTTCGGGCCCTCTCTATGGAGGTAATACCCTACTTCCTGCTTGATTGATCTTGATGATATGAGTATTACAAGAGTTGATCTACCACGAGATTGTAGAGGCTAAACCCTAGAAGCCAGCCTATGATTATGATTGTCCTTGTCCTACGAACTAAACCCTCCGGTTTATATAGACACCGGAGGGGGCTAGGGTTACACCGAGTCGGTTACAGAGAAGGAAATCTTCATATCCGAATTTCCAAGCTTGCCTTCCACACCAAGGAGAGTCCCATCCGGACACGGGACGAAGTATTCAATCTTGTATCTTCATAGTCCAACAGTCCGGCACAAGTACATAGTCCGGCTATCCGAGGACCCCTTAATCCATGACTCCCTCAGTAGCCTCTGAACCAGTCTTCAATGACGATGAGTCCGGCGCGCAGATTGTCTTCGGCATTGCAAGGCGGGTTCTTTCTCCAAATACTCCAAGGTAGATTTTGAACATATCAATCGTGTCTGGATCTGCAAAACAAATTCCAAGTACCACCGTAGAGAGCACAATATTCCACAAATCTAATCTGCTGACAACTTTTCATAGTGTGACATCACGCTGCGGCCCGGTCATTATATGAACAGTTTTTCCCAACCTGCTGTTGCACGTCTTGCGAGGCAGTTTTATTGGCACGTCTTGTCGAAGCAGAGATCGTGTTCCCCTTATCACGGGATTCTCATCAATACGGGCGTGGGTAACCCAACCGTGCCGTTAGTATGATTCCTCGGTTTTAGGTAAGTTCCAAACTTCCACGCAGAGGACGCTTGATATTCATCCTCTTTATAAAGAGGTCAACACCTATCCTTTTCTTTCCACACCCGATCCATCCCTTCCCCTACCTCGAGTTCCAACACCCAAGGCTCAGTCCAAGCGCTCCGGACCTTCAACCATGTCCGGATCCAACCTTCAAGGCCAGTGGATGGTATCTTCCGTCACAGAGGAGGACATCAAGAAGCTTAGGGAGGCTAGGTATCTGACCGCCGAAATCCCTCACGGGCTACCCGCTCAAGGGCAGGTCATCCCCACTCCCGAGCCCAATGAGAGTGTCATATTTGTTTCCCACTTCCTCCGAGGGCTAGGTTTTAGTCTTGATCCCTTCGTTAGAGAGCTCATGTTTTATTATGGGCTAGATTTCCATGATCTAGCTCCAGATGCCTTCCTTCCCATCTCGTCGTTTATCGTCGTGTGAGGCCTTCCTCCGCATTACCCCACACTTCGGTTTGGGGTTCAAGACCTTTAATGTAAAGCCAAATATGGTCGACGGGTGACATGCAGAGTGCAGAGGCGCTATAATAAGCAAAGGTGCCAATGCCCCATGGCCAAAGGGTTCCTTTCCGAAGGTGTCCGACCTATGGCAACGAGAGTGGTTTTACATCACAGCAACCCGAGGTACAAAGCGGGTAGCCGCCCCCGCCTTCTGCTCTGCCTCTCCGCCCCAACTGGCATCATGGTTCAACAAAGGGCTGGACTGGGGGCCAGTTAATGATGTGCTGACATTGCAAAGCCGCATCCGAGATCTCCTCGAGAGGGATATTAGTCTCGTCAAAGTAATCCAAGTTATGTTAGTTCGTCGGGTCCTGCCATGCCAACGTCGATCTCTCCGTATGTGGGAGTTCAACCCAGAAGGACCGTGAACCATTCAACACTTCTTCGGCGTGACGCTCGAAGGGATGTATCGATTATTCTTCGGATCACGAATAAAGTGTCCGGACACCATCGAGGATGTGGGTCTCAACTGCAACCCAGATACCCAAGTAAGTAACTCCGCGACCGAACACGCTCTCATTATGTTTGTCACAACATTATTCTGAACTATTACCATCGGCCAGGACTGGATAAGAAAGGCGGAGAGGATCAGGTGTTCAGCCCCTCTTCCCGAAGGTTCGCCGGAACCTGTACTAACCAGGATGCTGGCTCGTGCACCGTATCAAGTGCCATCAGGAGAAGACGATAGGAGGAATGGGGAAGCCAAAAGCGGGCTTCATATGTTACACATCCAAACCGGTGGAATTAGTGCCTCCGCGAAGGAGGATGATCGGGGAGGTGAATCTAAAATCCCCTATCCCCACGGGAAGAAAAGGGCCGCCCCTGAAGACTTGGAAACGGAGGTTTCCAAATGAGGGAAGAAACCTTCACCAGGGGGCCCTGCCCCGGAGGGCATCCTTACCGCACAACGCTCACAAGGGGGTCAGCCGTCAGCCGAGATGTAAGTGATCAAAGGCACATTGGTAAATATGCCCTCCTCTTTTCCTGAGAATCACAACCGAGATATATGTTTTGCAGTCTGACTCATAGCCCTTCTTCACAATGTTCGTCTTCGGGGGATCTTCTTCCGGAGATGATGGAGAGCGAAACGCCTCCTCCCGCTTCCCCGCCTCGTGAGACGGACAACCCTGAGGTGTCATCGCGGAGGATTTCTCCTGATCCGCAAAGGCCAGAAGGTAACTCTTCGGCTGCCCGAAGTCTGAAGTTCTCGGGTCCTAAGGAGACCAATAGAAAAAGACCAGGACTGTCCGGTGTACAACCGGACACGTTGATGGATCTTTTGGAGCAAGCAGCTATCTCAGAGGCACATCGTACCTTAATGGGTACGGTGGTTGAGAGGATCTCATCCGCCAAAAGCGGGTTGAATGAAGCTTTTACGAGCCTGCTAAGAGGCTTTGAGGTACGCAAAGTAATATATATATTTTTAACTATACCACACACACTAGGTGTGCTCTATATAGATAGTAGCCCCTGAGACTCTGGTTGCCGTCCAGACGCGGCGAGCAGAGGATCATAGTCTCAGGTAATAACAACGCTGCTTTCATGCGCAGGCGGCTGCAGATGCGGCGGCTGACTGAACTGCTGATTTTGCCGAATTGAGGCGGCAGCTTGATGCAGCGGATGCGGACATCATGCTTGTGAACAAGAGGCTTGACGAGGCACAGGGTATGTGTATTCGGGTGGTCAGCAAATATTAAGAGTAGCATGATGCTAGTATTTATAATATGCTTTGACTGCAGATGGAGCTGCCGCAGTGGAGACCCTTCGGGCAGAACTTGCTCGAGCCAAGGAACAAGCCAGGAGAAGTGATGCGGCCACCTTAAAGGCAGCTGAAGAGTTAAAACCGAACAAGCTGCTCATCGCCAGAGTGAAGATAAAATAGCCAACATGGCTCTTGAGCTGCAAAATGCCGCTAGCCGATATGAGCTCCTTGAAAGGGAAAGCCAAGCGAAAGTGACTGACCTGGATAAGGCCTTGCAAGCAGCAAAGGAAACTCGCTCAGAAATCAGAGCGGTACGGGAGGAGCTTCGGCAAGCCGGTGATATCGCGACTGGGAAGCCCTTTTTACTGTGAACGAAGTTCGGCGATCCGAAATATGCCCCTCTTGATCAATTGTGGAGTTATGCAGACGCATACTTGGATTTAGCAAAGAGTGTTGCTGATGCGACGGAGTATTTCAAGGATCGGAAAGATCATGAGGTGGAAAGATTGTTCTGGTCGCAGTTCAGTGCTCCAAAGCATCCGCTGCTGTTGAATGAGCAAATGGCCGAGTGGGCCGAGCTCCATAGGTTGTCCGGGCTTGCCATGAAGGCTATTGTGGATCATCTGTGGCCGAAGGAGCCGAGCCCGGGTAGTTATTTTGGTTTGGTGCAATTATTTCTTCATGTTGTGCCGCATATCGATGCTATCAAGAGGTCGGCGTGCATAGAGGGTGCACGGATGGCTCTTGCCCGTGTTAAGACATATTGGGCAAAGATGGAGGCCACCGCTATTGCAACCAGGGGTCCGCCCGGGGGTTAGAACTCGCCCGAGCACTATTTTGAAGAAGTCCTAGAAGGTGACCGTTTAATAGAGGCTCAGTGCTCAAAGAGTACCATGTTTCAGTGACATGTATCTTGATTGTAAAAACAATGCTATTTTGATTATAAAGGCTATATTTATACGTTTGCCCATAAAGTATTGAGTGCCTCCTGTGTGGCCGTTTATGTATGTATGTATGTATATAACCTGAAAGTTTGCAGTCATCGGCTTCAACCCCCACGCATATAATGCGGGGGTGTTTGGTAAAGCGCGTAATCACACTTGATCCAACGTCTTGGTCCGTTAAGGAGGTGATAGGGCGGCGAACAAGGCAATCGAACTATATAGCTTTAACACTTTCACTTAGCCATACAAGTTTGACGGTGGGGCTACTATATAGCCCCTGGTACATCCGCATTCATCCAAATACGGTGTGCGTACGTACGTGACCAGGAAACCGGTCCTTCGTTAATGCGGAGGAATCGCGAAGATTCTGCTGAGTCATCGAGTGGTTGACCAGTCTCTCACTTTATCATGGCAGTCAGTTTTTGGCCTTTTCTACTGAGGTGCTCATCCAGATGAACCAGGGCACAATCGCAGTAGTTCTCCCGGTGCCACCTTAGACGATAGAGCGGAATGTAAGGTAGCAAAACATGGGAGCCGGGCAAACCCAACTATTGACCAAAGACATGATTCGGAGCTGATGCATATAAGGCCAAACTCACGACGCCGAACACTCCCTAAGGTATTGAGACTTTACAACATATACTGGGCTGAGTACCGCCCTCGATAATGAGCCCTGAATTTCCAAGTACATGCATTAATCTGGCGTGACGAAAAAGCTTGCCAATAACGCCAGTATCCCTCTCGGTTGTTTTGAGTACCCAGAGGGTGTGAAGCAACAAGAGACAATAAAAAGGTTTACGCAGGGTCTTAATCTAAAAAGAAACCTTTGAACGGAGCCCTGCTGCACGTCTGCACCTTTGTCTCCGTTGTGCAGTATCCTGGAAGGGTGTAGCACGATGATTATCTATAAAAAAAAGAAATACCCAGGTGAAAGAATCTGGTGTAATCATGCGAAAAGTTAGCTATTCTTAATGAACCATGAGAATTCAATCTATTGTGTATAAATAGGGTCGAGCCGAACTATGGACCCTTTTACATGCGGGAAGCCCCTATCACCACATATGGGGGCGTATCTGTCGACCAAGCTCAGGTTTATCTGGGCTGTTACAACTAGTGGTGCACCGTACACGTCTAGCCGTATCTGTGGTCTTTACGACTGATCATTTATTCGGGTTGGAGAGGCCGTTCAGTGGTTCGACTGCTAGAGCTGCCACATATTCTTCTGCACGCAAGGAACGCTCTGTATTTCTGCTGATTGTGATGACGCCACGTGGACCGGGCATCTTAAGTTTAAGATAAGCGTAATGTGGTACTGCATTGAAATGAGCAAAGGCCGTTCTTCCGAGTAGTGCACGATAGCCGCTTCGGAATGGAGCGATGTCGAAGGTTAGTTCTTCGCTTCGGAAGTCGTCGGGAGAACCGAATACAAACTCTAATGTTAGAGAGCCCGTATAGCGGGCCTCTACGCCTGGTATTACACCTTTAAAGGTAGTACTGCTTTGGCTGATTCTTGACGGGTCTATCCCCATTTTGCGGACAGTGTCCTGATATATCAGATTAAGACTACTACCGCCGTCCATAAGGACTCGGGTGAGATGGTATCCGTCGATTATTGGGTCGAGAACCAAGGCAGCCGAACCTCCATGCCGGATACTAGTCGGATGATCCCTGCGATTGAAAGTGATTGGGCAGGCCGACCATGGGTTGAATTTGGGGGCGACGGGCTCTACAGTGTATATGTCTCGGAGTGTGCATTTGCGCCTCCTCTTTGGTATGTGAGTTGCATAAATCATGTTCACTGTTTTGACCTCTGGTGGAAAAAAAATTATGTACCCCAGTGTTCGGCTGGCGCGGTTCGTCCTCGTCTTCACTTGGCTGCTCCCTTCCCTTGTGTTTGGCGTTTAGCTTGCCGGCCTGCTTGAAGACCCAGCATTCTCTGTTGGTGTGATTCACAGGTTTCTCAGGGGTGCCATGAATTTGACATGATCTGTCCAGAATTTTGTTTAGGCTGGATGGTCCATCTCTGCTGCCTTTAAATGGCTTTTTCCATTGACTGGGCTGAGAGCCCCTGAATCCGGTGTTTACCGCCGTATTTTCTGGGCTGTCCTCCTTGTTTCTATGCTTGTTTTTATTGCGTCGCGGCTTCCCATTGCCATCCCTGACTTCGGATGTGCCTGGGTCGCTGGTGCCGCTACGGTCCAACCAACTGTCTTCGCCCGCGAAAAAGCGGGTCATAAGGCTTGTTAGGGCTGCCATTGTCCTCGGTTTTTCCTTGCCGAGGTGTCTGCCGAGCCATTTGTCCCGGACACTGTGTTTGAAAGCCGCTAAGGCTTCAGCATCGGGCAATCAATGATTTGGTTCTTATTGGTGAGAAATTTGTTCCAAAGCTTACGGACTGACTCTCCGAGTTGTTGGATTATGTGACTTAAATCATCTACGTCCAGAGGTCGGACATAGGTCCCTTGAAAATTGGCCCTGAAAGCGTCCTCAAGTTCCTCCCAACTTCCAATTGAGTTTTCGGTGAGGCTTTTCAACCAGTGCCGAGCTGGTCCTTTCAACTTGAGGGGCAGGTATTTGATGGTGTGGAGATCATCTCCGCAAGCCATGTGGATGTGAAGGATAAAGTCCTCAATCCAGAGTGCAGGGTCTGTCGTTCCTTCGTATGCCTCTATGTTTACGGGTTTAAATCCCTCTGGAAATTCGTGATCCAGCACCTCATCGGTGAAGCACAGGGGGTGCGCAACACCCCTGTATTTGGATGTGTCGTGGCATGTTTTCGACGGATGTAGTGTTCGGTGTTGATTTCAAGCCGGTATTTGATCAGTATAGTCGTTTTGGTGGCCGCGATCCTGCGTTTCCTAGATCCATTGATGGACCTGGCCATATCGGCTTTTTTGTGCAGATGCTCACGCAGATCGTGTGCTGACTTGTGTGTGGCGTCATTAGTCGCTCTGTCTCGGCCACGGGGTGGTTGGTCCGGCAAATCGGTTGTATTATTTTTCGGCGGGATGGGCTCTACAGCCTCGTCGTCAAATTCGGGCAGCAGCTTGCGCTTTGGGTAGCTCTTTGTATCGCCATCATATTTTTTGTCAGTGCCGAGCACTTTGTTCCATCTGCGGTTGAGCGTATCCTGCGCGGCCTTAAGCCTTTGCTTCTGCTTCTTCAAGCTCCTCGCGGTGGCGATAAGCCTTTTGTGGAGGTTTTCTTGTTCCAAATGCTTTTCCGGGATGATGAGTACATCGTCGTCCTGACTATTCTCCTCTCCGGAGACATGTTCATGAGTTTTATCTTTGCCATCGCTATGATTGGACAGCGGCCCCGGACTGTGCTCGCCATCCCCTGGCTCATCCTGGTCCATCGTTGGGTCCATGGGGTCGTCGTTACCTTTGGAGTCGATCGGGGTATTATTCTTTCTTGTGCCGCTATCACTGTTTTTGCTGTGGCGGGATTTAGAGCAGCGCCATCGTCAGCGCTTTGGTTGCTTCTCGAGAGGATTATCCTCCATTGCATCCTTCCGTTCTTTGCCGTTGTTTTCTTTGGGTGTGTCCACCATGTATATATCATGTGATGAGGTGGCTGTCCAGCGCTTTGTGGGCGTTGGTTCCTGTTCTTCTCTAGCATCGTCGTTCATACCGTCAATGTTTTCAGAGTCGAAATCAAGCATGTTGGTTGAGTCGTCGACAGTGGCTATTTAGTGGGTGATGGGTGGGAGACGAATTTCTTCATCGTCCGCTTCCCACTCCAGCCGGACATAGTTCGGCCAAGGGTCTCTTGAAAGGGAGAGAGATTTCAACGAATTTAACATCTCGCCCAAGGGCGAGTACCGAAAGATATACGCGGAGGTAAACTCCATGGTCGGTGCCCAATCAGGTTCGATAGGCACGGATGCGCACGGTTCGGAGCCTATGGTCGGAGACAAGTCCGAGGGTCCGACAACGCAGACCTCATTGGAGGCGAAGTCTGTGTTCGGCTCTATGCCGATGAGTGTGCGGCCTCCGTGGTGGGGTCTATCCACCCGTCCTCAGACAGCACGACCTGGTCCAGATCTAAGGCCAGGGCAGCTACATGTGCGTTCTACTGAACATCGTTCGATGGCAGATCTAAGTCATGCTCGTCGCGACTGTACGACGCACCTGTCATGGGCTCGAATCCGTTGAAGATCAAGTCTCCGCGAATGTCGGCAGTGTAGTTCAGGCTTCCAAACCTGACATGATGGCCGAGGGCATGGCTATTGATCTGCTCCAGATGGCCAAGCAAGTTGGCCCGCAGTGCGAAGCCACCGAATACGAAGATCTGTCTGGGGAGGAAAACCTCAACCTGGATCGCACCGTTGTAGATGATTGAAGGAGCCATCCAGCCTTATGGTGACGACACAGTGGAACTCTCAATGAAAGCACCAATGTCGGTGTCAAAACCGGCGGATCTCGGGTAGGGGGTCCCGAACTGTGCGTCTAAGGCCAATGGTAATAGGAGGCGGGGGACATGATGTTTACCCAGGTTCGGGCCCTCTCTATGGAGGTAATACCCTACTTCCTGCTTGATTGATCTTGATGATATGAGTATTACAAGAGTTGATCTACCACGAGATCGTAGAGGCTAAACCCTAGAAGCTAGCCTATGATTATGATTGTCCTTGTCCTACGGACTAAACCCTCCGATTTATATAGACACCGGAGGGGGCTAGGGTTACACAGAGTCGGTTACAGAGAAGGAAAATTCATATCCTAATTGCCAAGCTTGCCTTCCACGCCAAGGAGAGTCCCATCCGGACACGGGACAAAATCTTCAATCTTGTATCTTCATAGTCCAACAGTCCGGCATAAGTACATAGTCCGGCTGTCCGAGGACCCCTTAATCCAGGACTCCCTCAGCCTCCTCGGCAGCAGCCTTGCCGGTCCCTCCGACAGGCCCCTTGGCGGCATCCTCAGCAGCAGTCTTGGCGGCCTCCTCGGTGGCGATCTTGTCGGCCTCGACCTCAATGTCCCTGTCGACCTCCTCGATGATGGCGTGGATGTCCTCCCGGTCCACCGAGAAAGGATCTGGATACCAAGAAGGGGAATGAGGCGAAGCCAAGACCAAGGTTCAAAAAGAAGGAAGAAAGAATAGGGACAGAAAGCGAATAACTTACCCGTGCCGGGTTGGGAAGAAGTAGCCCCCTCCCCGCAAACATCCGTCGCCGGGACGGAGCCACCAGCGCCCAAGTTCGCCTCCTCCTCCTCCGTGTCCATGGGCTCGGTGGTTCGCGCCCTTGCCGGGGACGCCCCTCGGGGCGGCGTGGTTGATGGGGGCGGCATGTTGGGGGTGGCCCTCAATGGCTCCTCCTGCTGCCGTCCTCCTCCTGCAACCACGGCAAGGTCAGTGCCAAGGGATCGTACCCCAACACACGTTGATGGGGAGTGAGTGGTGAACGCACGCTGGAGGCTGAGACAGGGGCTGCACCGGAGGCTGATGTCCGTGCTGATCTCCACTACCGGCGTGCGCGAAGTGCCCGACTGGGGTTGGTCACCCGTTGAGGCCCTGGCCCTCTTTTCCATCCTCTGGGCCAGCGTCTCCCTATCCCTGCGAAGATGAAAACAAGTCAAGAAAAGCAGCACGGTCTGAAAGGACGGATATGACGAAGGACAAGATAGTTACTCATCCTCCACCTCTTCTGCTGCCTTCCTCTTCCTCCTTGGGCTGAGAGACCCAAAATTGAAGACGACCTCCGTGTCGACATCTGCGGGAGGAGGGGAAGGGGATGGAGTCCGGCAACGCTTGGACGAAGAAGAGGCGGTCGCTTTCCTCTTCGCCACCGCGGCCTTCACCACCTTCTTCGCTGTCGCGGCCCTTGTCAGGCGCACGGACTCCCCCTGGACCTCTTGCCACTGCTCGGTCCTGCCGGGCCGGACCGGCTCGCCAGAGCTGGCCCGCCATAGGACACGCCTTTTTCCGGTGGCCGGAGGGTTGTCAGCCTCGGCCTCTTCCTCGATCGACTCCTCAACCACATCCTCACCAAGGGGGACCTCGGTGTTGACGCCATTGGCCTCCCCGGCAGACTCCTCCCACTAGGCAAGCTCTCTCTCCTCCGCAGCCGCGTTGGCCTCGTCCTCCATGCCGCCAGCGCTGCCGGCCTCCCTGGCAAGCTCCGCCTCCACCACCCTGGCGGCGATGTAGTCCAGCTCCGCCTTGGTGGTGTCCTGGATGAGCAGCGGCTCATCGCGGACATAAGCCTCCGACAAAGTGTCGAAGAAATCCTGCACCTTCTCCGCTAGCAGCTCGGCCCATGTCGGAACGAGGCCATGTGCATTGAAGTCCGGCATCATGGAGATGATGGCGGACTGGCGAGAGTTGTTGCTCAGCGGGACCACTCCTGCCGGCAACCCAAACAGGGGCCCCTTGACGGCCTTGCCGGCCTTCACGGCCCTGCCGGTCCTCTCCGCCCTGCCGTCGCTGTACACATCGAGCTGAAAGAGCCTTTGACAGAAATAGGCGTGCCCCATCACCGTGAAGTTATGCTTCAGGCCAGGGCGGAGCCTCATGACGTCGGCCACATTCCTGAAGTCCTAGGCCGGTCTCCCCTTGATGTGTAGTGGGGAGATTCGGTGACGGATGAAGTCCGCCCCAATCATCTTAAGGGTGAGCCCGGCCGTGGTGAGGTGATGGATCCTAGTGGTGGCAATCAAAAGCTTCTCGTCGTTGGTGTCGAGGTCGCTTCAGTCCCCGCGGCGGGTCGGCGGGCTCTGACGCACCTGGCAGAACTCCCGCGGGTCCTTCTCCTCGATCCAGCACCACCGGCCCCGCCACTCCTCCCACCTCTCCTTCTGGGCACCCTCCGGATACGTGCCTTTCTATTGGGCCCTTAGGATCTAGGAGATGCTCCCAGAGATGGCGCCCCCTGGTTGGATGCGAGGGGAGAAGTAGTGGCGGAAGAACATCGTGCGGGGAGCACCCCAGCAAAGTCCTCACAAAGGTGGGAAAAGAGATCCATTCAGGCCACGGCGTTCGGTGTGAGATCCAAAAGACGGAAGCCGTAGGTGCGCATGACGTCGTTGAAGAAGTTAGAGAAAGGGGGGCAGAGCCCACAGGAGAAGAAATCGACGAAAAAGGGGTACCGGTTTGTGCCGGCCTCGGTGAAATCGGCGGGGACGATGCGCGTGGTAGGGTGCCCTATCGTCTCCCCCCCCCCCCACAGGGGCAAGAAGAAGTTCTTGAGGTGGACCGCATCGACCGTCGACAGGAAGTAGGCGAGCTGCTCCGCCGCACCACCGCCTCACTCTTTGGCGCCTCCCTCTCCCCAGCATCCTTGGCCGCTCCCTTGCCCCTGCTGGTTTTGGGCACCATGGCAGCTGGAAGGAGGCGAAGGATCAAGAGCAATGGGGGCACAGTGGCAGCAAGCAGAGGCAAGAGCTTCAAATCTTTCGCCCGAGGAAGAAGAGAGGAATGGCGGTCCTGAGATTGGGAGAGGCGCAGAGGGTAAATGAGCAGCGTGCCAGCGGTTATTCCTTTTTATGGGGAAGGCGCGGGCCGCCTCTTTACCATTATATGACGCCTGCGTGCAGCAAGCGGCCCACGCATGACTCCCACGTCACGCACGACCCTCCATGTCACACATTCAACACGGGCCGTGGGGAAGCGCAGCGGACGAAGAAGTTACCGCGGTAAAAATCCGCCCCGCCTGCCCGCACACCATTCTGGGCCTAGCCCAACAACGCATCGCACTTATGTGTGGCCCAGGCCCGGGGGCTCCTGTCGGTGCACAAAAGTAGGGGCTCTCTTTTGTACCCCTTTACTTGTGCACGGGCAGTCAGAGCTGCGCCCGCGGCCACACTTGGCAGGGTAGAGGAGGGAAGCCGAAGGCGCAAGACAATCAGAGCAACGCCAAGACCAAAGATACAAAGAGCAGAGGGCGAGGTAGGCTCCCCCAGCAGGACCCTTGCCGGGGCAGCCTCCGCAGCCCCGGCAAGAGCTTTGCCGGGGCAACTTGCCGAAACGCCAGCAGAGCGCGCCACCCTTGAGCCCAAGGGTTCCAACGCCATCAACCACATTGGAACCAAGGCTCGGGAGGCACCTCCATGGTGGCATGTAGATCTTCGTGAAGATCATAAACACACAAGATCAGATGAGGAACAGAAGACGACGATCCTCGGAAAGATCCTTGCTGAGGAAATCCACGAGACCTCCGGCATGATCCTTGTCGGGGACGACCGCGATGCCACGGCAAGACCCTTGCCGGGGACATCCGCGGGGCCGCAGCCAGGCCAACATCTGCCAAGACTCCACCGCCGTTTCTGTACAGCTGCCAGCCCACCAACTAGGCGAGCACCTGCGTGGCAACGTGCGGCCTCTAAGCCAACTCAGCAAGCACATGCGTGGTGGCATGCGGATCTTCATGAAGACCCTACCACCACGCCAACTCAGCAGCCTGCCAGCCTACATGGCACTGCACGCCTCGTTGGCCTAGACGCGTGTCGAAGCAAGACGGAGCGGCGACAGATGGGACGGGCTAGTAGAAGCGGGTTTAAATAGGTCTTGGAAAAAATTATGGAATAAAGGATTGTAGGTGGTTGCTCTATAGTTGATAGTAAAAAATGGATGTTCAACAAGTTTTTCGAATTCAACGATCGAGTCAGAATCGACACAAGTCATCCCACACACTGGTGCCCTTGGGCTTCATCCAATAATGTACTCCCTCTGGTCAGTTTTAGTCTGCATATAAGTTTTGCCCAAGTCAAAGTATCTATACTTTGACCAAATTTATATAAAAAAGTATCAACACTCACGATGCCAAATCAATATTGTTAGATTCCTTATGAAATATAGTTTCATAGAATATATATTTAGTATTGTAGATGTTCATATTTTTCATATATTGTTAAAGTTTGCAAAAAAATGACTTACACAAATCTAATACTCGAAGTAAAAAGGACCGGAGGAAGTATGAGTGTAGGACAAATATGAGTGTTTCGAGGGTCTGTGTTGAAGATGATCTTACTGACTGCATTTGTTCTAGTTCTTGTGAGGTGCTAGATTTGTGGCATGGATGTTTAGGCAAGCACCCAGTTTCTGCAAAATAACGACGGCTGATTAATTGATGTAGTACGATCTAAGCGCAAATGTGTTTGCCGACGGGGACGACTCTTGAATAGCTGCCAAATTAAGGTGCTTAACGTATCTATGCTATGGCAGTCATCAATAGTAGTATGAACCATCCGGTTAGACTGTGTGCTACCAATATCACGTGAAGAAAAGGACAGGGGTGATTAAAATTGTAGGGGCCTGGAGGCCTCGAATTGGCCAGGAACAGTGAATGAACCTGGACTTTGGTCCAGTGACGCACCTTTGTTTTGGTTCGGACGGTAACTAGCATGGTTACTTTCGTCTCCTGCCTTTGCTGTAATCGTCAAAATATACTGATTTTTTGTCTCGACCTGCATTTATTAAAAAAAATGCTCAGTTAATAACCAACCGAAAATCAAATTGTCCAGTTAATTATGAAGAGATGGTCCAGTCTTTGTTCATCTTTGTTTCTGTGTCTATAGGTTGAACCCTTTCGATCTACGGGTCTCTTCATCCGTGACGGTTGTTGTTCTTGCGCGCTAGTCATACGATGCCTTAGCACAACGTCTTCCGGACTGTCTACTACAATAAGGTTTGTCTGGCTCCAATGAGGGTGGGACGTTGACGGTGACGCGCCTTCTGCTCGCTCCAGTGTTTGTAGTCATCGCTAGGTGGTCTACGGATCTGAATGTGTTCTTTACTTCTGGTGTTCTTTGTACTATCTTGACAATTGCTGAATACATCGGAAGTTTTCTTCGTAATTCTTTTTATGGAGAACCAGGCAAAAACCATCACAACAACTGAGCGGTACACATAAAAAACCACACGCACACCACTCCAAAGAGGGCATCGTCGTCATCACTTCTCCACTGAGGCGGCATCGCCATCCCTAAACTCTGAGAAAATGGCACCGACTTTGCCGTCGGCAATCGTCGACTCGACCCACACTATAGCGGATGCATGAAGCTGCATGAAGATCTGCACAAAAGCTCAGCCACCTGCGGCCAGCCAACACATCTCTGACTCTGGCGGAGAAATCTGAGGACAAATCCAGGCATAGCAGGTGCCACGGAAGATTACCGAACAGGCCACCTGCAATTAGTCATCGTACACCACAGGGCCCGCTATCGCAACTTCGACCCCATAGCAACAAACAAACCGAGGCAGTACCGTGGACACGCCAGAGAAAAGTCGACTACCACGGCCTTTGTCACGTCACCGACATTGCTCCCACCATCATCGTTGCCACAGAAGTCTGGACACCACAACCGCCGCAAACCACGGTCAATATACCGGGTTTGGAATGTGATGTAGTCCGTTGCGGATTGGATGACCTAGAGTTACTGACATCTGGGATGCTAAGTCATCTTTCATTACGTCGGCCAATCTGAGCTCATCGTAGTCGATCTCTTTTGGTTTACATCAGTTTTATAGGAATTCTATGTGATAGTATTTTATAGATTTTTTTAAACCCTTTAATTTGCAATCTATACGAGATTAAATTCTATCCTTTAAGGGGAAAAGAAACATTAGCTCCCTCTAAAGGAAAATTCTAATATGTAAACCGACTAATATCTCCTTTTCTATTTATATTCATAGAATTTGAGATGCATACAATATCACTTTCTACAAGTTTCATTTTCTACGATACTCTTTTCATATAAACGGAAGGAGATCTTAGCCTATTATTTCTAGTTTTAAGAAATGGAAACACGGAAAATTGGCAAGAATATGTAGGCTGAATGATGAAAGGGGTAGAGAAAATATGGCAATATTGCTAAGGGCAACTCTAATGGGAGTCACCAAAATGAATGTCCTCAAATGTTCATAGACACGTCGAAAAGTGTCTACATACAGCGGAGCAGTAGGCAGCCGTCCAACCATATCCATCAAATGTTCGTCCCTTATGACAATATATCCAATAAAGAGAGGAGAGAGAAAAGAGAAAATCATATATATACATACAGCAAAAAGTACATTACATAAACTTCCTAACAATAAACCCCCCCCCCCCCCCAACACACACACACACACACAAGAATTTCAAGGGGTGGGTTCGTCCTCCCCTTATCCCCAATCATATTTAGCCACCTGACTCATTACGTTACATGGAACTATTTACGTAGGTTGAGCATTGCTCAGAGAAAAAACTGGTTTGTGATGGAGTCCGAGGCTGAATTGGCGTGTCCGGTGGCTGCTCGAACCTTCCTAAGTTTGAGGATGATTTGTGAGAACTTGAACGCCCGGTTCACATAAATTTGCCCCGTTGGATGGCAAAAAGTGACGGGCCACACTAGTCACATTTGCAGACAATTTGATGACTTCGTGTTTTTCTTTAAAAAAGAAGAATGACCCTTGGTCTCTTCATCTGGAGGTGCATGCGTCAATTTTATTGATTATTTTCGAGGACCTTACAAAGTAGAACAGCAATATGCCTTAATCCGCCATCTTGACAACATCTGACGCTAGTCCTATCCATATGATGAAGGGGTGCAAGCCGGGCCACATACTCAGTCTTTCTCACCTAAGTCTAACATCTAAAGCTGGAGTCCCTGACCGAGCCATCTACCAGGTCCGGGGCATAAACCGGTCCGACGCACTTACATGTGTCGTCGCCGCCATCTTCCACTGGTCCATCTTCAGAACAAATTGAGGTGTCAACCTTCGCATGCCCTCTGCCATCGATGCCACCACGACGCCAAACGATGACCTCCACCTACGCGAGCCTTGAAAGGTCCTCCGCCATGGACACCACCACGAGCCAAACGACGACCTCCACCTACGAGAGTCCATCTCCAAGCAACCGGCGTAGATCTATGCTGGGATAGGTCTTCACCACCGTCGTCGCCCACCACCCACAAGCGCCACCCAACCCCAAGGTTACCAAAGCGGCGCCTTTAAAAAGGGAACGGCGTTGTGAGCGCCACCGCTGCCCAACAAAGTTAGGGCTTTCGCCCTGGAGACCTAGAGGAAGGGGAAGTGAGAAGATCAGTCCATACCGACGCCTTCAAGGAGGGGAACAGCGTCCTAGGCATCGCCGTCGGCACGGCCGGCCATGGCCGGCCAGGGATTTCATCTGAACTAGATCCCCGCCACCAGCATCGCCTCCTGTACACAATGGCGGAGCTGGTGGTATTCCTGGGACTTCCCTGGATTACTAAAGAATTTCTTGCAAAAAAAAATTACTACATGTATTATATACAGTATAAAGGCTGACTTGGTCTTGGCCCAGCCCAAACGCACCACGGCAACGACGCAGGGTGCCAGACACGACCGAGCAAGCGTCTGGTCAGGCGCGCGAGGAGCCGACCGCTCGAGCGGGCATCTCCCGATTCCAGATCGAACAAATCTTCAGCCCTATCCTTTTCCTCCAAACCTAGCGCTACCCGAAGGCTCTGGCAGCAGCGAGCGACTCTAGGTCCGGCGGCTGGCCTTCTCCTTCCTCGGTTACCCGCTTCCCCCAGTGCCGGCCATCTCCCTCGGTCCCTCCCCTACCCTCTGCCTCCGGCGTCCGGCCCTCTTCTCCGCGGCTCCGCCAGTCCGCCTCCGCCCTCCGGCCTCCCCAGCGCGGCGGCACTCGGCAGCGCCCGCCCTCCGCCGGCTCCAGCCTCCCCGGCGCGGCGACAGCGCCATTGTAACACTCCAAAAAAAAAGAATTTTGATTTGGTTTTCATTAAAATCTTTATTTGAATTAAAGGAGGGTATTTGAATATTTTTTTGAGGGACTCTTCTTCTCAAATCTTTTCTTTTTGTGACAAATATTTTTCTTTTCTAAGAAAGGTCCTTCTCAACCTTGATCTTTAGTCTTAAGGTTTTTTTTCAGAATTGTGTTAGTTCAACACAAATAATATTGGAGGGTTTTGCAATGATTTCTATTAAAAAGAAATCCTATGGATTATTGGTTTTATTTCTTTTACCTTTTAAAGATTTCTCTTTTGCCTTGTCACATGTTGAAATTTTCTTTCAAAACCCCTCCCTCCCCTTTTTGTCAAGTTAAATATCCAATCCCAGCAAGCTCAACCCATTTTTGATATTTATTCTATTTATTTTACCCTCAAAATAATTTCTGTCATTTATTTTGGACCTAGGTGATTTACAAAGGAAGTACTAGTTTCCTTTTGAGTTTTGGTCTCAAACAAACTCCCCTGACTAGTCCTTAGTACCCCCAACCTAGATCCATCAAGATACACTCTTCCACAATTCAAATTTTTCAAATTTTGCTTGCTGCAAGTTTGGACCAGATTTGCCATTTTTAGTGAAATTCAATATTCTTCTTCTCCAAAAATTATGAGAAAAATCAGGCAGCCCCCAGGAGCATTGAGAGATCACCTCACCAAAGATGAACTCCAGAAGAAATTTCCACATGCCAAAAACATTTCATCGAACACCTGGCATATACTGTTTTCTGGCAAAATTCAGAAAAGTTCAGTTTCAGTGTTCAAATTCAGTCGGTGGTGTTGTTTTCGTCAGATCCCGTCGACAATCTCGCCAGTAGCCACTTTGGATCATTGCGCACTGCTCCTTCTTCTTATCCAGAGCACCGCATGATCATTTGGACGTGCGCAAGTGTCGGTGGCGACGTGACACCTCATCGCCGGCGTCTTCTGCGGTGGCAGAGCCACCCGTGGCGGCCAGCAGGGGCCGGCCCTGCCTTTCGGCGTCGTCCAGCACCGCCCAAGCCACCCGGAGCCCCCGCGTGGCCACCCCCTCCCCTGTGCACGCTGCAGCACAGTCACCGCGGCCAAAGAGGCGTAGAGCGCGCTCTCTGCCGCCGACGAGCCCCGTGAGGCCGTTCCGTCGAGAGCGTGGAGTAGCACCCAAGTTTTGCCAGGCTTAGCCCCGGGATGGAACCAGTGAGCCTATCCACAGCTGCCCCGACCCCTAAACCCCCGTTCAACCACTGCCTCGCCGTAATCACGCCGGAGTAATCCCGATCACGGCAACCACCTCGGGATGGCTTTAAAAAGGGAGCCTCGAGCTCGATCTCGACCAGGCATCACCCCTCGACCTCACTAGAGCCACGCCTAGCTACTAGGAAGACCTCGGGCAGGCCTTCTTCCCCGACTCCGGCCGCCCCGATCCGCTTCGGGCTCCGGCAAGATCCGCTCCGGTGAGAGCAACCCCGCCTCCCATACCTTGTCAGCAACCTCCTAGTGCACCCACACTTCTAACCCAAGCTTCAATTCGAAGGTTGCGGCCCTCCTCGACGAGACCCATCACCACCCGAACCGTTGTTCGCCGGAGTAGAGGCCGCCGCCGCCGTGGTGCTCGCCGACGACCAACTCCACCACCCACAGGTGCGGAAGGACTCAGTGAACCCATAGGTACCCTCCTTTCCCCCTACCTTGCCGTGGATTGCCGTCGGCGACCACCGCAGCCCTCGGACACCGGCGACTCTGTTCTGAAATTCAAACCTGACGGGTGGGACCCCCTCGCCAGCTTTTTCTTTTTTTTTGAAACGTTTTCTGAAAACGCCTTCGGGAAAAATACGCTTTCTAACTGAAACGTTTTCTTGTCTTTTTATAAACTATCCCCTGGAAATTTTCTGTTTCATTACAGATGAGTCCCTGGACTAAAATCTTAATAACTTTTAAACAAAAGATGATTTTGAATTGATCCTTTTTCTATCATCTTTATTTTTCTGTCTAGTTTTTTATCATATTTATTTGAAAAATATTTGGAACACTTTTTGTGCACACACGGTATTTACGTAGTATCCGACTTTCTTTTATACGTAGATACCGACGGAGGTGACGGAGACGCAAACTTTGCCGAGCTAGACTCCGACTACTCCGAACCAGGCAAGCATGTTTGAACCTTTGATATGATGAGTGTTTTTCATGTTTGCTTGAGTAGTTATTTCATGGCATGTTTATATAAGCATCTGTAAGAGTTATATTGCATGCAAGGCAACTACAAGTGAGCTTCGAAACTTGAAGTGTCATTTGATGAGAGATAACATGATCATGTGGTGACATGAAAGGTGGTAAGATGGTATTGTTGAAGCATGTCAGTCTTATGTCAACCGTTTAACTCCAGTGTTAACGTGGATCAAGTCATGTTACCGTTCGTCCCCTTTTTGTGCTGCCACATGTTTTCTGCAAAGAATACGGTTTAGTAAGTTGCAAACCTCTTTCCACGTGCACACCAAATAGAGGGGCCGTGATGAGGATTCCATGGCCCTGGATTAAAGCCCGTCATCCGGTCAGGGGGCATGGGTGTTTCCGGTTGGGACCGAGAGGGGGGCACCCCTTAGAGCGCGCGATATAAATTTGATCCCATGCTATTCGAGGTTGTGGCCTCCCCGTCTTAAAGTTTTTCTTGAACGTTGCCTAGGGTGATCCCTGGCAACGGGATGTGGAATGGGTGTGTACTGGTTAGATGTGTTTTCTTCTAAAATACCGTAAACGGAACTAGTCCTTTGTGACTACTGAAATCCGTTGGCTGTGGTTAAAGAGTACAAACCCTGCAGAGTCAAAACCATTTGAGTAACCGTATCTATGGTCAAGGACTGTGTTCAACTTATCCATGTCAGTCTCAGTGTCGGGCTCAGTGACAATCTCCGATTAATAAATATGAGTGTTAAACCCGCTGAATGTTATTCCTATGGATGGACTAACCCGTTTATTATTATGTACTGAGTATTTCCTTGGAGTGATTTAAATTCATGAGTTTATTGAATACGAATGATGAAATATAAGCCCTTTATGTGATGTCGCTCAGACATTCGACTGTGGCACTCTTGTTATTTACTTTTGATATAAGCCCTTTATGTGATGTCGCTCAGACGTCCGACTGTGGCACTCTTGTTATTTACTTTCGATATAAGCCCTTTATGTGATGTCGCTCAGACGTCCGACTGCGGCATCCTTGTTATTTACTTTCATTATAAGCCCTTTTCGAGATGTCGCTTAAGACGTCCGACTGTGGCACGCACTGTCATTTACCATTCAAAATAAGCCCTTTATGCGGTGTCGCCCTGACGCCCGACTGCGGCATGTTAATTTATTTTTACCTTTAGAGGCGTCGCTTCAGACACCCGATCGGTCTTCAGTTATTTGGGATTTCAGGAGGACTACCGCCTGACTTCCTTTTTATTTAACATGCCGTGCAAATTTATTATCTGAGTGTGCATTGCTAAACTGCTCATGCGCATCATGTTTGCATTTGTTATATCTTATGTCCGAACTGTCTTGCGAGTACATTCAAAGTACTCACCTGGCTTGTTGATTTGGCCAAATATTGACGAAGGCGATCTTATGGATGAAGAGTACGATAGCGAGTCCGACGCCTAGAGGAGTCCCAGTCAGTCCCGTGCGATCCTGAATTTGGTCACTTGTATCATACCCGCTTCCGCTACCCGAATAAAATCATCAAGCCTCACTCCGACGCTCGATGAGCTGTAAGATTAGGAGTCATGTCACCCACTTCACTGTGACATATCCACCACCATTTTTATTACGAGTCAGTAGTTATGCCACCACACCCTTGTGTCATATCCGCCTTTATGTATAATATCGGCGTGCTTGTAATAAATTGTTGAGCAGCCTCAGCTCAACCTTGTATAATATTTAGTACTTCTGGATTTCTGTATCAAGGATCTGTCTACTAGTAAGGAAGATTTTTCCTATACTGGTTTATAAAAGGGCGGTTTCTCAATAAATATTTTATTGGAAAACCGGTCGTGACAGCCATCCATCAGCCAGCAGGTCAGTCCGGCCTCCGTTCCTCAACAATTTGCATCTATTATTTCCCTCTGTTTTGCTATTTCTAACAAATCTGAATATTATTCAGTGATTGAAACTGAACTTGATTCATTTGCTGCATAAGATCATAAAAGGCACATGATTTCTACTTATAGAGAAAAACAGCCAACAAAGGCAAAAAACTTGAAAGCAAAACAAAATTGCGGTAGGGGAAAGGAAAATGTAGTAAACTGAAATTTCAACAAATTCGTTGTGTTCATCTTTGGATTGCAAAAGAGTATAACGGTACAGAGGCGGTAGCAGCAATGACTATGTTGACATCATTTCGGACATTTGAATTTATTTTCATGGCACACTTGATGCAAGAAATATTTGAATACACCGATAACTTGAGTAGAGCTTTGCAAAAGAAAGATCAAGATATTGTTAATGCTATGGAGATTGTTGACCTCACAAAGCTGCACTTGCAATGCTTGCGAGAAGATGAAGGGTGGAATGATTTTCTTCAGAGTGTCACTTCTTTTTGTGTAAAGCACAAGATCAAAGTTGTTGACATGGAGGCTCCTTACTATCCTGCTGGGAGACCAAGAAGAGGGTTCTTCAATGGCGCAAAGAATTACCACCGCTTCAAGGTTGAAATGTTTGCGGGTGTCATTGATATGCAACTTCAAGAGCTGAATGCAAGATTTGATGAGGTAAACAATGAACTACTTACTTGCATGGCAGCATTCAGCCCACGTGATTCATTTGTTGCTTATGATAAACAGAAGTTGGTTAGGCTTGCTCGAAAGTTTTATGCTAAGGATTTCACAAACGATGAATTGTCAAGACTTCCATGGCAATTAAGCATGTTCATTTCTCATGTGCGTAAGGATAAAAGGTTTAGCAAGTTGAAGAATCTATGTGAGCTTTCAGTTTTGATGGTTGAGACAAGAAAGAATGAACAATATTATATTATTTACAAACATCTTAAGTTGGTTCTCATTCGTCCGGTAGCCACTGCTAGCGTTGAGAGGGTATTTTCCTCGATGAAATACGTGAAGAATTCACTAAGAAACAAAATGGGTGATGAATATTTAAACGATTGCTTGGTTACATTCGTTGAGAGAGAATTCTTCAGGCAAGTGAAAGATGAGGATGTCATCAATCTCTTCCAAAAAAGGGATCGTAAAGTTATATTGTAATTTCCTTTGCTATTTGTAATCTTCTTAATTGTTTGCCACAATGATATTTTGCTACTATTATCAATGTATGGTCATTGAGTCATTGATATTATCATCTTGCTGTATATTTATTGTTCTATTGTACTGCTTTGGCATATATTTTTTAATAGAATACCCAGCAGCAAATTCCTGGCTCCGCCACTACCTGTACAGAACCGGCGACCAAGGAAAACACGGCCCAACCAGGCTGGCCCGCACGCCGAACAGGAGAGGAGGGGGGGCGCCAGATCGCGCGAACCGACCGCCAGCCGCCAACGATCACCAAAATCCCGCCGCCTGGCCGCGCAATCCACCGCCCGCACGGCTGCTCGCCGGAGCCTGTCGTGCCTCGCCAAAGGTGTCGCCGCTCCAGATCCGGGACTCCCCACACAGGGGCAGGGCAGCCGAGACCCCGCCGCCACCATCCTTGGCGTCCCGGGCTTGCCCGGCGGCTGCCTCAGGTGGCGGCGAGGAGGTGGGACGAGGTGGGGATGGGGCCGCGGCGGCGCGTCTAGGGTTCCCCCGCCGCCGACGGGGGAGGCGACGCGAGGGTCGCGAGACGGAAGATTCGCCGGGGCATGACTTCGTGTGGTTGCCCTGAACAAACTACAGTGCACAAGACAACACGGCGCGTTCTAGAATGTATGCATGCAGTTCTCGGAAGATTTCAGAGATGCCTATCACATCACTAAACCAGTGAACCAGATGCCTTGATCGTTCTTTCTTCATTTTTGTCAGTCTAAAAACAGTGAAAAACAGTGCAAACATCTGTAGCGAGCGTGTAGCTTTCTCATCACCTGGTCGCCGCGCCCAGATTGACGAGAGGTCCGTGCATACAGAACCCACCTCCTGGTGGGTTCCCATATACACGGATGTGAGCCACATAGTAGAATATTTTGCTTTCGCTAGCTGCTGCCACGCACTGATCTGCTGCCTTTAGACATGCACGTACATTGATTGCAAAACGCGCGCAGATGGGGCCGGCCTCGCTCTGTCGACCGTGTCATATTTACTGTCATCCGCCCGCTGCCGCCATCTTTGATTCTTCTTCCATCGGTCGCGGCTCCTCATATACTTGGATTCGAGCGTGCGAACATGTTGGATCCATGCATTATCCATCCGTTAGACAGTGCGTCGCTACTACCACTGTTGAAGCACGTTCAAAATGCCGATCTATTCTTGATGTGCGGTTGGGTGATAGATGCTGGTCCGGCGGTAGGACGGACGTGAGGTGGATACATGCATCTTGTCATGCTTTCTTGGGTAAGGACTACAGCATGTGATGGCGTCACCAACACGAAAATTATGTATGGCCATCCGACCCCAAAACGGACACGGTATTGGTGTGCAGACCGGTTTAGACCCGTCCACGGACATGGATATATAAGCCGGCTGTCGAACCATGTCTCCAAAATGTTTGTCTCAGTTTTTTTCCTTAGATTTGCAACAATCAAAATAATTATAGAAAATAGTACAATTCAATCGTAAGTAACATGCAAATATACCTACTAAAAAATAGTTCAAATATCAAATATTACATCCGAAATAATAGGACGTTCAACGAGTTTTTCGAATTCAACAATTCCAGATTCAACAATACTCCCGTCAGAATAGGCATATGTCGCCCCACGACTATGCCCCTTAAGTTTCATCAAACCATGTATGAGCGTAACTGGCATGCCCTCGGTCTTGTGGTACAACGCGACAACGCGTTCGGACTATACAACATGATGAGTATCAAGTTCAAACATTCAGTCAATCAATGAATTGACCAACATGTGAAGAACAAGAAGTAAAACTTACGATCTCCATTGTTGACTAGCCCAATGGCCACATTTGTCTCCACTCGTGCAATCGCACCGCAAAACTTCATGACGGCGTTGGATATGGTGTACCGCTGATGCGCTAGCGACTTTGCATTGCCGTGATGAATCACATGCAAGGCGTATGTCACAAAGTTCTTTTTCTCATGAAACAAACCGTGCATGTTTTGCCAAAAGACCGAGCCCCGTCGACTCATGCCTACAAAGTCTACAGATACAGTCTTCCACGCATCACATAGCAACTCATTCTTCATCACCAAGTACCCCACCATCTTTTTACTTTAGAAAGCAACAAGAAGGTAAAAAAAACTCAATGTCATTTGACCGAACAACTGCCGGGCATGGTGTCTTCCACGGACGACATTGGTAGGGGGCGAAGGGTACCTGGCTGCCAGAGAGCCAGAAGCCGCAAGCCGTCGCACATGGCCGCCATCGCTTTCCCCTTCCTGTCAGCGCGCGACCAGTGTCCCGGATGCAACACCAGCCGCAGCGTCGCGCGTGCACCGGCTCTATCTCTCGGTCGCCTTCCTCTGCGAGCTCCGGACAACACGGCTCACCTCCTCTGCAGGTGTCGCCCCACCTTGCCTAACGACATGTTGCTTCGGGGGAGCCTCAAACCACTACACGTCCGGCCCCTCACGTCGCCCCCGCCTCCCTGCTATGGTGCAGCGTTGTGCCGAGCCGGATGACCTTCCTTGAGCCTGATGACGTGCAATAGTGCAACATCGTGCCGATCCATCCACCTAGCATCATCCTCCTGTGATGTGAAGTGCTGCTCCTATTCGGGTAATCGGGTAAATCCGAACCCGTACCCGAATTGCCGGATTCTTATATTTTTGGCTATATTTCAAGTGTCATTTTTCATAACCCAAATTACTTGGCCCACTTTTTTGGGTAACCCAAACTCCGAGCCTGACCATGGGAGAATATTGATGGTTAAAAACCATCGTTTTGCTTTGGCTATATCAATGACGCTAGTCTACAATGGTCGCATGCAAACAAAATTATGCAATTTTAGCTTCTCATTACAGTCCTCAACTTTTTTTATTAGCCGAAAGAAAGGAAAAGGTTCAGTTGAACATTGAATACACTATCTCATCTTCAAATACCAATAGCTACTTTGCATACAAATTGATAGTGCTAAAAAAGTCCCAAAATCAAAGTCAAATATGCACAACTATTGAAATAGACTCTAACTCAATGTTCTTATCAAGTAAATAACTATCCTAAGCATGCAAGACTTTAAAGTTAGGAAGTAAACCAATGATAATAAGCCCAAGATATAACATTAGAACATGTGGCAAACCAAGTCCCAAAACTTTCCAACAAGATATAAGTTATGCACAGAAAATTATAACAGCTCAGCGCCACTTGTGTTACTCTAGCGATTCAAGTGAAACATAGAGAGTAAAATAATCACAGGCGATGATCACATTTATTCAAAGGCAATAACTGTTGGAAATATTTCCTAGAGGCAATAATAAATTGGTTATTATCATATTTCCTTATTCATGATAAAGGTTTATTATTCATGCTAGAATTATATTGACCGGAAACTTAAATACATGTGCAGATACATAAAAAAGTATTGTGTCCCTAGTGAGCCTCTACTAGACTAGCTCGTTGATCAAACATGGTTAAGGTTTCCTAACCATAGACATGGTTGTCATTTGGTAACGGGATCACATCATTAGGAAAATGATGAGATGGACAAGACCCAACTATAAGCTTATCATTTGATCGTATCAGTTTATTGCTATAGCTTTCTTCATGTCAAGCATCTACTCCTAAGACCATGAGATCGTGCAACTCCCTGACATCGAAGGAATACTTAGAGTGTATCCAAATGCCACTTCATAACTGGGTGATCATAAAGGTGCTCTACAGGTATCTCCGAAGGTGTTTGTTGGGTTGGCATATTGGATCGAGACTGGGATTTATCACTCCGTATGACGGAGAGATTTCTCTGGGCCCTCTCAGTAATACAACATCGTAAATAGCTTGCAAGCAATGTGGCTAATGAGTTAGTCACGAGATCTTGTATTACGGAATGAGTAATGATACTTACCGGAAAGGAGATTGAACTAGGTATGGAGATACCGACAACCAAATCACGGGCAACTAACATATCACCGGACAAAAGGAATTGCATACGGGATTAACAGAATCCTTGACACCGTGGTTCAACCGATAAAAGATCTTCGTGGAATATGTAGGAACCAATATGGGCATCCAGGTCCCGCTATTGGTTATTGTTGGGTAACGCGGTAATTTCAAAAAAAAATCCTACAATCACGCAAGATCTATCTAGGTGATGCATAGCAACGAGATGGGGGAGTGTGTCCACGTACCCTCGTAGACCAAAAGCGGAAGTGTTTAGTTAACACGGTTGATGTAGTCGGACGTCTTCGCGATCCAACCGATCCAAGCACCGACCGTACGACACATCCGCGTTCAGCACACGTTCAGCTCGGAGATGTCCCTCGTACTCTTGGTCCAGTTGAGGTTGAGGGAGAGTTTCATCAGCATGACGGCGTGGTGATGGTGATGATGAAGTTACCGGTGCAGGGCTTCGCCTAAGCACTACGACGATATGATCGGGGTGTGTAACTGTGGAGGGGGGCATCGCACACGGCTAAACAATTGTCAACTTGTGTGTTCTAAGGTGCCCCCTACCCCCGTATATAAAGGAGCAAGGGGGGAGGCCGGCCGACCCCTGTAGGGCGCGCCCCTAGTAGGATTCCTACTAGGAATCCTATTCCTAATAGGTTTCCAACAAGGGGAAGAGAGGGGGAAGGAAGGAGAGGGAGAGAGGGAAGGCAAGGGGGGCGCCCCCCTTCCTTGTCCTATTCGGACTCAGGGGGAGGGAGCGCGTGGCCTGCCCTGGCCGCCCCCTCTCTCTCTCCACTAGGGCCCATCGAGGCCCATTAGTTCCCCGAGGGGTTCCGGTAACCCTTCGGCACTCCGGTTTTGTCCGAAACTTCTCCGAAACACTTCCGGTGTCCGAATATAGTCGCCAATATATCAATCTTTATGCCTAGACCATTTAGAGACTCCTCGTCATGTCCGTGATCACATCCGGGACTCCGAACAATCTTTGGTACAACATATCACATAAACTCATAATACCAATCGTCATCGAACGTTAAGCGTGCGGACCCTACGGGTTCGAGAGCTATGTAGACATGACCGAGACACGTCTCCGGTCAGTAACCAATAGCGGAACTTGGATGCTCATATTGGTTCCTACATATTCTACAAAGATCTTTATCGGTCAAACCGCATAACAACAACGTTGTTCCCTTTGTCATCGGTATATTACTTTCCCGAGATTCGATCGTCGGTATCTCAATACCTAGTTCAATCTCGTTACCGGCAAGTCTCTTTATTCATTCCGTAATACTTCGTCTCGCAACTAACTCATTAGTCACAATGTTTGCAAGGCTTATAGTGATGAGTATTACCGAGAGGGCCCAGAGATACCTCTCCGAAATACGGAGTGACAAATCCTAATCTCAATCTATGCCAACCCAACAAACACCTTCGGAGACACCTGTAGAGCACCTTTATAGTCACCCATTTATGTTGTGACGTTTGGTAGCACACAAAGTGTTCTTCCAGTATTCAGGAGTTGCATAATCTCATAGTCTGAGGAACTTGTATAAGTCATGAAGAAAGCAGTAGCAATGAAACTAACACGATCATAATGCTAAGCTAACGGATGGGCATGTCCATCACATCATTCTCCTAATGATGTGATCCCGTTCATCAAATGGCAACACATGTTTATGGTTAGGAAGCATAACCATCTTTGATAAACGAGTTAGTCAAGTAGAGGCATACTAGGGACTATATGTTTTTTCTATGTATTCACACATGTACTAAGTTTCTGGTTAATACAATTATAGCATGAATAATAAACATTTATCATGAAATAAGGATTACATAGTAATGATTCTAACACCCATGGAGCTTTGGTGCTGATCATGTTTTGCTCGTGGAAGAGGCTTAGTCAACGGGTCTGCAACATTCAGATCCGTGTGTATCTTGCAAATCTCTACGTCCCCTTCCGACACTTGATGACGGATGGAATTGAAGCTCTCTTGATGTGCTTGGTTCTCTTGTGAAATATGGATTCCTTTGCCAAGGCAATTGCACCAGTATTGTCACAAAAGATTTTCATTAGACCCGATGCACTAGGTATGACACCTAGGTCAGATATGAACTCCTTCATCCAAACTCCTTCATTCGCTGCTTCCGAAGCAGCAATGTACTCCACTTCACACGTAGATCCCGCCACGACGCTCTGCTTGGAACTGCACCAACTGACAACACCTCCATTCAATAAAAATATGTATCCAGTTTGTGACTTAGAGACATCCGGATCAGTGTCAAAGCTTGCATCGACATAACCGTTTACGACGAGCTCTTTTTCACCTCCATAAACTAGAAACATATCCTTAGTCATTTTCAGGTATTTCAGGATGTTCTTGACTATTGTCCAGTGCTCCACTCCGGAATTACTTTGGTACCTCCATGCTATGCTTATAGCAAGACATACATCAGGTCTGGTACACAGCATTGCATACATGATAGAACCTATGGCTGAACCATAGGGAATGACTTTCATTTTCTCTATCTTCTGCGGTGGTCGGGCTTTGAGTCTGACTCAATTTCACACCTTGTAACACATGCAAGAACCTTTTCTTTAACTGATCCATTTTGAACTTCTTCAAAACTTTATCAAGGTATGTGCTTTGTGAAAGTCCAATTAAGCGTCTTGATCTATCTCTATAGATCTTGATGCCCAATATGTAAGCAGCTTCTCCGAGGTCTTTCGTAGAAAAACTTTCCAATCAACAATATGTCATCTATATATAAGATTAGAAATGCTACAGAGCTCCCACTCACTTTCTTGTAAATACAGGCTTCTCCAAAAGTCTGTATAAAACCATATGCTTTGATCACACTATCAAAGCGTTTATTCCAACTCCAAGAGGCTTGCACCAGTTCATAAATGGATCGCTGGAGCTTGCAAACTTTGCTAGCACCCTTTGGATCGACAAAACCATCCGGTTGCATCATATACAACTCTTCTTCCAGAAATCCATTCAAGAATGCAGGTTTGACATCCATTTACCAAATTTCATAATCATAAAATGCAGCAATTGCTAACATGATTCGGACAGACTTAAGCATCGCTATGGGTGAGAAAGTCTCATCGTAGTCAACTCCTTGAACTTGTCGGAAACCTTTCGCAACAAGTCGAGCTTTGTAAATAATAACATTACTGTCTGCATCGGTCTTCTTATTAAAGATCCATATATTTTATATGGCTTGCCGATCATCGGGCAAGTCCACCAAAGTCCACACTTTGTTCTCATACATGGATCCCGTCTCAGATTTCATGGCGTCAAGCCATTTCGTGGAATCTGGGCTCATCATCATTTCCTCATAGTTCGTAGGTTCACCGTGGTCTAGTAACATGACTTCTAGAATAGGATTGTCGTACCACTCTGGTGCGAATCTTACTCTGGAAGACCTACGTGGTTTGGTAGTAACTTGATCTGAAGCTTCATGATCATCATCATTAGCTTCCTCACTAATTGGTGTAGGAATCACTAGAACTGATTTCTGTGATGAACTACTTTCCAATAAGGGAGAAGGTGCAGTTACCTCATCAAGTTCCACTTTCCTCCCACTCACTTCTTTCGAGAGAAACTCCTTCTCTAGAAAGGATCCATTCTTAGCAACAAATATTTTGCCTTCAGATATGTGATAGAAGGTGTACCCAACAGTTTCCTTTGGGTATCCTATGAAGACATACTTCTCCGATTTGGGTTCGAGCTTATCAGGTTGAAGCTTTTTCACATAAGCATCGCAGCTCCAAACTTTAAGAAACGACAACTTTGGTTTCTTGCCAAACCATAGTTCATAAGGCATTCTCTCAACGGATTTTGATGGTGCCCTATTTAAAGTGAATGCAGCCGTCTCTAGAGCATAACCCAAAAATGATAGCGGTAAATCAGTAAGAGACATCATAGATCTCACCATATCTAATAAAGTACGGTTACGACGTTTGGATACACCATTTCGCTGTGGTGTTCCAGGTGGCGTTAATTGTGAAACTATCCCATGTTGTTTAAAATGAAGACCAAACTCGTAACTCAAATATTCTCCTCCACGATTAGATTGTAGAAACTTTATTTTCTTGTTACGATGATTTTCCACTTCACCCTGAAATTCTTTGAACTTTTCAAATGTTCCAGATTTATGCTTCATTAAGTAGATATAACCATATCTGCTCAAATCATCTATGGAGGTGAGAAAATAATGATACCCACCACGAGCATCAATACTCATTGGACCGCATACATCGGTATGTATTATTTCCAACAAGTCAGTAGCTCGTTCCATTGTTCCGGAGAACGGAGTTTCAGTCATCTTGCCCATAAGGCACGGTTCGCAAGCACCAAGTGATTCATAATCAAGTGATTCCAAAAGTCCATCGGTATGGAGTTTCTTCATGCGCTCTACACTGATATGACCCAAACAGCAGTGCCACAAATAAGTTGCACTATCATTATTAAACTTCAATCTTTTGGCTTCAACATTGTGAATATGTGTATCACTACTATCGAGATTCAACAAAAATAGACCACTCGGAAGGGGTGCATGACCATAAAAGATATTACTCATATAAATAGAACAACCATTATTCTCTTATTTAAATGAATAACTGTCTCGCATCAAACAAGATCCAGATATAATGTTCATGCTCAACGCTGGCACCAAATAACAATTATTCCGGTCTAAAACTAATCTCGATGGTAGATGTAGAGGTAGCATGCCGACCGTGATCACATCGACTTTGGAACCATTTCCCACGCGCATCGTCACCTCGTCCTTAGCCAATCTTCGCTTAATCCGTATACCCTATTTCGAGTTGCAAATGTGAGCAACAGAACCAGTATCAAATACCCAGGCGCTACTACGAGCAATAGTTAAGTACACATCAATAACATGTATACTAAATATACCTTTCACTTTGCCATCCTTCTTATCCTCCAAATACTTGGGGCAGTTCCGCTTCCAGTGACCAGTCCCTTTGCAGTAGAAGCACTCAGTTTCAGGCTTAGGTCCAGACTTGGGGTTCTTCTATTGAGCATCAACCTTTTTCCCGTTCTTCTTGAAGTTTCCTTTCTTCCCTTTGCCCTTTTTATTGAAACTAGTGGTCTTATTGACCATCAACACTTGATGCTCCTTTTTGATTTCTACCTCCGCGGGCTTTAGCATCGTGAAGAGCTCGGGAATAGTCTTGTTCATCCCTTGCATATTATAGTTCATCACGAAGCCTTTATCGCTTGGTCGCAGTGATTGAAGAACTCTGTCAATGACACAATCAACTGGAAGATCAACTCCCAGCCGAGTCAAGTGATTATGATACCTAGACATTTTGAGTATGTGTTCACTGATAGAACTATTCTCCTCCATTTTGCAGCTGTAGAACTTGTTGGAGACTTCTTATCTCTCAACTCGGGCATTTGCTTGAAATATCAACTTCAACTCTTGGAACATCTCATATGCTCCATGACATTCAAAACTTCTTTGGAGTCCCGATTCTAAGCCGTAAAGCATGGGACACTGAACTATCGAGTAGTCATCAGCTTTGCTCTGCCAGACGTTCTTAACGTCGTCAGTTGCATCTGCAGCAGGCCTGGCACCCAGCGGTGCTTCCAGGACGTAATTCTTCCGTGCCGCAATGAGGATAATCCTCAAGTTACGGACCCAGTCCGTGTAGTTGCTGTCATCATCTTTCAACTTAGCTTTCTCTAGGAATGCATTAAAATTGAAAGGAACAGTAGCACGGGCCATTGATCTACAACAACATAGACATGTAAAATACTGTCAGGTACTAAGTTCATCATAAATTAAAGTTCAATTAATCATATTACTTAAGAACTCCCACTTAGACAAACATCCCTCTAATCATCTAAGTGATCACGTGATCCAAATCAACTAAACCATGTCCGATCATCACGTGAGATGGAGTAGTTTTCAATGGTGAACATCACTATGTTGATCATATCTACTATATGATTCACGCTCGACCTTTCAGTCTCAGTGTTCCGAGGCTATATCTGCATATGCTAGGCTCGTCAAGTTTAACCCGAGTATTCTGCGTGTGCAAAACTGGCTTGCACCCGTTGTATGTGAATGTAGAGCTTATCACACCCGATTATCACGTGGTGTCTTGGCACGACGAACTGTAGCAACGGTGCATACTCAGGGATAACACTTGTACCTCGAAATTTAGTAAGGGATCATCTTATAATGCTACCGACGTTCTAAGCAAAATAAGATGCATAAAGGATAAACATCACATGCAATCAAAATATGTGACATGATATGGCCATCATCATCTTGTGCTCATGATCTCCATCACCGAAGCATCGTCATGATCTCCAACGTCACCGGCTCAACACCTTGATCTCCATCGTAGCATTATTGTCGTTTCGCCACCTATTGTTACTACGATTATCGCTACCGCTTAGTGATAAAGTAAAATAATTACATGGAGATTGCATTGCATACAATAAAGCGACAACCATATGGCTCCTCCTAGTTGCCGATAACTTTTTTACAAAACATGATCATCTCATACAACAATTTATATCACATCATGCTTCACCATATCACATCACAGCAAGCCCTGCAAAAACAAGTTAGACGTCCTCTACTTTGTTGTCGCAAGTTTTACATGGCTGCTATGGGCTTCAAGCAAGAACCGTACTTACCTACGCATTAAAACCACAACGATTTTTCGTCAAGTGTGCTGTTTTAACCTTCAACAAGGACCGGGCATAGCCACACTCGATTCAACTAAAGTTGGAGAAACAGACATTCACCAGCCACATATGTGCAAAGCTCGTCGGTAGAACCAGTCTCACGTAAGCGTACGCGTAATGTCGGTCTGAGCCGCTTCATCCAACAATACTGCCGAATGAAAGTATGACATGCTGGTAAGCAGTATGACTATTATCTCCCACAACACTTTGTGTTCTACTGGTGCATATAACATCTACGCATAGACCTGTCTCGGATGCCACTGTTGGGTAACGCGGTAATTTCAGAAAATTTCCTACGATCACACAAGATCTATCTAGGTGATGCATATCAATGAGAGGGGAGAGTGTGTCCACGTACCCTCATAGACAGAAAGTGGGAGTGTTTAGTTAACATGTTTGATGTAGTAGAACATCTTCGCGATCCAACCGATTCAAGCACCGAACGTACGACACCTCCGCGTTCAGCACACGTTCAGCTCGGAGACGTCCCTTGTACTCTTGATCCAGTTGAGGCCGAGGGAGAGTTTCGTCAGCATGACGGCGTGGTGACAATGATGATGAAGTTACCGGCGCAGGGCTTCGCCTAAGCACTATGACGATATGGCCGAGGTGTGTAACTGTGGAGGGGGGCACCGCACACGGCTAAAGAATTGTCAAGTTGTGTGTTCTAAGGTGTCCCCTGCCCCCGTATATAAAGGAGCAAGGGGGAGGCCGGCCGGCCCCTGTAGGGCGTGCCCCTAGTAGGAATCCTACTAGGAATCCTATTACTAGTAGGTTTCCAACAAGGGGAAGAGAGGGGGAAGGAAGGAGAGGGAAAGAGGGAAGGCAAGGCCCCCCCTTCCTTGTCCTATTTGGACTCAAGGGGAGGGGGCACGCGGCCTGCCCTGGCAGGCCCCTCTCTCTCTCCACTAGGGCCCATCGAGGCCCATTAGTTCCCTGGGGGGTTCCGGTAACCCTCCGGCACTCCGGTTTTATTCGAAACTTCTCCGGAGCACTTCCGGTGTCCGAATATAGTCGTCCAATATATCAATCTTTATGTATCGACCATTTCAAGACTCCTCGTCATGTCCATGATCACATCCGGGACTCCAAACAATCTTCGGTACAACATTTCACATAAACTCATACTACCAATCATCATCGAACGTTAAGCGTGCGGACCCTACGGGTTCGAGAACTATGTAGACATGAACGAGACACGTCTACGGTTAGTAACCAATAGCGGAACCTGTATGCTCATATTGGTTCCTACATATTCCATGAAGATCTTTATCGGTCAAACCGCATAACAACATACGTTGTTCCCTTTGTCATCGATACGTTACTTGCCCGCGATTCGATCGTTGGTATCTCAATACCTAGTTCTATCTCGTTACCGGCAACTCTCTTTACTCATTTCGTAATACTTCATCCCACAACTAACTCATTCGTCACAATGCTTGCAAGGCTTATAGTGATGAGTATTATCGGGAAGGCCTAGAGATACCTCTCTGAAATACGGAGTGACAAATCCTAATCTCGATCTATGCCAACCCAACAAACACCTTCAGAGACACTTGTAGAGCACCTTGATAATCACCCATTTACATTGTGATGTTTGGTAGCACACAAAGTGTTCTTCCGATATTCGGGAGTTGCATAATCTCATAGTCCGAGGAACTTGTATAAGTCATGAAGAAAGCAGTAGTAATGAAACTAACACGATTATAATGCTAAGCTAACGGATGGGTCATGTCCATCACATCATTCTCCTAATGATGTGATCTCGTTCATCAAATCACAACACATGTCTATGGTTAGGAAACATAACCATCTTTGATAAACGAGCTAGTCAAGTAGAGGCATACTAGGGACTATATGTTTTGTCTATGTATTCACACATGTACTAAGTTTCCGGTTAATACAACTATAGCATGAATAATAAACATTTATCATGAATTAAGGAAATAAATAATAAATTTATTATTGCCTCTAGGGCACATTTCCTTCAGTTATTTACGGGAGAGAGGTCTCAGTCATGACTACATGATTCCCGAACCCGCAGGGTCGCACGCTTAATGTTCGTTGACGCTAGAGTAGTATTGGGATATTTGATGATGTGTAACAGAATGTAGTTCGGAGTCTCGGATGAGATCCTGGACATCACAAGGAGTCTCAGAATGGTCGAGAGGTACAGATTTATATATGAGAAGTCATATTTTGCATTCCGGAAAAAGGTGCAGTTTTTTTAGTATTAACCCGGGAAGCTTCCAGAAGGTTCTAGATGATTCCGGAGGGGTTTGGAAGTCCATAAGTGGGTCTGCCATGTCCCAAGGGTTGGCATGTACTGAGGGAAGGCTCATTGGCCTTATTGGTCCTGGCGCACCAAGTCCTCAAAAGCCCATGCGGTTAGGGAAGGGAAAAAGGGGAGTCCTGGTAGGAATGGGATTGGACTTGGAGTCCAAGTCCTCTCCCCCTTGGCGCCAACTCCTATTAGAAGTAGGACTGGACTCACATCCCTCCCATGCATATAAATATAGAGGAGGGGCGCAGCAAGGCACCCCAATACATTGGCCTTGGTTGGTGCCCCATCTCTCCCTCCCAGCATAGTTCTCGTCCAGGGTCTTCTCGCTTAGCGAAGTCCCGCCGGTATGCCGACTCCACCACCACCACCATCCGTTCGGCACTAGATCAGTTGGAACGTGATCGGATCGCGAAGAGTACAACTACATCAACTGCATTATACACGCTTACACTTTCGGTCCACGAGGGTACGTAGACACACTATCCTCTCTCGTTTCTATGCTTCTCCAAGATAGATCTTGGGTATTCGTAGGAATTTTTTTGATTTTCATGCTTCGTTCCCCAACAGTGGCATCATGAGCTAGGTCTATGCGTAGATGTATATGCACGAGTAGAGCACAAAGAGTTGTGGGTGTTGATGCTCAAATTGCTTACCACTCTTATCTTATTCGGATTCGGCAGTATTATGGGATGAAGCAGCCCGGACCAACCTTACTTGTCCATGCACAAGAGACTGGTTCCACCGTCAGACATGCAACTTGTTTTGCATAAGCTGGCCAGCGGGTGTCTGTCTCTCCTACTTTAGTTGAATCTAATTTGACGAAGGCAATCCTTGTAGAAGGTTAAAAGGCAACTTGATTATCACCGTTGTGGCTTTGCGTAGGTAAGAATGGTTCTTGTTAGTTGCCCATAGCAGCCACGTAAAAGTTTCAACAACAAAGTAGAGGACATCTAACTTCTTTTTGCAAGGCATGTTGTGATGTGGTATGGACAAAACATGATGTGATATATGTTGGTGTATGAGACGATCATGTTTTGTAATAGGTTCACAACTTGCATGTCGATGAGTACGGCAACCGCCAAGAGCCATAGGGTTGTCTTTAATTTATTATTCGTCATGTAATTGCTTTACTTTATCACTATGCCTTAGCAATAGTTGTAGAGGCAATAGTTGGCGAGATCATGATGATGGATATCATGGTGTTATGTGATACGTCTCCGTCGTATCTATAATTTTTGATTGTTCCATGCCAATATTCTACAACTTTTACATACTTTTGGCAACTTTTTATACTATTTTTGGGACTAACATATTGATCTAGTGCCCAGTGCCAATTCCCGTTTGTTGCATGTTTTTTGTTTGATAGAAAACCCATATCAAACAGAGTCCAAACGGGATAAAAACAGACGGAGAATTTTTTGGAATATTTATAAATTTTGGGAAGAAGAATCAACGCGAGACGATGCTCTAGGGGGCCACGAGGCAGGGGGTGCACCCCGGGGGGTGGGCGTGCCCCTGACCCTCGTGGACAACCCGTAAGGCGGTTGTTGCCCTTCTTTCGCCGCAAGAAAGCTAATATCCGGAAACAGATCATGTTGAAAGTTTCAATCCAATCGGAGTTATGGATCTCCGAGAATATAAGAAACGGTGAAAGGGCAGAATCAGGAACACAGAAACAGAGAGAGAGAGAGAGAGAGAGAGAGAGAGAGAGAGAGAGAGAGAGAGAGAGAGAGAGAGAGATCCAATCTTGGAGGGGCTCTCGCCCCTCCCACGCCATGGAGACCATGGACCAGAGTGGAAACCCTTCTCCCATCTAGGGAGAAGGTCAAGGAAGAAGAAGAACAAGGGGGGCTCTCTCCCCGTCTCTCCCGGTGGCGCCGGAATGCCGCCGGGGCCATCATCAGCACCGTGATCTACACGAACACCTCCATCATCTTCACCAACATCTCCATCACCTTCCCCCACCTATCTATAGCGGTCCACTCTCCCGCAACCCGCTGTACCCTCTATTTGAACATGGTGCTTTATGCTTCATATTATTATCCAATGATGTGTTGCCATCCTATGATGTCTGAGTAGATTTTCGTTGTCCTTTCGGTAATTGGTGAATTGCTATGATAACCCACAAGTATAGGGGATCGCGATGGTTTTCGAGGGTAGATTATTCAACCCAAATTTATTGATTCGACACAAGGGGAACCAAAGAATATTCTCAAGTATTTCCAGTTGAGTTGTCAATTCAACCACACCTGGATAACTTAATATCTGCAACAAAGTATTTAGTAGCAAAGTAGTATGGAAGTAACAGTAACAATAGCAAAAGTAACAGTAGCAGTTTTGTAGTGCTTGTAAAAGTGGCAACGGTAAAGTAACTAAGCAAAGAGCAATACGTGAAAAGCTCATAGGCATTGGAGCAGTGATGGATAATTATGTCGGATGTGATTCCTCATGTAACAGTTATAACATAGGGTGACACAGAACTGGCTCCAGCTCATCAATGTAATGTAGGCATGTATTCCGAATATAGTCATACGTGCTTATGGAAAAGAACTTGCATGACATGTTTTGTCCTACCCTCCCGTGGCAGCGGGGTCCTATTGGAAACTAAGGGACATTAAGGTCTCCTTTTAATAGAGTACCGGACCAAAGCATTAACACTTAGTGAATACATGAACTCCTCAAACTACGGTCATCACCGGTAAGTATCCCGATTATTGTCACTTCAGGGTTAACAGATCAAAACACATAATGGGTGACTATAGACTTGCAATATAGGATCAAGAACTCACATATATTCATGAAAACATAATAGGTTCAGATCTGAAATCATGGCCCTTGGGCCCTAGTGACAAGCATTAAGCAGAGCAAAGTCATAGCAACATCAATCTCAGAACATAGTGGATACTAGGGATCAAACCCTAACAAAACTAACTCGATTACATGGTAAATCTCATCCAACCCATCATCGTCCAGCAAGCCTATGATGAAATTACTCACGCATGGCGGTGAGCATCATGAAATTGGTGATGGAGGATGGTTTATGATGATGACGGCGACGGACCCCCCTCTCCGGAGCCCCGAACAGACTCCAGATCAGCCCTCCCGACAGAGTTTAGGGCTTGGCGGCGGCTCCGTATCGTAAAACACGATGAATCCTTCTCTTTGATTTTTTTCTGCCCGAACGTGAATATATGGAGTTTGAGTTGACGTCGGTGGAGCATCAGGGGGCCCACAAGGCAAGGGGCGCGCCCTAGGGGGGCGCTCCCACCCTCATGGACAGGGTGTGGGCCCCCTGACGTTGATTCTTTCACCAATATTTTTTATTAATTCCAAAAAGTTGCTCCGTGGATTTTTAGGTCATTCTGAGAACTTTTATTTCTGCACAAAAATAACACCATGGCAGTTCTGCTGAAAACAGCGTTAGTCCGGGTTAGTTCCATTCAAATCATGCAAGTTAGAGTCCAAAGCAAGGGCAAAAGTGTTTGGAAAAGTAGATATGACGGAGACGTATCAACTCCCCCAAGCTTAAACCTTTGTTTGTCCTCAAGCAATTCAGTTGACAAACTGAAAGTGATAAAGAAACACTTTTACAAACTCTGTTTGCTCTTGTTGTTGCAAATATGTAAAGCCAACATTTAACTTCTCAGCAAAGATTATGAACTAACCGGACGGGCTTCGTTACCATCCCCAATAAAGCAAGGGGACACCTAAGGAGCGCATTTAATGTGTTTTGTCCCGTAATGACAGGCGATAAGCTTGTACACTGTATACCTTTCCACCTCCTGTGTGCCACTGTGGCGACCCCTTTAAATATAAAAGGAGGCCCGAGGCATACTGGAGAGGGATTCATATCTTTTGAACAAGCCACGTGTCGTAGCTAGTTCAAGAACTAAAGAACACTCAAATATACACCCAAAGCAGGACTAGTGTATTACGCATCCTTGCGGCCTGAACCTGGGTAAATGATCTTTGTGCTGACCCCTAGACCCGCTCTTTCCACAACCTCGCGCCCGCTGACCGTAGTAGGGATTCTAGTGATCCCACAGGTGTCATTCTCCACCGACAGATGTAATCCTTTTGTGGTGTGTTTGTTGGGATCTGATGAATTGTAGGTTTATGATAAGATTATTCATTGAAAGTAATTGAGTCTTTTCTGAACTTTATTATGTGTGATTGTATAGCTATGTATGCTTTCCAATCTATGAGTTTTCTTTTGCCAAGTCGATGACTAGATGTTTAGAGGAAGTGGTGCATAGTAGTAGGTTCAATCTTGCGGTATCCTCTCCCATTAACAGAAGGGGTAGCGAGGCACGTATTTGTATTCTTTTTACTAAGGGTAAAGGGACGGGGTTTGAACATATTATTTGGTCTTAGTTTGTCTACATTATGTCATCATGCTCCAAGCATTACTCTATTTGTTATGAACTTAGTAGCTTAAGATGCATGCTAGATAGTGGTCGAGGGGTGGAGTAATACACTACAAAAAAAAGACACATCCATGACATTTTGGGCTGAATGAATTTTTTTTTGTCATACTTATGTCACTTCTATGATGATAATTGTGACAAAACCCGGTATCATCATAGATGTGGTGGGCTCCTACTTCTATGACCAAAAATCATGACAGAGGCTGGAGGAGGTCGATGGTGGAGATGAACAGTATGTCGTGGAGTCTCGTTTTGCGGTACACCACACCCCTCCCGATGAACAGGACCCTTGTTTCGAACGTAGCACTCCAAGACAAGTCCATTTCATCTGTTTTGTGGTATGCCACACCCCTCCCGATCAATAGGACCCCGTTTTGACCGTAGGAGGTCCAACACAAGTCCGTTTCCTCGGTTTTGCGGTACGCCAGACACCTTCCGATGAACAAGATCCCGATTCGAACGTGGTCGGTCGAACACAAGGCCGTTTCCTCCGTTCTGCGGTACGTCAGGCCTCGTTTTCATCGCCTATTCCGTCCAAGCCGGTTGGCTCCCACGTGTTTCGTTGCCTCCCGATGAACACGACACATTCTGTTGCCACCCCATGAACACGTTGCATTCTGTTGCCTCCCCATGAACACGACGACGACACAGTTTCTCTGTTCCGACCCAGCCATGTACACGAGCCCTGGTCGTACGTATATATGCACGAGTAGGCATTCGAGACCCCGCCCGTATGTACGTATGTGGCCGTATTTTCTTTCTTGCACACTGGTCGTTGTACGTACGTGTACATGCTACGTGCGCGCCTCTACTACGACACGTGCGCGCCTCTACATCCACCAGTATGTATGTACACGTTCGCGACCAGAATGACAACGCTACGTATGCTTCGACCAGGTGGGTCCCGACTGTCAGGCACTTCCTTGCATGCAAAGATGTAGCTGGTGGGTCCCAGCAGTCAGGGGGTGAATCGTTTTTTGCCCGGACGCACTTCCTTGCGTGCAAAGATGCAACTGGTGGGTCCCAGCAATCAGGGGGAAAACATTTTTTCACAAAATATAGTGGCCCGTCCGGTGGGTCCCTGCTGTCAGGTGAAGGAATCATTATTTTCCGCGTAATAAGGAGGCACTTCCTTGCTGCGGCCGTGGACCCAGCTGTCAGCCTCTCCATGTACAGTCCATGTCCGATGGAAGTCGTCCCTTGACCATGTTGACCACGCCGTGCCGAGAGCACCAGGGCGATGGACAACGGCGAGGCCTAGGAAGGGGATGACGTGGAGCTGGGGAAGACGCGACAGTGGAAGCCCGCGCGGAGAGGAGTACGAGGGTTCACTGGTTCGGCTGCGGTGTGAGGCTGCCGTCGCCGCAGGGCCTGGCGAGTGGTGGGAATAATAGGAGGGGTGAGGCCTCCACGGTAGCACAGCCGGCCATAGGAGGCAGGAGCATGCGGCACGATCGGCGCTGCTTTGGGCGGCTGGAGCAAGAAGACCAGAGGTTGAAGAAGCACTACGGCCATTGGATGGACATCGTACGGTCACTGGAGCTAGAATCGTTCATATTGACTAAGTTGACAAAGCCCTCCATCCCCGTCAACTTAGTAGGCCCACAAGTCAGCCTCCCACCAAGGTGGGTCCCAGCTAGCAGGGGGTATTCATTTTTTTGTGCCTAATAAGGAGGCACTTCTGGTGGGTCCGAGCTGACAGCGGGGGGAACGATTTTTTCGCGAAATACGATGGCCCATCCAGTGCGTCCCAGTAGTCAGGGGGGAAACGATTTTTTTCATGAAATACGGTGGCCCTTCTGGTGGATCCCTGTTGTCAGGTGGAGGAATAATTATTTTCTGCGTAATAAGGAGGCACTTCCTTGCAGCTGCTGTGAACCCAGTTGTCAGCCTCTCCATGTAGAGTACTCTTTCGATGGAAGTCGGTCGTCGACCACATTGACCACGCCGCACCGAGAGCACCACAGAGGTGGATGACGGCGAGGCCTAGGAAGGGGACGACACGGAGCCGGGGAAGACGCGGCAGTGGATGCCCATGCGGAGAGGAGTACGAGGGTTCACTGGTTCAGCTGCGCTGCCGTCACCGTAGAATAACAGGGGGTGTGGGTGAGTGGAGTGGAGGGATGGCCTGGCCAGCGGTGGGAGTAGTATGGGGGTGGTGAGGCCTCCGCAGCAGCACAGCCGGCCACGGGATGCAGGAGTAGGTGGCACGACCGACACTGCTTTGGGCGGCTGGAGCAAGAAGACCAGAGGTTGAAGAAGCACTATGGCCGTTGGATGGACATCGTACGGTCACTGGAGCTAGAATCGTTCATATATTGACTAAGTTGACAAAACCTTCCATCCCCATCAACTTAGTAGGCCCACAAATCAGCCTCCCACTATGGTGGGTCCCAGTTGGCACGGGGTATTCTTTTTTTGTGTGCAATAAGAAGGCACTTCCTTGCGTGCGAAGATATAGTTGGTGGGTCCGACCTGTCAGCGGAGGGAACTTTTTTCGCGAAATACAGAGGCCCTTCCGGCGGGTCCCAGATGTTAGGTGGAGGAATCATTATTTTGCGCGTAATAAGGAGGCATTTCCATGTGTGCGTCCATGGACCCAGCTGTCAGCCTCTCCACGTACAGTCCACTTCCGATGGATGTCGTTCATTGACCAAGTTGACTATGCCGCACCGAGAGCACCAGGGCGGTTGACGACAGCGAGGCGTACGAAGGGAACAACATGGAGCCGGGGAAGACACGACAGTGGCCGCCAACGCGATGGAGAGTACGAGGGTTGACTGGTTCGGCTGCCGTCGCCGAAAAATAACAGGAAGTGTGGGTGAGTAGAGGGATAGATAGGCCAGAGATGCGAGTATGATGGGGCCGTGAGGCCTGCCCGGCCGCACAGCCGGCCACGGGAGGCGGGAGCAGGCGGTTTCGACGGCGCTGGTTTGGGCGGCTGGGGCAGGAAGATCAGAGACTGAAGAAGCATGATTGCCATTAGATTGACATCTAACGGTCTGATGCTGGTAGAGTCGATTGTTGACTAAGTTTCTTTTTTGAGAAACCTTGTGTACGCATGAACTTAGTAGGCCCACAAGTCAGCCTCCAAATCTGTGGCAGACAACATAAAGCCCATTTGCTATTTTTTAATAATTTGCAGCCCATTTGCTAATTCTTAAGTAATTTATTACATCCCATTTTCTACCCAGGACCATGGTCAAAGAGTTCAACCTTATTTTGCATATTTCGGTGGAGTCCGAACTATTGTAATCCCGAAATAATAAACATTTTTAAGAACTTATTGATTTGCCAAAAAATTGTTTTGTTTTTGTAAGCAAATAAGACGTGGGACAATTGAGTTGGTTTAAGGGAAAACCAATGGTAAAAAATCAGCGCTGGCAGGGAAAAACAACAAAAATAAGGATGTAAATATGAAAAGGGAATTTTATGTGTTTTCAATATAATGATACGTGTATATGAACTAGTAAAACTATAGGTAGAGATTAGAAAACGGATGTAGGACATGCGTTTCAAGAGGAAAATAGAACTAGGCTGTGTGTTGATTCAGTAAAAAAATTGCCAGCGGATGTTGTAAGACAAAGTATAACTAACGCTGGCGGGCCAGAGGCCAGTAGATACCTGCTGGATCTTTGTGCCCCGTTGTCGTCATGGGCTGGGCCTGTTAAAAACAAAACCAAGCCTGCACAGTCTACATCCCGGTTGAAACTTGCTCGACCTGAAAAAACAATATACGTGCTCAGTAAACGAGAGAATTCTGCAACTACAGACTGATAACTGGGATGCAGCAGGGATATTGTTTTTTCATCGTGATAATAAGTGCATGCACTTGTTTCGAAAAAATTGGAGAACTAGGAATTCGAACGGCAGGTGCTTTTGCTACCCATCAAATAAAAATCAGGTGCCTGAAAATTCGTTTCAAAACAAATGATTCAGCTTTATATCCACGTCGATGCTCGGCATGATGGTTGGAAGCAAATGCAAGTTCATATCAAAAGATCCTTAACAACAATACCAACTTGCATACGACAAGGTAGTACGCACAACTACCAATACCAAACTAACTTATAATCTTTTTACTCCTGGCCCTAGTGTTCGTGTGGTAGAAAATCTTGCAGAGGACCAGATCCCGCTCCTTCTCTTGCTCCAGGTCCCCGAGGTGGTACTGGTGCATCACCCAGCTGGTCCTCTGCTGGTCGAAGTTCTTGTTGGTGTGCAGCACCAAAACCTTTTTGCTACCCGTCTGCCGGCCGTTGACCATCACCGGGAAGGTATATCCGGTCTTGTGCCACATCGCGTGCATGCCGCACTCCGACTGTATCTTGCGACGCGTCCACATGCCCCTTTTGAACGCCCTGGAATTGCGCTAGAAGAAATGCTTCTTTAGGCCACTCAGTGTGATACCTGCAGTATTGTCGGATACGGGTTTTAGTGTACGTAGTTGGCATTTTCATAACATCTTTGGCATGTTGCAGACACTTGTTTCACTTTTTATTAACTATCAAATTGTAATTGCTTCACCAGGTCTGCGTCTAAAAAGAAAAATAGAGCTATAAACAAAGGAATATGTTTGTGCAAGTAGACGGCCGATCGGTGTCTTACCTGGAAGTTTCTCAGGTTGGGTGTAGCTTATGTCGTGCTCGCTGTCGATGGTTGGTATGAACAAATCGATGAGAGGGTGAGATCTCGCACTGTCAGCACTCACTTTGGCCTCAAGGTGCTCGATCAGCTCCTGATCCATGGGATCGAACTTGACGTCAGCCGGCAGCACCGGCCAATCCTTCTTCGACTTGCATCGGTAATTCCAGTTATATGGTACTCAATGTATGATCAATCGACTGTTCTAAGTGAATGATGAAAGATTTCGACCGATAAGTGGTACTCCAAATGTGAAGTCCAGAATACCCGAACACATCGCCGGGATTCTTGTGTCACCTCACGCGCAGCATGTTGTCACACCAATTCAATGTGTGGACATGATGAATAATTTGACCGACGTATACTAGTATTGCTACTGTACTACTTACTAGTCGTATTTAGTGTCACATTTTAACCATAGGCTTAACTAACAAGTACGCACTTGAAGTCTAATTGATATATATATATATATATATGTGTGTGTGTGTGTGTGTGTGTGTGGCTTCTGCACAACATCTCCATCATCATTATCAGTACATCCTACGCAGGTGAGTTAGGATGCATTTGATCCCTGGAAGGTATCTATCCTTCAAACTCGAGGAGTGCTTCAAACTAACAACATTACATAATATTCAACAAAAGAGGGTCGTGCTACAGCAGCAGAATACATGGCTTAGTATAGATATCAGCACGAATCAAGTTGTGCATATTTGCTGTTGGCATGAACCACATCGCCGCATGTCGGGTTTGCAAAAGCCATCCATTGCATGGAAGCTTGATGCCTTTCACACACTGAAGATTATCTGGCAACAATCTGTGTCGACGAATCTCTGGATATGGTGATTCATGAAACCCATGGTATGATATGTAAACACAGCCCCCCCTGGCGAATGGAAGTTGCATAGCACAGTAATCATCGCCGGTGATATGATCGATGATTGGTTGGATGATCGGATAATTGAGCCCGAGGAACAAGGAGTGGTTGCCGAGGCTGTAAACCCGCCTCCAGTTGAATACGCCTGGCCCAATGGAACTGGGATCTTTCTCGAACATGAAGCAGCCATAGCCATCAATGTCACGAACGCCCCATGCATTGTACTGCATGTGGTTTGATGTAATGGTTTGGTCAATTTGGTACGTGCGAATGAGCATCAAATGACCGCCATCAGCTGAACGAGCGATAAACCACCACCCATCGTCTGGTATGATTCGAGGTCCTGGAATCATGAAGGCCAGCGCATTTGCGTCTGCTGCAACAATTCAAATTGGACACCAAAAGGACAAAAATAAACAATCATGTTCAGAGTATGTGTGGAATTAAGATTATTATAACAGTGACACATATCATAGACAGAGAATTGCAATGTCGTGGTCATAATCATACCCCGAGTTAAAAAAATAAGCCAATGGCTTTCATATTCTACGAATATGTCATGGGTCAAACATCATGTAACAATGAGAGGAAAACAGCTATGACAGAGCCTACTCATATTCTACCATAGCACTTACTACTACTATTCTCATATCAACTCTAAGCAATAACATGTGTTGTTATAAAAATCTTGGAAATGACAGTAACATATAGCAATCATGATGTTATGCTCATAATATGTATTCTAACAATCATTAGATGCCAATTGTTCTCATATCAACTCTAACAATAACATGTGTGGTCATAAAAATCTAGCAAATGAGAGGAACATATAGCAATGATGTGGTTATAGACATACTATCTATTCTAAATTTGTAACAATGAACATGCAGTCGTATTCATAAGGTAAAGATGAGATGAGATAGAACAATTACACGATGATAGATTCCACCAATATAGGCAGCCAATCTGTGCGTTGACTGCGTAAACGATGTCATCATGCACTATAGCATCAGACAGAAATGTTGCCTCAACAGGATTGACGATGAGCCATAACCATGTATGGCGACCGGATTCCTGATAGACTGATCCCTTGTTGAACAAGGCAATGAGCTTGCAATCCATGTAGTCCTCTGATGGTGTGGGCACTTCGCAGATTACAACTTTCAGCAAACAGAGGTCGAGCCAAAAGCTTGACGCGTCTCGTGCGTAGTAGGCAAGAGTGTCTGGCGGGCCGCGAGGCTCGATGGCGGCGGTATCCAACGATGGAAGGGTGATCTCTCGCTGGGTGTAGATATCCACAAGACACCATGAACTACCGGATTGGTGGATGAGGACGATCCAGTTGGCCTTCATGCTCGCCCAGTAGTGGCCGCGCATGAAGGATAGGTGGACGGGTAGTGGTAGCATCTCGAGGGGCACCACGGTAACCTCCGTAGGATCGTCAAGTCGGTGTCTGGGCCACCTGCGAGGATCGGGCATCAGCAAGCATGGTGTCTTGAAAAGAGCCAGCCGGTTGCAGTCGAGTAGACGGTACAAAGACACCGAGCATGTGGCCAGACGGATGATGCTGAGTAGGTCCATACGATTATAGATCTGCTCCAAGAGAACATCAGGGAGGGAATTCCAATCGCGGCTCTGCGTGTCAGTTGGTTCTGCCATTGGGGTTTTCGGTGCCTGCGAGCCAGCGGGGAAGTGGATTCGGGCGGGCGAGCGAAGAAGCTTCTCCTCGTGTGGCTGAGAAGTGAGCGGGGGGATATGGTACACACGAGCTACCAAAGAAGATGGCGCAGGGCGGGCGAGCAGTGAGCAGGGGCAAATGGTGTGCGGCCAACAATGGGGAAGAGAGGAGGAACAAGAAGAGAGGAGGAAGAAGAGTGGAAGACGGGGAAGAAAGTGCATGAAATCTCAATTCTACTAGTACTACTACCAGGATATACCGTCCTTCGGAGTGTAAATAGTTACACCGATGACATGTGGGTCTACCATAAGAGGGACCATATGTCAGTTAATGGAGGACAGAGGTGCGTAGGCGTATTTGCGGAAGCGTGCTCTACTGGCAAACATGATGGCAGTAATAGGTAAGGTTGATTTAGTAACACCAACACGCTGGTTCAGCTTATTAATTACGTGTCCCATCTGTTGCAGCGTGTATTGTCACTTCACTGCGAAGACTAGTTGAATAGTTCTCTCTGACCAAGATGGGGAATAATGGATCGTGAAGACTTCCTTTCTACAGTATCCCTATGCCTCTACGCTCATTTCACTCATTTTGCTCCATACCTAGTCACTTGTTGAAATCTGTAGAAAGACAAATACTCCGTATTTGGGAACAGAGGGAGGCTTTTACGATGTATTTCGGAACAGAGGGAGTATCACCATATTGAGGGAATAGAGGAAGCTTGAAATATGAACATGTTAATGGGAGGGAGTAAGACCCATGCATGCATGCATGCATGCAACATGCAACACTCACACGTACACATGGACGCACGCAACACTCACGCACCCATGCGGCACACAGCACACGACGCAACAGACACGCTCACGCTCAAGTGCTCAACCTACTCCCTACGTCCGTGAAAGACTGTACATTTAGAGATTTACACATTGACCATGGCATAATTAACGTCCAAAAGTCAGACTTATGTGTGCATGCGACCATTGAGAGAAGAAGATTAAATGAAGGTCGTTGTATGCTGTAACTAAGGATAGACATGTACTACACCCTGGCTGTGTATGTGAGTGCATGCATGTGTACTGAAGACACAACCATGCTTCATGAACGCCAGGCCTTCCGTGTCGTGCACGGAAGGTGGCATCCGCTTCACAATGGGGTAGCTGTCCCCAATAAAAAGTGAGTACTCTCCAAGAGTGTTCTTCGGCACCCACGTAGCATCATGGGGGTCGAACTCGGCACTGTTCATCTGGTACACGCGGCATCTCAGCTATGGACACATGGCGACGTACATAGTCAAGGTCCATGCATAATAATGTTGTGCTCAAATATGGCGGTCAGTAATACTGTGCAGCAAATAGTACTACTCCAGTAGAGGAAGTAAAATAACCGGCTTATTATATATAGCCAGTCCTGGCTACATGGATGAGATAGTAAGACATGGAAAAACAAAAATGATGGCAGCTAGTGGGTTCAAGTCTTCAAGGGCCTAGCTAGCTATATGCGTTCTCCAAGGTAAAAAGTACTCCTACTAGTACTAGTAAGTACTACTAGTACAACAATGAAAGAGAAGGCGAGAGGGTTAAAAAATGGAATACCTGGGTAGATGGTGACGGTCCGATCATGGTAGATTGTGTGACCATGTTGCACATTAGTGGTACCATGGGTAACGACTGCCAATATAGTTGATCACAATATGCCAAAGTCAGCTACAAGGTTCCAGGTTAGACCGAATCGCGGATGCAAATGCACATCCAGGATCGGCGATCTTATTTTGATCGGGGGATGACTGGTCCCTGCAAAATAATGGAGTACCGTCAGGGATGCAAATGATGGTTTGTGCATTCTGTTTGTAATCTCCCGTACCGTAGGATGGCAACCAGATGAAACAAGTCCCCTGGCTTGTCACCGCGAAGATGCGGCCTAGATGGCGCACGGCGTCTTCGAATGTGTAGGGGTACAAATCTGTCGCCGCCAACATGTGCCAGCCTCTGCCGTTACTGCCTCTTGCATTGATGGCAATCCTTATGTCGAACACCGCGATGCGATAGTAATCGTCGTAGCCGCGTCACTTTGTCGGCGGGTCCGCAATTGCTATCTTCTTCAATCTCATGTAGGCATCATCATACGTATTCAAGCCCAGCCAGTCCGGAAGGCTGATCCCAATGGTGGATAAGGGGTCTACCGAAACGGCCGCACTGCTGTGGATGTTGTGCAAAATGATGGTGGTATTCGGCCAGAGGTATGCAAGCCAATCTTCGTTGGTACCGACCCAGACCTATATATAAGACGGTGCGCAGCAGAGAAATTACGGGATGGAAATGGAATAACTAAGTACTATATGATCAAACTCCATTACTGACTTGCTCATTGGACAAACTCCAACTACCTCTCAACGTCGGCAACTCTAGCGGAGTTAACGTGCAACCATGGCCAGGGAGCGGTGGAATGTTCGAAGGATTGTCCGATAGAAGAACATTCTCCTCGAGGACGCATGGAAGACCAACAAGCATGGCCTGTTCCCAAGCCTGTTTAAGCACCGTCTTGAAAAAGTTGGTGCAGGAAGCACCGAGTCTTGCGGTGGTGAGGACGTCGGAGCGACGTGTGATTTCTCCCAGAGGATCGTCGTCCAAGGTCTCCCAGCCCCGACGAGGAGGAGAACCACCTGGCGAATCCATGGGAGCAGCGACGAACTGCCTTCTCTTCGGGGGGAGGGGAACTGGCGAGGAGGAGATAAGAGCGTAGTAACCGCAGGGCCTCGTCCCTTCCAACTGTAGATCCTTCCTTAGCAAAGGAGTGAGTCTATTATTTACTACTAGTACTAGCATTATGGAACATTATGGGATTGCATTATACTGTAAATAATAGCACTAGTAAGAAATTTTTGGCACTAGGTAGTAGTTTTTGGCGTGGATTAAGAAATTTTGGGTATGTTTTTACTATTTTTTGTACACGCCAACTAGTGTCAAAAAACGTCTTACATTACGTGACGGAGGAGTACGTACTCGTACCGTAGCTGTACTAGTACTACTTTTTCTCAACTAGTAGTGTGATGTACTGTACTTCTAGTCTAGTATAGTATAGTGCACCAGTTTTGAACTCTTGAATCTCAGGGCCAAGGAGCTACAGTTGGAAGTGGAGGGTACTACTATTCTCTAGAACCATCGCTGTACTATCAATGCAGGGAAAGTACACCTGCGTAGTGTCCTAGTGGGTACTATCGGTGCTCTATTCAGCCACTCCTCTCACGTAGCTGGCCTACTCAGCCGCTCCTCTCACGCACACACTAGCAGCCTATTTATCAGTGACGGTTACTGCGGGGGCAGAACATTTGAGTTATTTGATACAACGAGACTAGGCTTTTCGCTTCCATTTGTGGAGGTGTAATGGATCTTGTCGAACTTTGTTAGTAGTTCCTTCTTTATGAATGAGATGAAGCAAAGCTTTTGCCTCCGTTTCCAAAAAAACAGGTCAAGAGGAATTTCTTTTATAGTAGAGCCGATAATGGAGTGAAGTACATGCGTGCAACGCCACAAGCTACAGAGTAGTAGTAGAGCACTTTATGTACAGAGCCATATTGCACAGTTCCCAATGCCCCGCCAGGCTTTTCCGGCTCCTCGGGCTTAATTGGGAGGTGCTAGTTTAAATATGCTACTAGCTGATGAGGAATCTGCAAGCGAGGTGCGGCTAGGGCGAGCACACGAGCCACGGGATGCTGGGAAGGAAAACTCGTTCACTTGGCTAGGCTATCCAGTGCACCCAGATTGTGGTGCCGCACGTCCGTTTGACTTCAAAACTCAAACTACCCATGTACAATATTGGCTCGCAGCGAAGTTACTATTTAAAAAAAAGGCCGCCGTGCGTTCGGCCGGGATCGAACCCACAAAACGAGGTACACATTCACGCGACCACTAGTAGTACTCGTTGGAGTACAACGCAACCTAGAATCGCCTTTTGTCGCTAGTAGTACGTACATTGTTCCTTACAAGAAACCCCTAATAATGCAAGAAACCACTAAAGTGCCAAGAAACTACTACCACTTGCATACGTGGCAGACTTAAGATAAGACCCACTACCTTATCAACGATTGTACATGCTCTTACCAACCAGCCCTACCAAGAAACGACTACTCTACAAAGTGCCGTTATAGGCACGTTTCAACCCATGGCCCTGTTTGGATACATTTGTTGTCAATCTAACCCTCCCATCCAAACACCACTTTGGTTAGAGTTAGTTCAGGGTTAGAATCTAACTCTAACCTCTGACAGGGCCCATGTCGCCCAATAAGCCAACGCCTTCTATTCGACCGGGCGTTATGATTTGTTGGACCTACATGTTAGTCTGCACAAAAATCCCCGAGTGACCTCCTACCTCTGGCCCGTCCACCTAGTCATCCTTGGCCATGGGACGTAGCTACCACCACTGGCAGAAGGCAAGGTCAAAACCGCCGGCGGTGCGGAGCCCATGTTGCGGCAGCCCGGATGCCAGCTCCGTCCGGCGCTCGCGGCCGCTAGCTAGCCAAGATAGCTCTGTCCAGCTGCTTGTCTGCAAGGTTTGCAAGCTAGATTGGCATGGCAGCGCAGCGGCTTGCTCATGCGCGCCGCGCTAAGGCCAGTCATCTGGCTCGAGTGAAGGCCAGCGCGGCGGCTTCCTCGCTCGTGAGTCACGCTCGGGCCAGCCTGCCAACCCGTGCGGAGGCCAGTGCGGTGTATGGCCCGTCCGGCGGAGAGGGGGCCAACTCGCTCATCACCGGCACCACCGACGAACACGCATCAGAACTGTTTGAAGTAATGTTCAGGAAAAATAATGATTTGAGGGGGAATAACAGGATAGAAGGTCATATGTGGGTCCCTCGTGTCAACTGTCAAATAAAATGTGTTGGTTTAAGCTGCCTCGTCAGCACGGACGTGTGGGCCAACCCTGTCATAAATGGGTTTAAGCGAACCTAATCGGTAGGAGTACTAGGTAGGAGTTTTTGGCATGGATTAAGAAATTTTGGGTATGTTTTTGCTATTTTTTGTACAATAGATTCTTCCTAGGGCTGGTAGAAAGTGGTAGTTTTTTGTTAAATACTCTACATATTGTAAGTAGGAGTGAAAGCTAAGCTTTGGAAGCCAATAAGCAAGGCTAGTTACATAGTGCATATGTGTACATGATTGAAAGTAAATATCAACCATGAGTGACTAATATCTTGATGGAAAACTCAAAACTATGGAATACTAGGAAAAATGCATGGTTGGAAATACTAGCAATGTTCATGTGTGTTGCAACGAATCATAATTAGAATAATACTTATTCACAAACTTGATACAAAACACTCTAATTTTGATATACATTTATCACTAGAGATATATTATGTTTCAATTAGAATATATTCCTTGCGCTGGTTTGGTGAGGTCAGGGAGGGATGTGGTAGGTTTTAAGATACTAATTATGGGTTTTTCTACAAATTGGTAGACAAGTGGGATGTTGGTGAGAAAAAGGCAACAACTTACCTCACAGTAGTTAGATGTAGATCTAATGGTCAAAAACGACGGATGGCAGACACACCATCATCACCAACTTAGTCTTCTGTAGGAGTACTAGCAAGATCCGTGCATTGCACGGAACATCAAGATGCATTTTTTTATAAAACACTTGTTGTGATTGACCCTTGCGGGAGTAATCCCATTTGTAAAAACTAATGATATCTCGAGAAATATGAGATAAGGTGAAGAGGAGTGGGGTGTGGTGGTGATTGGTGGTCAGACTGAGCGGAGGCATGGCGATTGACGACGCCGGCTGCGGCCACCAGGCCAGTTTGTTCCAGAGGCTTCCTTTCTTAATTGCTCAACAATGAGGTTGTTGGAGATAAGCATGAACGAGGGAAGGCCTTGTCTGCAAATGTGGAGAGGGTGCGGGTATCTTTTAGTTTAATTTCCATCCGTCAGATATAGATCGGACGGTCTATATTGCAAGATGGCACACGTACCATCATCATCAACTCGGTTTTTTATAAGAGAATAAATATAAGTATGGAGATACAAACGTATTATCGATACTTGCTTCCGTAAACTAGCATCTACATTCTATTCAACGCCTCGGCATGTGGGGCATTAGCACAATGACTTCTCGACTGTGTAAAACAAAGATTTTCCCGTCACCGATAAGGAGTAGGTGATGGCGGTGCACTTTTTGGCTTGCTCCATCTGAAGGAAATATGCCCTAGAGGAAATAATAAAGTGGGAGACTGAAGGAAATATGCCCTAGAGGCAATAATAAAGTTATTATTTATTTCCTTATTTCATGATAAATGTTTATTATTCATGCTAGAATTGTATTAACCGGAAACTTGATACATGTGTGAATACATAGACAAACATAGTGTCACTAGTATGCCTCTACTTGACAAGCTCGTGAATCAAAGATGGTTAAGTTTCCTAGCCATAGACATGAGTTGTCATTTGATTAACGGGATCACATCATTAGGAGAATAATGTGATTGACTTGACCCATTCCGTTAGCTTAGCATTTGATCGTTTAGTATGTTGCTATTGCTTTCTTTATGACTGATACATGTTCCTATGACTATGAGATTATGCAACTCCCGTTTACCGGAGGAACACTTTCTGTGCTACCAAACGTCACAATGTAACTGGGTGATTATAAAGGAGCTCTACAGGTGTCTCCGAAGGTACATGTTGAGTTGGCGTATTTCGAGATTAGGATTTGCCACTCCAATTGTCAGAGAGGTATCTCTGGGCCCTCTCGGTAATGCACATCACTATAAGCCTTGCAAGCAATGTGGCTAATAAGTTATTGGCGCGATGATGCATTACCTAACGACTAAAGAGACTTGCCGGTAACGATATTGAACTAGGTATTGAGATACCGACGATCGAATCTCGGGCAAGTAACATACCCATGACAAAGGGAACAACGTATGTTGTTATGCGGTTTGACCGATAAAGATCTTCGTAGAATATGTGGGAGCCAATATAAGCATCCAGGTTCCGCTATTGGTTATTGACCGGAGATGTGTCTCGGTCATGTCTACATAGTTCTCGAACCCGTAGGGTCCGCACGCTTAAAGTTCGATGACGGTTATATTATGAGTTTATGTGTTTTGATGTATCGAAGGAGTTCGGAGTCCCGGATGAGCTCGGGGACATGACGAGGAGTCTCGAAATGGTCGAGACGTAAAGATCGATATATTGGACGACTATATTCGGACTTCGGAAGGGTTCCGAGTGATTCGAGTATTTTTCGGAGTACCGGAGAGTTATGGGAATTCGTATTGGGCCTTAATGGGCCATACGGGAAAGGAGAGAAAGGCCTCAAAAGGTGGCCGCACCCCTCCCCATGGTCTGGTCCGAATTGGACTAGGGAGGGGGGCGCCCCCTTCCTTCCTTCTCCTTTTCCCTTCCCTTTTTCCTATTCCATGTGGGAGGAGGAATCCTACTAGGACTAGGGAGTCCTGGTAGGACTCCACACTTCTGGGCGCCCTAGGGGTTGGCCGGCCTCCCCTCCTCCATCCTTTATATACGGGGGCAGGGGGCACCTCTAGACACAACAATTGATCTCTTGATCTCTTAGTCGTGTGCGGTGCCCCCCTCCACCATAGTCCTCCTCGATAATATTGTAGCGGTGCTTAGGCGAAGCCCTACGACGGTAGAACATCAAGATCGTCACCACGCCGTCGTGCTGACGGAACTCTCCCTCGACACTCGGTTTGATCGGAGTACGAGGGACGTCATCGAGTTGAACGTGTGCTAGAACTCGGAGGTGCCGTAGTTTCGGTGCATGATCGGTCAGGCCGTGAAGACGTACGACTACATCAACCGCGTTGTTCTAACACTTCCGCTTTCGGTCTACGAGGGTACATGGACAACACTCTCCCCTCTCGTTGCTATGCATCACCATGATCTTGCGTGTGCGTAGGATTTTTTTTGAAATTACTACGTTCCCCAATAGTGGTATCAGAGTCTGGTTTTATGTGTAGATGTTATATGCACGAGTAGAAGACAAGTGAGTTGTGGGCGATACAACTCATACTGCTTACCAGCATGTCATACTTTGGTTCGGCGGTATTGTTGGATGAAGCGGCCCAGACCGACATTACGCGTACGATTACGTGAGACTGGTTTTACCGCCGTGCTTTGCACACAAGTGACTAGCGGGTGTCAGTTTCTCCAACTTTAGTTGAATCGAGTGTGGCTATGCCCGGTCCTTGAGAAGGTTAAAACAACACTAACTTGACGAACTATCGTTGTGGTTTTGATGCGTAGGTAAAGAACGGTTCTTGCTCAGCCCGTAGCAGCCACGTAAAACTTGCAACAACAAAGTAGAGGACGTCTAACTTATTTTTGCAGGGCATGTTGTGATGTGATATGGTCAAGACATGATGCTATATTTTATTGTATGAGATGATCATGTTTTGTAACCGAGTTATCGGCAACTGGCAGGAGCCACATGGTTGTCGCTTTATTGTATGCAATGCAATCGCCCTGTAATTGCTTTACTTTATCACTAAGCGGTAGCGATAGTCGTAGAAGCAATAGGTGGCGAAACGACAACGATGCTACAATGGAGATCAAGGTGTCGCGCCGGTGACGATGGTGATCATGACGGTGCTTCGGAGATGAAGATCACAAGCACAAGATGATGATGGCCATATCATATCACTTATATTGATTGCATGTGATGTTTATCCTTTACGCATCTTATTTTGCTTTGATTGACGGTAGCATTTTAAGATGATCTCTCACTAATTATCAAGAAGTGTTCTCCCTGAGTATGCACCATTGCGAAAGTTCTTTGTGCTAAGACACCACGTGATGATCGGGTATGATAGGCTCTACGTTCAAATACAACGGGTGCAAAACAGTTGCACACGCGGAATACTCCGGTTAAACTTGACGAGCCTAGCATATACAGATATGGCCTCGGAACACGGAGACCGAAAGGTCGAGCGTGAATCATATAGTAGATATGATCAACATAGTGATGTTCACCATTGAAAACTACTCCATCTCACATGATGATCGGACATGGTTTAGTTGACTTGGATCACGTGATCACTTAGATGACTAGAGAGATGTCTGTCTAAGTGGGAGTTCTTAAGTAATATGATTAATTGAACTTAAATTTATCATGAACTTAGTCCTATTAGTATTTTGCAAATTATGTTGTAGATCAATAGCTCGCATTGTTGCTTTCATATGTTTATTTTCATATGTTCCTAGAGAAAATTGTGTTGAAAGATGTTAGTAGCAATGACGCGGATTGGATCCGTGATGTGAGGTTTATCCTCATTGCTGCACAGAAGAATTATGTCCTTAATGCACTGCTAGGTGACAGACCTATTGCAGGAGCAGATGTAGACGTTATGAACGTTTGGCTAGCTCAATATTATGACTACTTGATAGTTTAGTGCACCATGCTTAACGACTTATAATCGGGACTTCAAAGACGTTTTGAACGTCATGGACCATATGAGATGTTCCAGGAATTGAAGTTAATATTTCAAGCAAATACCCAAGTTGAGAGATATGAAGTCTCCAACAAGTTCTATAGCTAAAAGATGGAGGAGAATCACTCAACTAGTGAGCATGTGCTCAGATTGTCTGGGTACTACAATCACTTGAATCAAGTGGGAGTTAATCTTTCAGATAAGATAGTGATTGACAGAGTTCTCTAGTCACCATCACCAAGTTATTAAAACTTCGTGATGAACTATAGTATGCAAGGGATGACGAAAACGATTCCCGAGCTCTTCGTGATGTTGAAATCGACAAAGGTAGAGATCAAGAAAGAGCATCAAGTGTTGATGATTGATAAGGCCACTAGTTTCCAGAGAAGGGCAAAGGGAAAGAAAGGGAACTTCAAGTAGAATGGCAAACAAGTTGTCACTCCTGCGAAGAAGCTCAAAGTTGGACCAAAGCCTGAAACTAAGTGCTTACACTGCAAAGGAAATGCTCACTTGAAGCGGAAATGCCCTGAATATTTAGTGGATAAGAAGGATGGCAAATTGAATAAGGGTATATTTGATATACAGGTTATTGATGTGTGCCTTACTAGTGTTTATAGTAGCCCCTGAGTATTTGATACTTGTTCGGTTGCTAAGATTAGTAACTCGAAACAGGAGTTACAGAATAAACAGAGACTAGTTGAAGGGGAAGTGACGATGAGTGTTGGAAGTAGTTCCAAGATTGATATGATCATCATCACACACTCCCTATATTTTTGAGATTAGTGTTAAACCTAAATAAATGTTATTTGGTGTTTGCATTGAGCATAAATATGATAAGATCATGTTTATTGCGATAGGACTATTCATCTAAGATAGAGAATAAATTGTTATTCTGTTTACATGAATAAAACCTTCTATGGTCATACACCCAATGGTGATGGTTTATTGAATCTTGATCATAGTGATACACATATTCATAATGTTGATGCCAAAAGATGCAAAAGTTAATAATGATAGTGCAACTTATTTGTGGCACTGCCGTTTGGGTCATATCGGTGTAAAGCGCATGAAGAAACTCCATAAAGATGGATTTTCGGAATCACTTGGTTATGGATCATTTGATGCTAGCGAACTGTGCCTTTTGGGCAAGATGACTAAAACTCCGTTCTCGGAACAATGGAACGAGCTACTAACTTGTTGGAAATAATACATACCGATGTATGCGGTCCAATGAGTGTTGATGCTTGTGGCGGGTATCGTTATTTTCTGACCTTCATAGATGATTTGAGCAGATATGCGTATATCTACTTAATTAAGCACAAGTCTGAAACATTTGAGAAGTTCAAAGAATTTCAGAGTGAAGTGGAGAATCATCGTAACAAGAAAATAAAGTTTCTACAATCTGATCGTGGACAAGAATATTTGAGTTACGAGTTTGGCCTTCATATAAAACAATGTGGAATAGTTTCACAGCTCACGCCACATGGAACACCATAGCGTAATGGTGTGTCCGAACGTCATAACCGCACTTTATTGGATATGGTGCGATCTATGATGTATCTTACCGATTTACCACTATCATTTTGGGGTTATGCATTAGAGATAGTTGGATTCACGTTAAAATAGGGCACCATCTAAATCCGTTGAGACGACACCGTCTGAACTATGGTTTAGCAATAAACCTAAGCTGTTGTTTCTTAAAGTTTGGAGTTGCGATGCTTATGTGAAAAAGTTTCAACCTGATAAGCTCAAACCCAAATCGGAGAAATGCATCTTCATAGGATACCCAAAGGAGACTGTTGGGTACACCTTCTAATCACAGATCAGAAGGCAAAATATTCGTTGCTAAGAATGGATCCTTTCTAGAGAGGGAGTTTCTCTCGAAAGGAGTGAGTGGGAGAAAAGTAGAAACTTGATGAGGTAATAGTACCTTCTCCCATATTGGAAACTAGTTCATCACTGAAATCAGTTCCAGTGATGCCTACACCAATTAGTGAGGAAGCTAATGATGATGATCATGAAACTTCAAATCAAGTTACTACAGAACCTCGTAGGTCTTTTAGAGTACGGTCCACACCAGAGTGGTACAGTAATCCTGTTCTGGAAGTCATGTTACTCGACCATGATAAACCTACGAACTATGAGGAAGCGATGATGAGCCCAGATTCTGCGAAATGGCTTGAGGCCATGAAATCTGAGACAAGATCCATGTATGAGAACAAAGTATGGACTTTGGTGGAGTTGCCCAATGATCGGCAAGCCATATTGTATAAATGGATCTTAAAGAGGAAGACAGACACTGATAAGTAGTGTTACTATCTACAACGCTAGACTTGTCGAAAAAGGTTTTTGACAAAGTTCAAGGTGTTGACTATGATGAGATTTTCTCACTCGTAGTGATGCTTAAGTCTGTCTGAATCATGTTAGCAATTGCCACATTTTATGAAATCTGGCAAATGGATGTCAAAACTGCATTCCTTAATGGATTTATTAAAGAAGAGTTGTATATGATGCAACCAGAAGGTTTTGTTAACCTAAAGGTGCTAACAAAGTGTGCAAGCTCCAGCGATCCATTTGTGGACTGGTGCAAGCATCTCGGAGTTGGAATATACGCCTTGATGAGTTGATCAAAGCATATGGTTTTATATAGACTTTTGGAGAAGCCTGTATTTACAAGAAAGTGAGTGGGAGCACTACAACATTTCTGATAAGTATATGTGAATAACATATTGTTGATCGGAAATAATGTAGAATTTTTCTAGAAAGCATAAAAGGATACTTGAATAAGAGTTTTCCAAAGAAAGACCTCGGTGAAGCTGCTTACACATTGAGCATCAAAGATCTATATAGATCAAGACGCTTGATAAGATTTTTCAATGAGTACATACCTTAATAAGATTTTGAAGTAGTTCAAAATGGAACAGTCAAAGAAGGAGTTCTTGCCTGTGTTCCAAGGTGTGAAGTTGAGTAAGACTCAAAACCCGACCATGGCAGAAAATAGAAAGAGAATGAAAAGTCATTCCCTATGCCTCAGTCATAGGTTCTATAAAGTATGCTATACTGTGTACCAGACCTATTTTATACCTTGCTCCGAGTTTGGCAAGGGAGTACAATTTTGATCTAAGAGTAGATCACTGGAGAGCGGTCAAGAATATCCTTAGTGAGGACTAAGGAAATATTTCTCGATAATGGAAGTGATAAAAGAGCTCCTCGTAAAAAGTTACAACGATGCAAGCTTTTACACCAAACCAGGTGACTCTAAGTCTCAATCGGGATACATATTGAAAGTGGGAGCAATTAGCTAGAGTAGCTCCGTGCAGAGCATTGCAGACATAGAATATTTGCAAAATACATACGGCTCTGAATGTGACAGACCCATTGACTAAAATTCGCTCACGAGCAAAACATGATCATACCTTAGTACTCTTTGGGTGTTAATCACATATAGATGTGAACTAGATTATTGACTCTAGTAAACCCTTTGGGTGTTGATCACATGACGATGTGAACTATGGGTATTAATCATATACAGATATGAATATTGGTGTTAAATCACATGATGATGTGAACTAGATTATTGACTCTAGTGCAAGTGGGAGACTGAAGGAAATATGCCCTAGAGGCAATAATAAAGTTATTATTTATTTCCTTATTTCATGATAAATGTTTATTATTCATGCTAGAATTGTATTAACCGGAAACTTGATACATGTGTGAATACATAGACAAACATAGTGTCACTAGTATGCTTCTACTTGACTAGCTCGTGAATCAAAGATGGTTAAGTTTCCTAGCCATAGACATGAGTTGTCATTTGATTAACGGGATCACATCATTAGGAGAATAATGTGATTGACTTGACCCATTCCGTTAGCTTAGCACTTGATCGTTTAGTATGTTGCTATTGCTTTCTTCATGACTTATAAATGTTCCTATGACTATGAGATTATGCATCTCCCGTTTACTGGAGGAACACTTTGTGTGCAACCAAACATCACAACGTAACTGGGTGATTATAAAGGAGCTCTACAGGTGTCTCCGAAGGTACATGTTGAGTTGGCGTATTTCGACATTAGAATTTGTCACTCCGATTGTCGGAGAGGTATCTCTGGGCCCTCTCGGTAATGCACATCACTATAAGCCTTGCAAGCAATGTGACTAATGAGTTAGTTGCAGGATGATGCATTACGTAACGAGTAAAGAGACTTGTCGGTAACGAGATTGAACTAGGTATTGAGATACCGACGATTGAATCTCGGGCAAGTAACATACCGATGACAAAGGGAAAAACGTATGTTGTTATGCGGTTTGACTGACAAAGATCTTCGTAGAATATGTGGGAGCCAATATAAGCATCCAGGTTCCGCTATTGGTTATTGACCGGAGACGTGTCTCGGTCATGTCTACATAGTTCTCGAACCCGTAGGGTCCGCACGCTTAAAGTTCGATGACGATTATATTATGAGTTTATGTGTTTTGATGTACCGAAGGAGTTCGGAGTCCCAGATGAGATCGGGGACATGACGAGGAGTCTCGAAATGGTCGAGACATAAAGATCGATATATTGGAGGACTATATTCGGACATTGGAAGGGTTCCGAGTGATTCAGGTATTTTTCGTAGTACCGGAGAGTTACGGGAATTCATATTGGCCCTTAATGGGCCAAACAGGAAAGGAGAGAAAGGCCTCAAAAGGTGGCCGCACCCCTCCCCATGGTCTGGTCCGAATTGACTAGGGAGGGGGGCGCCTGTCGTGGTTCTAAGTCTGACAATAGTGTAGGGGGGTAGTAATGGAGAGGCAAGATCCTAGCTATGGAGTAGTTGTATATGCAAGAGATTTACGAGTTCAGGACCTTCTCGGAGGAAGTAACAGCCCTACGTCTCGGAGCCCGGAGGTGGTCGACTGGATTATGTGTATATGAGTTACAGGGGTGCGAACCCTTTACACTGAGGAGGGGGGGTGGCTTATATAGAGTCCACCAGACCCCTCCGGCCCTCAGTTATGCAGGGTTTAAGGTACATTAAGATCGGGCGTTACTGGTAACGCCACAAATAAAGTGCTATGATGACCATAAAAGCTACTTAATGACAGACTGTTTGCGTGCAGAGTGACTTTAGGTCTCCTGGCAGTCGAGTGGTTGGCTTCATGGTCGAGTGTCTTCGAGTCCGTCGAGTGGAACACTTCCGGGTCGACTGAAAGGTGGTTTCTTCTAGAGATGTCCTTGGGGAGGGTATCTTGGACAGGTCCATGACCCTACCCTAGGTACATAGCTTCATCATTAGCCCCCGAATGGATCGAGGTTTGAGTGGGGAAGGAGTTGAACACACTTTCGACCCATTTTCGTGCTATGAGTATGTCTTGTTCTGGATCAATGAACTTAGGTGATGGCACCAACTTCTTTTTCAGTCGCCTTGATCCATTCTTTGTATCCGTCGAGTGAATTTCTTTACTTGGAGAACTCCGAACGACAGAGCGGAGGAAATCTTCCGTCTGACGAGTTGTTCTGCGGCTCACGGATTTAGCGGGATTCGAATTTCAGGCAGCGCGCGGGGCGGAGGAGGCCGCAGTAATCGGATGTGATAAGGCAGGGACGCCTTGATCTCTGCACCACCTTTTTCGCCACATATCGCACGCGTGACTGTTGCAGGATTTGACAGGATTGTCCGGGCCTACAAGTCAGTCACTCGGAAGTAACCTCATATAAGGCGCCGGACGGGGGTTTCTGAACAGTGCATTCTCATTTCCCCCTCTCTTCCTCAGACTTATCCGCCGCGTTCGCTCCCGTCTCAGTGCCGCTGCCATGTGCACGTCTCGCCGGCGATGATGGTGAAAGAGAAGACGGCGGCCCTGGAGCAGGCGAAGAAAGCGACGGCGGAGGCGAAGGGAAGGGCGACCAGTCGGGGCGGATCTTCATCGGGGGCCGTCTTGCCGCAGGGCTGGATCCAGGGCGACTGGATCTGCTCGACGATTTGTCATGAAGACCTTGATGACCTGGCCAATGGAGGACTGATCCCCCATGGGTCGGTGCGGCTCCCGGGGAAGGAGTCCGAGCCGCAGCCTCAGGAGGGTGAGTACGTTCTCTTGGCCACCCATGTCGACCGTGGGTTTTCTTTGCCGCCTCACCCTTTCTTTCGGGGATTTCTGAATTTCTTTGGGGCGCAACTCCACCACTTCACACCCAACACCATCGTGTACCTCTCCACTTTCGTGTCTTTGTGCGAGAATTTCCTGGGTTGTCGGCCTCATTGGGGTCTTTTCAAGCACATTTTCACCTGTCGCTCCCAGACGGTGAAAAAGGCCAATCCGAGTGACGAGAGAACACAAGTGATTCAGATGTGTGGGGGTCTTGGTGTTCAAATGAGAGGGAAAAAGTTCTTTTCCGGCCATGATCCTACCCGACTCGGTCCATGGATGGCAGTCGACCTGGTTTTACTGCAAAGACCAGCCGACGCCAGGGCAGTCGACCGGACTCCCTCCTTTTTCCATGGACCGAGTGAGGAAGCCTTCCTCTTTGAAGGTGATCCTGGAAGAGAAGGTGCAGGTTAAGGTGCTGTTCAAACGTGTTGTCCAGCTTATCCGTGACGGGGTGACCGGCATGGACCTCTGTGAGGTCTTCCTCCGACGATGCATCCAGCCGCTTCAAGCTCGAGACCATCCGATGTGGATGTATTCTGGCACTAAGGACACCACTCGGATCCACCTGGAGGAGGTCGAGGATGCCACGCTGGAGAGGTGGCTGACAAGCATCACAGGGAACAAAGACAACCCCCGGGGAGCCAGGAGGATTCCTCCACTCGACCAATCATACGAAGTAGACCAGGTCCAATTCTGCATTTCTGACTGTGATCCTGCTTTCTTCATTCTGTTGGCTCAAAATCAGTCGACTGACTTTTGTCTTGTTTGTTGTCTTCTAGGCCATTACTGAGATGTACTCGATGCCCAACGGGGCGCAAGAACAGGCCGAGGAGGAGGAGGCGAGCGGAGGCGAAAGTGAGGAGGAGTGGCAATCTGATGGCGAGGGGGAAGAGGATGACGACGGCTCCAGTGAAGAGGAGGAGGAGGAAGTCGATCCTCCTCGCTCGAAAAGGCGATCCAAGCTAACCCACGACCCCACGAGCGAGCGTGGCAAAGCGACTGCGCCTGTTGGACAGTCGTCAAAACGTCCTCGGACGACTTCTCCGACACCGATTGGAAAAGCGCCGAAGCATCCACGAGCGGCGTCATCAAAGCCGCCGAAGGCCTTGCCCAAGATGAGAATGACCATTCCCACCATCTCCGGGTAACAGCAGAACTTGTGTTTTCTCGTTTAACATGGACAGACTCTTGGTCGACTCGTTGACTAACCGACTAGTTTCTGAAATCTGCAGTGCTGCTACCTCCAAGACCTCCACCGAGAACGAAGACCAGGGATGGCAGACGCTGCCACCTCCAACCTTGGTATGATCTCTATAATTTCACTTTCGGTTGATTGGATTCTCGATTTTAACTTTGGATTTTTCTTGTAGCTCCTCCTCATGTCATTGATCTCCCTGATGATGACGACGAGGCGCCACTGAGGCCGAGGAGGAATAGAAAGGCGCCGGCTGGCAAGACCGCTCAAGTTGCATCAGTGCCTGAGACGCTGGTTTAGGAGGGTGGCAACATCACTCGGACTTCTGTGTCCTTCGCTGTGCTGCTGATGAGTGCTCGACCTTCATAGTCGACTGCTGACCCGCCTTCCCTTTTCGCCACACACCATGTCCCAGAGGACCAAGCGGGTGCTGCTAAGGAGGCTATACGCCAGGCAGGGATCATAATGGAGCAGGTGAAGGCGATCCGGGAAGCCAGCCAAGCGGCCTATGATGCTAGCTCAGCCCTTCAGAGCAACGTCCAGGTTAGTTGGTCACCACTTGTTCTGTTAGGATATGCTATTTGAAGACTTTCTTTCCGAAGATCTTTGTATCTGTACACCCACTGGGTGTGTAAATTGAATTTTTGGATTGGTGGGGGCACGCTGAGTGCACCCACTGGGTGTAGTCCCCGAGACTATGGTGGACTGCTGGCAGTCGACTGTAGTCTTTGTATTTTGAATTTCTTCACTCTAACTTCTTCACCCGGTCTGGTCGGACCATGTCGAATGGAATCTTGGAACCAGTGGGGGCACGCTGAGTGCACCCACTGGGTGTAGTCCCCGAGACCATGGTCGACTGCTGGCAGTCGACTAAGGTCTAAAGAACCTGTGTTTTTTTGGTAGATCATGATGAGACCATGGCGGACTGCTGGCAGTTAGCTATAGTGCTATAGTTTTAAGATCATAACCTCTTTGTCTCTTTCTTCCGACTGATCGGACTAAGTCGGAAGAAACCAGTGGGGGCACGCTGAGTGCACCCACTGGGTGTAGTCCCCGAGACTACTTTTGAATATTTTGATTCAGCTGTAGCCTTAGAATTGTTACGATTTTCTCTTAGTCACTCAGAAGCAACTTATCTTTGATGTCTGTCGACTGACCCTTCGCAGAAATCTTGCGAGCTTGTGGCTCACTATACTGAATTGGAAAACAAGCATATCCAGCTCGACCTTGAGTTGAAGCTTATTCAGGAGAACTTTAAGAAGGCGAAAGATGAAGCAAAAGGTATGGTTGGTGAGAATCTTGACGACTATCTTTATCTTTCTGCCCATTCCTGATTCTGATCTCATTGTCATTTTGTAGATAAAATGAAGGAGGCTTTGAAGAAGAAGGACCATGACCTCGCCGAGGCGCAGAAGGCGGCTTTGGACAAAACGAAGCTTGCGGAAGAAAAACTGGCTTCAGTTGGTAAACTTGAAGAGGAGAACGCCAATCTGAAACCTGCTCTCAACGCGGCCAACAAGGAGGTCAGCCGTCTAAAGAATGATAAGATAGCTCTGAGTGACAAGGCTAGCAAACTGGCGGGGAAGAAGAACGATCTGGAGGCTTATCTGGGAGGGCTCGCCAAGAAGTTATTCATCATGCTTGAAGGTAATCTCTTCTATCCGACTGACTTGTTATCATCGACTCATCATAGAACTGTTGGCTTAACTTCGAATTGTTGTTTACAGAATTCTGTCAAAACTTCAAGGAAGAGACCAGTCGAGTGGAGACAAGCTTGGACCCCATTAACTCTCCTGTGAAGGATGAAGCCGCTATGAACGTGCTCCGACTGGAGTCTCGTGTTGCTGGAGTTGTTGACTACCTTGCTCGACTAAAGGTTGCGGCGTCGCGAATCGACATGACACTCTGGCCGGGAGAGACGCTTCAAAATGACCTCGAGTCTCTAATGACTCGACTGAATGAAGTTCCAGGTCGAGTGCAAGAATGGAAGAAGTCTTCTGCCAGGTGCGGTGGTGACGTTGCTCTGTCCCTGGTCCGTGTTCACTACAAGGATGCGCGAGAGGACAAACTGGCGTCCATCAAAGTGGCCAATACCAAGAAGCACGACTTCCAATCTTTCATGGATACCTTCATTGCTACTGCCACTCAGATTGCTGACGGAATCAACCTGGACCAGTTTGTCGCGCCCTCTAGTCCTCCACCTGAGGAGTAAGAAAAACTTCTATGCTTCGCCTTAAATTTGCCTCGGAATGCTGAGTGGTTTTGTAACAGATAAACTACAGGCTTGACGCCTAAGCACTTCTGAATCTGTAGGATGTTATCTGAACTTGGCTTATCGTTGAATATGCTTGCATTTGCCTTCGAGCGAACTTTGTTCTTCACTCGGAATATACTTTAGTGCTTGTGACGCATCTCTGAGGTGGAAAGTCCAGTCGACCTGCACTTCATCGCTCTTGCAGGTAGGGATGGAGCACGGATTGCAGTCGACCTGCACCCTTGCGGATAGGGATGGAGCGCATGTTGTATTTGTGACGTAGCTCCGAAGGAGAAGGTAGCAGTCGACCTGCACCTAGTCGTCCTTGCAGAGCACACATTGCATTTGTGGCGTAGCTCTGAAGGAGAAGGTAGCAGTCGACCTGCACCTCGTCGTCCTTGCAGAGTGCATGTTGTATTTGTGGCGTAGCTCCTAAGGAGAAGGTAGCAGTCGACCTGCACCTCGTCGTCCTTGCAGAGCGCACATTGTATTTGTGGCGTAGCTCCTAAGGAGAAGGTAGCAGTCGACCTGCACCTCGTCGTCCTTGTAGAGCGCACATTGTATTGGTGGCGTAGCTCTGAAGGAGAAGGCAGCACTCGACCTGCACCACGTCGTCCTTGGGGATCGGAATGGATTAAATACTTAGGCAAGTATTAGCGCAGCTAAGCCCCCGAGTGGGAGGGTTGCTCTCCACTCGGCAGGATTTTCAAATACTTAGGCGAGTACTGGACTGCAGCTAAGCCCCCGAGTGGGAGGGTTGCTCTCCCCTCGATAGGATTTTCAAATACTTAGGGGAGTACTGGACTGCAGCTAAGCCCCCGAGTGGGAGGGTTGCTCTCCACTCGGTAGGATTTTCAAATACTTAGGCGAGTACTGGACTGCAGCTAAGCCCCCGAATGGGAGGGTTGCTCTCCACTCGGTAGGATTTTCAAATACTT